>NC_081289.1:124034779-124350404 GCF_030490865.1 Poecile atricapillus | reverse complement strand
CTGGGGACAGGACAGGAGTGCTAGCATTGGCTGGCTGCAAGGGTCTGGCACAAAGCAGAACGTATCTTTATGGAGATGAGCTGAAAAAAGTTCCTCATAAGCTTCTGCCTTTGCTCAGTCTGCAGAGAGGGTTTTTTTTTGACAGATAGCTAAAGCAAATTGCAGTGAGAGGCATGCTGTAAGCATGGTTTTAAAAAGCAGCTTTCTTGTGAGTTTTGTGGGGAAATGTGCGTATAATAGCATATTTTAAAAGAGCATCTCTGAAATCTGGCAGTGGCCAGCTGTTTTTTTGAGAATCCTTTTGAATGGAGATGTACTTGAGGCAACTTCTTAAAGACACCTTTGAAGTCAAATGCTCAAGTAAGGATTTTATGGATGAATTGTTTATATCCATGTTTGATTACCTAGAAGAAGAGCTTGGCATTTGTGAGGAAACATTTCATAATGAAATTGATGCTAACTGGAGCACTTCTAATTTTCAGTAAATATGCAAATTTTAGGCTCTCAGAATGGAAATTTTTATTAAAATTTTCATATTGCTGATGGAAGTTTATCATGAGTTTTAGTTTTTTGGTTTTTTTTTTCATATAAAAAACTTAAACCCCCTGCCCCTCAAGATTCTTTAAGAGGAAAAAAGCACCCCAGTTGCATATTCTGTTTGGTTAAATGTCTAAAAAAAGTTACCATGTTTCACCACTCTTGGGACTTTGTACGCAGACTTTGTTCCTGGAGGAAGTCTAGCATAGTCAATCATATGCATCAACACCAATTCTCATATTTATTTTTATTTAAATCAATTTCATTTTCAGTCAAAACCTCTGTGGCTACTGCCAGTCACTTCATTCAGGAGGATGGTCATGTTTTGGTTCTAACCGAAGCTCCTTTCATAACTCCTACACTAAAACACGCGACTCTTGCTAAACCTTCTGTTTACTAGAGATGACATTATTTTAACTTGCAGTCTCACCCCAAGGAGCCTGAGCCCAACCCCAACAAGCCCCTGCAGTCCATGCAGTCCTCTGTTCGCTTTTCATTTTTGGAGGTAAGCAAGTAAACTTCCATTGTTGATGTTGTCTTCTGCATCCAAAACCTAATGATCAAAACATATTTCAAAAGGAAAATTGAAAAAAAAAATTTAAGTATGTCTCTGCAATCCAAAATACATTTTACTTGATCAGCTGCTGTTCTGAAGGTATTTTATGGAAAAAAAATCCAGGATAATGTGTATTTTGAGGCCTAGTACAGAGACTGTAGATACTGATGTATATTCTGTGTTGTTTTGACTGCTTAGGAGTGTATCTGAAATATTACCATTTGCTTCCTGTGATCATACCTCAGATTGTATTCTGTTATGTAAGAAGTTTAAGGTACATTCAGAAATGAGGGTGATTCATGAAACCCATGGTTATTTTTTGCTTAAGTGAGGGTTAGTAGTGAGTTGAGTGATTCAGAAGAACACAAAGTCATATTCAGTAAATTGGTAGGACTGTTTTGCCTGCAGGACTAGGAAGATTTTAAGCTTTGCTTCTGTTTCAGTAATGTTCTAGATAAGCCTTAAAAGCCACATACAATATCCTGTTCATCTTCTTCTTTCTTCTACTTCCATGTTTATTCATAAGAATATTTATTTTTTTGCACTTGTCAGAAAGGTAGTTGTCTTCATGAGATCAGAAAATCATTAAGTGCTAAAAATTACTTTGTAATCCTCCCTAATACATAAAATTATAATAATAATTGATGGATGTTTTTGATACAGAAAAATTTTTTTTACTTCCTTATTTTCTATTTAATGCAGAAAGTTAAATTGCTAGTCAGGGATCTCATCGATGTCAGTCATTGAGATTCTGTTCCATAGGGAAAGTAGTTTTTTAAATGAGTTACTAATAAGTTATCAATGCCTCATGGATTAAAAAAAAACAAAACCAAGCCACTTTTAATTTTCATCAGAGGACTCACTTGTTACTGTGAGAATAAGAACTACCACCTTATTAAATTACATAATAAAGCATATTTTTGCTTTTTTGGTACCACCTCAAACATGGTGTGGCAGAGTTGCTTGGATGTGTTAATCTGCTTCAGTATACTGGCCAAATTAATAGGTGAGAGCCCTTGTATCAAGGCTTGACGTGACACTGAAAAATGGAGCAATAACCTAAAGACTTGATATGTGTTTTTGAAGAATTACTGTAGTTTTTTATGTATTCTGTTTTATTAGGGAAGAGATGGTATGAGAATCCCTTATTTGTGCAATTTTTGGAATGATTTAAATAAAGACACTTTTTTCCTCAGTGAAAACACTTCTGTGATGTTTGTTTGATGAATTACTAGCAAAATCATCAGCTGGTATAGAATGTTTAATGAAATTAGCATTTTCTAATTGGGTTTTTATACAGCCAGAAAAATCACTTCCCTTTTTGGTGAAGGATGTGCTCTTTTTCAGAATTTCAGTTTTGTGGAATCAAAAAGCTGTATACAAATTTTATATTTTGTATGACCTGGATGATCTGCTGAATGGCCTCTGCAGATGTATGGATGTGCTGCTGTGCAAACTGTGCTATAGACGCAACTCTCAGTGTTTTCAGAACTCAGGGTGGCAGAGACTTCCAACAGTGCCAAGTTTGAGTTTTTCATCCTATGATGGAGGATGTTGGGAGCAGACTTTTCAGATGCTTTTTGAAGAAATAGAGTGGAAATTACTGATTCTGCTTAATGTGGGGCCTCATCCCTTGACATGGCTGGAAAATGTCAAAGTTCATAGGGAATTTTCTTAGGTTCTTCTGTCCTGAAATTTACGTAAGTCTCTGCTGGAGTGGTTACTTTTTCCCTGGAGTGGAGATGTTTAAAGTCTGATGAAATCTGAAACAGAGTGCTGTATTTTTCTCTAGCTGTAGAGGACTGCTGATGTATTGAACATCAAATGTTTTAGTTACTAGTTATTCTTAAGCTTGACCTAGTGTAGTGGAAAGATGGAATGTGTTGGTTTTTAGGGTATATAAATAATTAGCATTTCCTGTTCCATTAGCTTAGAATACTCCCATATGTGGGAGGAATTACTTCAGTGACATTACTTCTGCTTATATTCAGAAATGTTAACATGGGAGCCTTACCAGAATGAATGGATAGGGTTTTCCTGCGTTATTTCTCTGTCTAACATGCTGGCTCATCTCCCTCATGGCCTTTGACTTGCACAGCTGCTCCTTGGGCGGTTGTTTTTGTTGAACTTCTGCTTATAGCAGTTGTCACATATAGTAGTAGTCTAAAGGGAAGCTTTTGCCAGCTAGATGATGAAGATCTTTTCAAAATAAACAGTAACTGCTGGTACAGTGTGAATCTACCCATTCTTTACTTCTGAGAGAGGGTGGGGGATGAAGTGGTATTTCAGAGCTCAGGAAGGATCTCAGGCACACATTTACCATTATATTTTTATGTTTGGTTTGAGTCACCTGAAAACTTCCAACTGCTGTGTGGGGGAAAATTACATGCAGTTTTAGTCCTAATAATTATAAGCAGCAGATTTGCAAGAAAAGAGAGAAGATGATGTAAAAAACTGAGCACAGCTACTGAGATATTTAAGATCCTCATGCTTCTAACATAATTTTAGCGTTTTTCTTTGCTGTGGATAATTTGGAGTCTTATCAGAGTAACGGGGAGTGGAGTGAGGAAAGTATTTAAAAAAAAAACAGGAGGAAACACTAAGTGCTAGAAGTTATAGTAGCTTCTAGTAAAATCGATAAAGAAGATGGAAATAGTAAATTAAAAATATATGTAACAGCATGCATTTGAACTTGAAGAGTGCAGAGTGGTGATTGTCATCAAAAAATATCTTTTTGTTCAACCTTTTCCTTTACTGATGTCATTGATACTAGACTGGGAGAAAAAAAAATATCTAAGGCAGTTGATAGAAAGCTCTTAGTTTCTACAAAAAAGAAAAGGTTATAGTGAATTTTCCAGAAAGCCTTTATTCAGGAGCATGAAGATTGCACATATGTCGGGCACTGTACAGACAGAAATGTTACTACCTGGCTAAAACTGGTGAAGAGGTTGACAGAATTCATTCTGAAGCTTTGGAAAAGAAAGCATTAAGTAAAAAAGGCCATGTACACTTTTTTTTAATGGTCAAATTTTTTATAGACTATTTTATGAGGAAAATCCAGTTCACCTGACTGTATCCACAGCTAAATTGTCAGGAAGGCAAATGAGGACTATTATCTATACCTTTTGGTAATGTAATCTGCTCTTTTGGGAAGCTTGTGAGGATGCCACTGTAAACACTGCATTTTCCATGGGGTCATGTTGTCAAATGATTATGTGTTGCCAAGAGCGGCAATTAGAAGTATAACTAGCATGGATTAAACCTCATCCTATGGCACTGAGTTGAAAGAAAAACATATGTCAGTGTCACAGAGAGCTTGCCACTTTTTGGTATTTAGTATTAAGTTCTTCTATCTGGAAATTGCCAAAAAATGTCGATACCTACATTTTTTAAAAATGTAACCTTAATCTATAATATGAATGAGTAACCATTACAAAGGGAGAATTCATATAAGACTTTAAAATATAAATTTATACAAATAAAAAATTCAATTATTAAAATTTAGACAAAATTTATTTAAGCTGTCTAAATTCATATACCAAATTGTTGAAATAAAAGTCAGTGTGCTCCTATTCTTCCACTTTGTTTGCATCTCCTTTTTTCCCCCGTGATATTCTGCATTCCTGAATTAGATAAAGACAGACAGCTTAAAATAGCTACTTTCCAACAATGGTATTGGTTTGTATTATTAAATCATCAATGAAATGGATGGCTTCTGTCAAAAAATGAACAGTAGAGTTTGTAGTGATTTTTTTATTGTTCTGAAAGTGAGCATGTTTAAAGAGCTTTTAAATGTTTTCTGGCTCTGTGTGATGCTGTATGGGCAGGTGGGGCATATACACCCATGTGAAAGATGTAATGGACAGTAGGAATTTAGTTTGCTGTTTGGTTTTTACATTACTGAAAGCAATAGTTTGTTTCTAAAGTTAGCAGCATTCCCGTGTTTTGGGAGGAAAGCGGTGTGGACAGTGTTGGTGTGTTCTGCTGCCTATGTGGGCTGGCTGGGCTGGGGCACTTGGTGTGGCTGTGGGGCTGCTGGGCAGAATTGCCTCAGGGACTTGCACTGCCAGACTGATGTCCAGAGGCTCTGTCTGTCCTGCTCTTGACCCTGTTGCCACGACCATGTTCCTGCCCTCTTCTCCATTATCTCATGATCGTGTGGCTGCACCAAGCTGCATCTCCACCGTGAGTGACAGCAGGCCCCTCTTAGGAGCAAGGAGGGAGTGGGGCAGCTCTTTTCTGTATGGGGGGACGCAGTGGCAGTGTGTACTTGGACTGGCACTGCACTGCGTTTGGCAGCACTAGCTGCCCACTCAGACCAGAGCAACAGCCAAGGTGACAGCTGTTATAAATGCTGGTTAATGATTAAATCTGGTGTAAGCATACAGTCTAGCTAGGCAGGGAATACTGCAGAAAAAGAAGGACTAGTACTCCCTGATGAGGAGGGACTTGTGCAGAGACATGAGATGGTTCTGTCAAGGTATAGTAAAATTGTCGTAGAGGAGTTAGCTATTAAATATGGACTCTTCTGGTCTCAAAGTAGTTTTACTTCTGTGTTATTTTATTATGGAGCTGCTACTTCCTGGATTCATAAGGTTTCATAAAAGACACATGAGGAGTCCATGTCAGAGGATGCCTCCTTTCCCTCCTTTTCTCAGTGACATAGCTTCCATACCCAGGGATTCTCAAACAGACATTTTTCTTTAAAATTTATTTCCACCTTAACTTTCTGATACCAGTACAAAGTACATTGACCTTAAGGTTATGCTGAAAGATGAAGCTGTTGATTTGTTACCCTGAAAGGGGAAGTTCTTGGGAACAGCTGATGTGGATGAGGGAAAGAATCACTTGGCTCAGTTTCTTTCTTGAATTTTTCTTTAAAATGAGGAAAACCTGCTGTTTCATCTCTCAAAATAATCTGATTAGTATTCATGAACTTCAGCCATGAAGCACGAGTTCCTCAAGGTGAAATAAATTAATCTTTGGCTTTCTCCTCCAAAAGTAGTCATTCTGCTCTGAAGTTATTTTTGTGTCCTTGCTGTTCTCTTAACTCTTTGGGACTACTTACTTATTTAACCATATGAAATATTTTCCTCAGCTCTTCCCCATACTCCCTCATATTGAGACTTGTGACAGGTCAAAGGGAGAGCTGTTTCCATTGGAACTTGAAAATGGAAAATGAAAAACAATTTCATTGCATGTATAATTTTTTTTGTGATGTAGAAATGAGATGTGAGAAGTAAGAAAAGCAGCCCCTTACCCTGCAGATGTCATCTCTTGTGTGCTCAAGTGTGCTATTCTAGCTTCAGCTTTTGAAATACTTTAGAAAGTTTTCTGTTGTTTGAGCTCTCTGGAGTCACATCACTGGAGATTTTTGCTTGTGGGTCATCAGTATTTTGTTGAATGCTAGTCTGCTATATGTGCATAACCATATTAGTATTGTAATGACATTGTACCAGTGTAAATGGGGGTTCAACTGAGAATTGCAGAAGCTGTCATCAGTGAACATGGAGTCCCCTGGAGGATCTTCGCTATTAGTTTTTATCCAAGACAAATACAGGGATCTGAACTTCTGATTCCATGTGGGGTTTTTTGAGCTGGTGCTAAAGAGGATGTGGTTCTACTTGTCCCACACTGATGCAAAATCAGGGAGGTTAAGGCTGTATTGTTATGATGGTGTTTTGTAAAGCTTCTGGGGTATAAAGCTTGATTTTGTCATATCATAAAGATTAAGCTTTAAACACATATTTAAAAGCTCCCATGACAAACTGAATGCTTCTATATGATTTTGTCTTATGCACATAACTTTTTCAATTTAATTTGTGGCTTGTACTACTTGATATTATTCTGCAGAAAAAATTAGGTGTATATATATTTAGATCAAGTAAAGCAAGGAACAGGAGCTTCCCTCTAAGTTCACGGGACAGATGACGGAATTTTAGAAAGCTTACCAGAAATAGAGATCTTTGTTTTAATCCTGTGTTGTTGGGTGGGGTTGTTTGGTTTTTTTATTAAATTTATGTGTAAGGTGCATCTTAAGAAATCAAGGAAGTTCTTGTGACAGTTATTTTTTCTGGTAGACTGAAAGCTACAGACACAGAGCTCATGTGAATCATTTTAAATGCCAGTTTGTTAATCTCGTCTCCCTCAATTCTCATAAAAATCCTCCCAAAGTACTTGTGTGCTAGTTTTATTAAATCTTTTGGCCTTTCAGGTTGTATTTTGTGTTTACCATTAAATGTTAAAATTTTTAATTTGGTACGCTAGACCTTCTAAGCATTTTGAGGAGGTAACGTGAATTTGAATTTGAAAATTACAGTAATTTTGGAGTGGTTGTATAACGGGAATGCTGAATTTGAAGACAGATTTTATTTTTTATTCAAAACATTGCTTGTAAAAACGTCTTTCTTACGAGTTTGAAGTCTATGCAGTCATAGGAATGACCTGAATAGAGATTCCTTGAACTGCTTTACTGCTTTCTAAAACAGAGAACTAAAATATTCTGGAAGTATTTCCCACTGAGATATTCCCTCATAATAATGCTTACTTTTACCATAATTTGATGTGCTGCTCAGCTTACTTAGTAAAGCGTTCATTGGCTAATCTATGAATGTTTTTGCCATACAGCTCTTAAACACAAATTACCTGGTACAGGCACATTTTGAAATCAAAACCTTACATTACTCTGTAGATTTTTCTTTCCTCACATTTTTAATTAAAAGATCCTCACCGCATAAGTTGTTAATACTTACAAAAAAATTACCACACCTAAATCAGAAATTGTAGGAAAGGAGGGATGATGACCAGGAGTTCTAATTGGGGTCACACAGAGACTAGGTGAGTTGAGTACTGCACACTGTGGTGTTAAGAAAACACTGCAGTTTAAAGAGGCAGTTAAAATTTGAATAATTTATCTGCATTCTATGTACAAAAATAACTCTTCTGGTGGGTCTTGAAATGTACTGGAAAATGGACAGTCTGCTCTCTTCTGTGCTGTCATACTGTGGAGTTTCATGTACATGCATCTTGCGTGCTAGCAGTTGTCGTAAGTAGCTGTGTGACTGCTCTCATTGACCTGTTTGCTTTGCCTGCCTGGTTACATATCTGTTAGTAGTGACTGAAATGTACTGAGCCTCAGCTGCCCTCAACCTGCATGTACAATTCAGACTTTTGTAGTATGGCTTCAAAACTGGCTTAATCTGATTTGATAAGAATGCATTTAGTACACTGTAAATGCAAGGTCTCTACTATCCAAAATGGGACTGTCTGTAATCTGTTGTCAATCAGTTCTTGCAGATATAGAGAAACAGGTTAACCTGATAATTGTCCTATATTTTTCTTTAAAAATTTTGTCTGATAGGGATGTCAGTGGTTCACTTCCAGCAGAAGTATTTCCTGAGGTAATTCCACCAAAAATCAGAAATTCTGCGGTCTTTTTGCAGCACACTGGCAAATTTCAGCTGGTCCTTGTGTGAAATGCCAGAGAAAAAAATCCTGCAGCTATATTCTTGGGATGGAAATTCTCAACCTTGCTCAGAGCCAATGCTGCAGCATTATGTTGCATCTGCATCATTTTGTTGCACCTTGATAAAAATACACGCAGAACAGAAACCAGCGCTGTGTGCATCAGCCTTCCCTACAGCACACAGCTCCAGCAGAGGAAATGCTTTGGGACTCTCAAAGACTTTAAGTGGGGAATGCAGAAGGAGGTGTGCATTGGAAACACACTGCTGTCCCTGCAGTGGCCTTTTGTGAGGGTTTCATTATTTCTGTTGTACACTACACAACTTGTTTCCACTGCTGTGCTGGCTGAATTGCTTCACACTGAAAGTTGGTGATCCTTTAGAGCGTCTTGCTTTGGTAATAGCTTATTCTTGAGTACTATAGAAGTGATAGCTTCACAGCTGCAGAGTTCTGAAAACCTTTTAAAAATTAATATTGTAGAAACAAAGTGATAAATAGGAATGAAAATGCATGAGACTGAGCCCCCCCAGAAGTAGAAATCTTCTCAATCCTTCTGTTTTTCAGAGATTTTGTTTCTACTCTTGCTTGTCACTAAGCATTTCAGAAAGAAAGTACTTGCATAGGTTCCTAGAGGCAATGTCTTGCAGCTGTAAAAAACTGGAGAATGTCACTAAACTGGTGTGTTTGAGACTTCACATTTCCGATGCCAGTTGTGGCTAGCTTTTCGTTGATCTGTGAGATGCATCAGTGGTTAGCACAGGGAATGCCAGTGCTCCTGACTGGAAGAGCTGTTCCACAAGTACTCTCATGGCTTGTAGCAGGAAAGCAGTTTCCCTGGATGTTGTGGGAGAGGGATACCTCATGGCATGATTTGGGGACACAGGCTGATAAGCTACACCAGTGTCTCTGTCTTCTGGTATGAGATGAGATGCAGCTGGTAAGTGCATCTTGTAAGTGTGCAGAGTGAATGTAGTCGTGAGCATCTCTGAGGAAGTGTTTCCACCTACTGCTGGGACACCACTTTTCTTAGAAAGTATTGGAAGCTCCTCCTGGGCTAGAACATTGGAAGCAGAAAGCACTGAGGAACCTGAGGCTGGAATGATCCCAACTTAAGTGTCCTTGTCTCCATCTCCTGATAACCCAGCTCAGTTTGTGGTAATCATTCCCTGTGTGGTGTGGCAACATCAGTATTCATGTGATTCTGTAAATCTTGCATGTATGTTGTCATATCTGGCTTTGATAAACATGGTGACATGCTGAGCTTGTCCTAGAGCAGTCTGATGCTCAAATCCACAAGGAACTGTTAATGTTAATGCTTGTTAACATTATAGACTGTGAGAGGGAATGATCCAGACCTGCAAAATTTTTTCATAGCAAGAAGAAAGCTGCTGCCATAGAGCAGAATCATGGCACACCTTCTGTTCATGCCAGGAGTGATGGAGGCTGCTTTTACTGCTCTTCAGAAAGAGATCAGCAAGACTCTGGTTGGGCTGGAAAAGCAGAAGGTGGTTTGCAGTTAGCAGCTTAAGCGTAGTAACACTTCAGCAGAGCAAAACTGGTGGAAGGTTAGAGCTTCAGAGTTACCAAGCAAAACATTAGTGTGTCTGACAGCCAAAACGTGTACCTTGAAAGAGGACAGAGGGATTTGCTCCAAGAAGGCTTCTTGGATGGGAGATGGCATGATACTGCTCGGCTAGGAGGGCAGTTTCTCAAATTGATAGAAAAATAAATGGTGGCAGAAACAGGCCTAAACTTTCACACAACAAAAACGCTCCAAAGGATATGTCTGTGGGACTGTGAAGTGCAGCCACAACACTGGCAAGGAGTTCTTGTCGCGTTTAGAAGTTGTAGACTGGTTTCTGTAGTTTTGTTGGCAAGTACACAGGGTCACATTCTATCAAGTTTGGGAAGGCTGTAAATGCTGTGTAACTACCCCAGCTGATAAAACCTAAAGTATTTCTAAAAGTTGGTGTAGTACCTGAGAGAAGGGGATGATGGCAAGTGGTGGTGTACATATTTATCTACAGAAGCCAGTTTTTCATTATGAGCAGCCTGGTATGTTCCTCCTTCACCTTCACCTTCATACTGCTATTTCTTTGCCAAGAGAACATGTAGGCTCTCCCCATGCAGTCTGCCACTGGACTGATGAAATCTGCTCCTCTTGTGAGTATGCAGAAGTGTGCAGGTGTGGATGCTGAGGAACAGCAGAATATAGAATAAGCTGAGACTATCCTTTGTCAACATTAAGCGTGGTAATTTCTAAATTTTGCAAAATTGAATTGTTGTGTGATTTTTAAAAGATCCAAGCCCAGAAAAAAACCCCAAAATACTGAGATAAATGAGTAGGATGATTTAAAAGAAATAAACCATATTCATTTACATAGTTCAGGCTCATGAAAATTCATAGTAAGCCATGTCCAGATGTGACTGGAGATGGTCAGAGAAGAGACTGATTGAATGGTGAAGGAGTTTTGAGTTAGGTTTGGGGGTTTTTTATTGCTGGTATAGGAAGAATATATATTTGCAGTGGGAAGTACTTTTAAGTCTCTTTTGTATCAGGGTATTAATATTTCCGTAAAGTTATATACACTGCAGTTATATGAATGGAATAATAAGGTTGTCTGGTATCAGAGAAATTAGGACACTTAGTGGTTTGAACTGCTATTCAAAAGCTGAACAGTTTATTACCTTGTTTCTACTATGATAGAGTTTTTCACAATGCTGGAGGCCTAAAACAGCTAATGTGGGTTCTACTGATCCTCTGCATCTTGGTTTGCATAGTTTTGATAGTCTTGGTGACAATTCAGGTGCTGACTTTAGCTTCCTCATTAGAGAGAGCTGATGTGCACTCTTAGTCCTACAAAAATACACTGAAATGTATTTGCCTGTCTTAGGAAGTGGAGGGGGAAATTCTGTGATTTACCATGGTGGCCTCCCTGACTCTTGTCATTCTTCCTGACAGGCGTATCAGAGAGATTTAAGACTGTTTCTTGACTCATCTAAATCCTTTTCAACTTATGTATATGTAGTCTTTGCTTATAGCGGGGCCGGAATTGTAGGAATCATTCAGTATCTCTGAATCTCTGGAGTGGTCAGCCCAAAGAAGATGTCCCTATTACTATCGGCTTCTGTCTTTCCTCTTTTTTCTTTTTTTTCTTTTTTTTTTTTTTTTTATTATTAGTATCTGAACATTTGATACAGGTGTTTCTGGAATTATCTTTACTGAGTTCCCAGGAAGTAGAAATACCTTTGCTTTTCAGGTGGAGAACTGAAACGCAAACAGATTAAATAATTTGATGACATCAGGTCTTAGACCCTGAGGCATCTTAGCCATGAGGTAATTTTTAGTATTTTGTCCTTAATTTTGAGAATTTTCGGTAATTTTTTTTATGAGCTTAACTAACTAAAATAATCTTTACTAGTCTTTGAATTCTAGATGCTTGCTTTTAATTTTGTTTCTGTAAAGTTCCCTTCTTTCTATGCAGTTAATTCTATTGCTTCCAGCAGTCTATTTGGCAGCCATGTCATCTGCATGTCTGAAAGTTAACTGTTTAGTAAACCCCATAGACATAAGAAAATGTGCTCAGTGTAATTATGGTTGTTCAGAAATTCAGATTTAAACCTGAGGTGTGTGATGAAGCACACCTATGATTGCTTATTATTCAGCCTTTTGAGGAGGAGAGCATTAAGGGTGACCTGTAAAGAGATTTAAGGATATTATGAGCTTGCAGTGCTGTGTGGTCCGGTCATTGAAATACCAAGGGTAGCATTAATGGGCAGTCCACATTATATTCTTCTAAAGATAATGTTTTCCCTTTCAACTTCCTGTGTACCTAAATTCCAATTTGCCAGCTTGCACTGCATGGGGGTGCCCCATCTCACACTGCTCTGCTGACAAAAGATGCATCACATGGATTAACTGAAGCATGAAGCCAGATGAATGCAGGGAAAGATCAGGAAATGGCTCTACTTGGTTGTATATATATTGCAAAGCTCTGAGTTCTTGGCACCTGCTTTTTATTCACTGTCATTTAAATAATGATTTTAAAGAAAATTGTGTGTTTAAAATACGGGAAGCAAATAGAGTACTTCTGGGGAGGAGCCTGTGATATCTTTGCTCTGGCAGAGACCTATGATGGATCTGTAACTATCAGTCTTGTGCAATCTGACTGGGTGATTAATTTAAGAATTTGAATATGTAAATATTACAGCTGGTGAACTTTTTTCTCACTAAAGACAGCATTTATAATGAAGAAGTGCTTTTCAATTCAGTGTCACAAGAGTTGATCTGTTTAGACTTTGATTGACAGACTTGAGGACTTGACTGTGCTGACCTCCATTAAACCTCCCCTGTACCCCAGAAAGTGTTTTAAGAATGGGGAAAGTTACAACTCTTGATGACATCTTTCCCAAACCTATTAAAAGCTATCAAACAAAACTTGTTTGATAAAAAATGAACTTGTAGTTCATTTGACTAAAAATAGAAAATCCCTGAAGTCTGTTACTCAAATTTGTGAGTATGGCACTGGGATGTCCGAGGACAGAGTTGAACATGAGGAAATGGCTCTCTATAAGGGGTAGTATTTCTCTCAGAGGAGTATGTTGTTTGGGATTCTTCAAACCAGAAAGCTGTAGTGGCAAGATAAAATGCTCTACTTAACTGCCTTTTGAAAACTGTGGGTTTTGGACTCTGTTTTTCACAATTAGAAATTTATGAAAATGAGACAAACTCAGATTAACTTATAAATGCTGAACAGTATGATTTTTTTTTTTTTTTTACATGTGTGTTTCAAACTCTATTTTATGTAGTTTGTTTCCTGTTGTAATAAAGAAAAGTTGTTTATGAATATTTTCATCTTTAAAAGGTAGAGAAAGGTTGTGTGCTGTAAGTCAGATTTATACAGATTCATGTTATTTCAAGATGTCAGAAACAAAATTTTAACTTTTCAGTGTAAAAACCAATAAAAGCTTCTCTATTAAAAAAAGGTATTTCTACAATTGAATTAATAATTTTTTTTTTCTCAAAACATACAGCTTAGTTGACTGCAGCTATGATCGGGAATGGATGGCAATATCTAAGTTTGTAACTGTTTTAGGAGAATTATTGTATTCACGTTTTCTTAAGAAAGTTTTAGGAATTTAATTTTGATCCTTAATAATGCCATTTGCCACATAGGCTATGGCTGTTGACTTAAAAAGATGCTTGATAAAATACTCCTGGAGTGAGATACCAGGAGACATCTAAATGTGTAGTGTGGTCTAAACCAATGCAATGAAATAAGTCTTAAGTGGTGATTGTTTCACATGAATGCTTAGAACCATGGAAAACTTCATTATGAGTCTTTACATATCTGTTGGATAACACGGTGCCTTCAAATTTTTATCAGTGGGACTGCAGCCATAAAAATGGTTAAGTAATGACTTAAAAAAATGATGTAATCCTCTTAGGATGCTGTTAAGTGCTGGCAAAAAGGTACTTGAAGAACAAACAAAGTAAGATAGAATAATGCTAATACTTATTAATACAGTATTCCTCTCTCCACTCCCTGACATTTGTAGTAATAAAGTCAAGGTCCAAGCTTTCCATGATGGTATCTGGAAAATCGTGTAATTTTTATTAGATGTTTTCTGACCCTCTCTGGACTTGCTTATCGCATAAAGCAGCACCTCTGAAATGTAGTAATGCTGCTCTACCTGCCAAGATGAATGAAAATTCAATGATAAAATAGGAAATGGTTCTTGTACATCTTCTCATTAGTTGGTTTGCTAAATTAGCTCAGAGGGAGAAGCTAATCTCTAGGCCAGAGTAAATTGGCAGCATAGCGGTTATCATGGTTGGCTCATTCCACTACAGACAGCAAAATGCTGGATTAAAAATAGTATTGCCTGATGTGAATTCTGATGCCTGATGCAGATGGATAGACAATATATTTAACTTCCAAAAATACTGTGCATAATTTTAGAACCTTTCAGAAATGGAGGGAGATGCTGGGGCCATTGCTTTTCCTAAATGTGTTTATGTTAGATGAGCTATAAAAAACTAGGGCAGTGGGAGATATTTTTTGTATTTTGCATGTTACTTCAAAACTGGTTCGAGTAATAGTGGTGTATTTATAAACATAGCTAAGAAAACTTAGGAATTTGGCAGACATATATTTTACACCCACTCAACATTCTTTTGTACTGTGATTTCTTCAACTTATTTTTACACGGAACATGCTGCAGTGAAAATCCTGTGCAGCCACTAGAAGGTAATAAACACCAACATCAACCACTAGGGGGAGCAAGATTTCAATTCTTGTAGTTTAGCATAGTGCTAATAACTAATTAGTACATCTTAGGCATTGAATATACCATTCAATGTATAAAGTGAGATCTTTTAGTTTGACAACCTTTATAAAATAGGCTGTAGACTTTGTCTACCGCTTAGGGCTTTTTTATCCATACCCTAGTGCTTGTTTGAAGTGTGATAATTTTTTTAGTTAGAAAGTCATATACAGGATTTACAGTGATGGAAAATCCCTGTTTAACAATGGGTAAGAGAAAAGAGTTTAAAACTGTTCTTTTTTATCTGCCTCCTGCAGATTGAACCCCTAACTCTATGTATGAGGGGAGGACATGATACAGTTTGCAGTTCTTAGACTCTGTTTCCGCATGAATATCTCTTACTGCTGGGGAAATGCATACTGGATGATGAAGATTCTCTGATAGACTTGACCAAGTGAAATAAATGAATTTTTTCAAGCTGCACACTGTAGTTCAGATTATAAGTTTTTTTCCTTGAACCTTTTTTGCAGCCTTTGGGAAATGCCACAACTAACTGCATTTTAAGCCCTCAGTGCTCATTTATATTGTCTCCTTGCTCCGATGAGAAATTTTGCTGCTTGTAGAACTGAGGGACATTTATTCTTTTACCTATACATCACATAAAAATGTAGTTATTTATCTATGCTAGTACCTAAATTGTTTGCCTGATATCTGCCTTCCAGATTCTACAATATGTATGTATATTATGACTTGGGGCTGCTTTTGTCCTTTGGTATGACTTGATGGCTAGCAAGGCTATAATGCATGTTGTTCAAATAAGGCTGCTTTATCCAGTGATAAATTAATCCTGTTCCTGTGGTTACTTACTTCCTACATCTTGTTTGCTAGATTTTTTTTGCTAGAATTTTTTACTTCTTTTAAATGAAAAACATAACTCTGTATGATCTACTAGAAATATTTAATGTGCAGTTGTTGCTACAGGACATGGAATGGTTCACACAAACACGTCTCAGTGGTATGACAGGAAAAGAAGTAACTTTATTTTCTGACTCCAGTATTTATAGATTCTCGACAATGACCAGGGATTGGATAACCAAGTTACCACCTTCCCAATCATACTGGTCATACAAAACATCCATCAAGAGGTGTTTCTTAGAAGGAATGTGTAAACAACTTACATTTACAGTTACTTTCCTGGGAAAGTAACTAAAACGGTGAAAACAAGATCGGAAGGCTTAGTTTTTCAGGGCGACACGCAGTTACTTTTTAAAATATGTAGGTGAATTTTAATGTTTCTCTTATGCATAAATCTTTTCTTTTGTTGTAGTGAGCTTATTACAACATGGTTAAAAATTACATATTTTACAAATGTCTTGATACATTGTCAGCTGAGATGGTTATTGACCAGACTTGAACTCTCACTTGAAACACCTTTTGGGCGTGCTGTCTCTTGTGGTACTAAGTTACTGTACCTGAACTCAGTACTGGTAGCAGCTAATATCCTGTTTGTTCTTTTCAAGGAGTGTTATGCCATGATAGCTTTGTTCAACCATTATAATAACTTCCACCTATTTCAAAATACTTTGAAAATAGCAATAATTGAATGAGCAGCTTCTCCAGTTCCTTCGTTAGTCATTGGATAATAATTATCTGACTAAAGGGACTCAACTGAACCAAAACAAACTCCTCTCAAGGGATGTGTTAGCTCAGTTCTAATCTATTGTTCTTCTAAGATGTTGATGAAGTGAGAAGCATTTCTTTGTTGCTAAAAGATGTGATTTCATTGTCTTCCTAAGCCCCTGAAAACGGAGAAGGTGTCTTAAGGTGACCTGTTTTTTTACCCTGGTTCACAAATGAACTCTTCTTTTTAAGTATGGGGGCTATGCTTTTAAGATTTTGCTAGTCTTAATATCACTAAGGAACTCTATTGTCTGTATTGTTGCTGGTATTGTTGCATTCAGTGTACATCGCCCTAAACAATTGATGAGAATTGAGCATTCTGTAAAGCCTTTGGGCAGTGACTTCTCAAGATTTTAATACGTTTTGAAAATGTCCAGTGTTTATTAGTGTAATTATTAGCGTGAAGATGGTAAACGAGATAACTTTTGCATTGGAATATTAAGTGCAAAATATTGATTTATTATCAGTATGGCATTGTGGTTTTAAACACGGACTTTCAACTTCCTAAGCAGTATTTTATGGTGGTACTTAAAATCCGTAATCAGTGTTATACAATTAAAAAGTTAATGGGGAAGAATTTTTATTGCTGTTAATTACTGAAGTAAATGTTGATATTTTGATTTTTTTTTTCTCTTATATATTGAATGAGACTTTTTTCTAAGGATGCTTTTTATAAATTTGCGTTTGGAAATGTAATCTTCAAAGCAAGGGTAGATTAAGCACCTTTCCTGACTTGAGTGATACGATGTTTTTTATCTTCAAGTGAATATGAAAGGGAAAACTTAATGATCCTTATCCCTTGTTTTGTTACATGCTAGCTTATGTAACTCTTCGTGATAAATAAAAATCATCACCCAAGTTCTATACTAAAGCATTTCCTAAGAGATGAAGTTGCCTGAGCTGCTTGTTGTTTTGCAAGTGGCTGTATAGCAGATAAGTTTTAAGCAATAAATGCTGTTAAGAACATGTTTGCCGGTTCTTAACTTCATTATTTTATTTATTTTTGACAACTGCAGAATTCTGTTTTAGTTGGATACTGAGGGAAAGTTGCTGAACATGTCAATAACATTTTGTTGCAGGAAAACTATAGCTCATTGCCAGCTGTGCCTTTACCAATATGACATAGATCCGTTCCTAATAATTCAGGGGTTTTGTATTTTTAAAACATCACATTTATTGGTAAATTTCTTTTGTGCAGCCCTACATGGCAGAGATAAGTGAATTGCAATGGCTTACGGAGCACGACAAAATACATCTGTTGATTCTGTGTTTGTAAAGTATAAGCAGCATTATCAGAATTGCTAGTGAAAGAGGCTTCAATTTTAGGGACAGGCACTGAGAAGGAAGTGGTCCTGCTCCCCCTGCCTCCCTGCCTGACCCTTAATTTCATCAGTGTCCCTTCTACTGGGTGTGGTCCTGGGATGTCCTTCATTGAGCTGATTCAGTTCACTAAATTGGGCGAGAAGTTGTCTTCTTAGCATCTAATAGGCTTGCAAAACCTCGCTCTCCCTTGAAGTGTCTGCTTTGAAATCAGGCATTTCTATGTCATGGAAAGTCACAAACAGCAGGCACCACTTAGGAAACCGTGTCATTTATTGACAGGCATTGCAAAGTCTTCACCACCATTTACATGTTGTGCTCTTAAAGGATAAGGCCTCTGCTTTGCTTTATGAAGCATTTAATTTGTATAAGGTTGTTGTGGGATGATGCTGGACTTCTTGCAAGTACCTCCCTTCGTTTTCATACTTTCGTCAAAGTCTCTATAGTGCCTTAATATCCACATGTCCAGCAAGCACTTCAGGAAAATAATTATTCAAGACTCCTTGCTTTCAAGCCCATGCTACAAACAACATGACTGATTAGCTGGACTGTGTGTGCATGTAATTGTGCACAAAAAGTCAAGGTGAAGTTACATTTGGATCTATGGGTCATGGAATTTGGGAAGCTATTGCTTGTGAATAGTCTATACAGAATCTAGAGGCAGGATTGCAAGGGATTTGACCATCACTGTTTGAAGTGTTCACCATTGATTGATAAGATCATATGTCCTGGTTCTGGCCAGTGTTAAATTTTGCAGTAGCCAGAAGGGGGCATGGCTAGAACGTGGAGGTTATTCTCTACCAACTCGTGTGACACTCTGGGGATGGGAGGAAAGGTCTCTTTTGGGTTCTTGGAGGGGGTAATCAGGTATTCATGGGGGTGTTGAGAACTCACATGCCAATCATGAATTTTTTGTACACTCTTTTGTTTTTGGTGCTGTTACTGTTCGTTTTTTCGATCTTCTTGTTTCTAGTAAATTGCTCTTATCTAAAGCTGTAATCTTTATGCTTTGTATCTCCAGTTCTTGTCTCCATCCTGATGCAGGGGGGAAGGGGGAGAGGGAAGTAAGTGAGTGTCATATGGTTTGTAGAATCTCAGTGGGAGCACTAAGTTGGGGAACATCATTCCTAAAACCATGACATTATGATACCCTCTGTTGCTATATACATGGACAGGAACAGTTACCTAGAATTTATCCTTTCTTCTATCCTATTTTTTCTCCTTTCTGACTTTGCAAAAATGCACCTTTTCAGATAGTGAAATCTCTATAATGGCTTTTAGTATAATCATGTCTGGTTTTACACAGAAGGATTAAATTTTTTTCCCCCATCTCAATTTGTCTACTTGCAAGCAGTAATGTTCTTTTTTTCTGGTGGGTCTTTGCCAACATTATGATAGGCTAGTCTTGCTTAATTTTTAAAAGGTTTTAAGGTATGTTTCAGAATTGGAGACTTCACATAATTTTGATAAAGAGGTAGAGATTTTCACAAAGAAATCATGAGTTCCGTTTCAGTCCTGGGCTTGGAACAGAAAAGATAGGTAATTTTTTGCCTTAATGTGAAATAAAGTTTGGATGTCATGTTCCATGATCACCCCCCAAGATATGTGCTTGACTGAATTACGGAAACTGAACTGCTTTTGTTATTCTTAACTGCCTCGTAGGTACAGTAATGGGGTGAGGGGAGAACTTGCAGGGCAGTGAGGACACTGAAACTTCTCCTGTGTGATAGGTGGAAGACTTTGTTTTTAATCTTCAGCCAGTGCTTTTCACAACATCAGTTATGTATAATTCTCTGGTTTCATGATTGTGTACAGTTCTTTCTTCAAACACACTGATTACAGGCAAAAACTTGTGTATATAGCAGAGAAGATAAAGTTATAGAGTTCATGGAGGAGGAGGAGGTGTTTCTTGGTACTTACACAGAGATTTGAGAATTTCCTTCTTACGCAGTTTTACGGAAGGACTGTTGCCAGCCATGCTTGCCCTCAAGTGAACCTTTAAAACTTCATGCTCAGTATGCTCAGGCATGCCTCAAAGCGAAAATAAATGGATGAGAGTTTTACTGGCTGCAGTAGATGTGAATATAGTGTTAATGGAGAGGTATAAAAAGAGCAGTCATGCTGGGAAGTGCCCTCCCGTGGGGTACAAATGGACATCAGCCCAAGTACCAGCTTCTGCAGCTATTTCAGCCTTTCTTGTATAAGACCTAGATGAGGCTGTTTTCCCTTCTTACATGAAATGGTCTTTTCTAAAATGATTATGTCTTTAAAGAAGTGTTTGATTATTCTTTTGTGTTTGATCAATGTTACACTGACGTTTTCTGTGGCATAACAGTAAAAGGTATTTGCTGGGGATTTTTACTAAAGCCTTTGGTGCTAAGTAGGGTGAGAACTGTCTCATCCCGAGCGTCATGTGAGCCCTTCCAGCTCTGCTCTGTGACCCTCAGATAAACAAAAAGGCAAGTGGAAATTTTTAAGTACATTGAAAAAACCTCCTAGTTTTTCAATCCACAGTATCTTTTCCTTTACCTGACTATCACTGCTTCGACATCTGGAGTTAAGACATTATGGAATGACAAGGTAGTAGAGTAGTAATTTTAGAAATGCTTTTATTTGCATACTGCAGAGATATGAGGAAAAATGCTAGTCTAGACAGAGCTCCAGAGGGAGAAAGGAGAGGGCTGGAGAGTGATGCTGGAATTAGGTGTGAAAAGACTGAGGACTGCAGTCAGCAGAGACTAAAACGAGGAGTGAAGGTGGAATGTTGGGTGGTGGGAGTTAAGAAAGCAAACCAGCTGAGTTGGAAGGCAGCTGGGGAATGGCCAAGAGGGAAGCAAAGGAAGAAAGCTGGAAGGAAGAAGGGGAGGAAATGAGTCAAAGTACCTGAGGGGTTAGGTCATTGTTATGAGTGGGAAAGGTACTCAGAGCCTTTCTGTACCCTTCTCTTGCCAGCCTGTTCTTCAGGGCAGCTTTCTCAAAAGAGGTAGCTGGCAATGGAGGCAGGCGGTTGTCCCAGCTTTCGGTGGCAAACGCTTGATGTCTGGAGTGGCAGGTAGCCATTGTGACAAACGGTAATTAAGTACCTGGTACCGTCAGTTCTCCCGGGAGAGGCACAAACCCCGGCAGTGACACACGTACACCATGCACTGCACCTAGACCCTGGTCCTTAGCTTATAGTTCCCTTCACGTCCGGGCGTAGCCGGCGGGCGGCTCCGACCCGCCGGGGACTCTGTGGGGGACATGCGGGGGCTGTAATGTGCTGTGCTGTGGGGGCTGAGCCGCGGGGGCTGTGCTGGGTGTGGGGCTGACCCGCGGGGGCTGTGCTGTGCTGTGCTGTGCGGGGCTGACCCGCGGGGGCTGTGCTGTGCTGTGCTGTGCGGGGCTGACCCGCGGGGGCTGTGCTGTGCTGTGCTGGGCTGTGCTGTGCTGCGCGGGGCTGACCCGCGGGGGCTGGGCTGGGCTGTGCTGGGCTGGGCTGTGCGGGGCTGACCCGCGGGGGCTGGGCTGTGCTGTGCTGTGCTGTGCTGTACTGTGCTGGGCTGTGCTGGGCTGGGCTGTGCTGTGCTGTGCGGGGCTGACCCGCGGGGGCTGTGAGGGGTGCGGGCCGGCCCGCGGGGGGCTCTGACCCGCGGTGGGCGGGAGGAGCGGCGTGGCCTCTGCGCGGCCGCCAATGGCCGGGGCGGGGCGGCACTTGCGGAGCAGCCGCACGGAAAAGTTTCTGTCGGTTCGGATTGCTGCTATCTCTGCACTCCTTCCGCCCTCACGGAGGCTGGCTGCCTTCCCGCTCTCTTTCCCTGGGCTGCTGTCCCTTCCTCCTCTTCCTCGTCGTACAATGGCACTGAATTATTAAGCTTTCAAACGCAGAGAAATGGATATGTCGGATCCCAGTTTTTGGACGCTCCTTTCCAACTTCACGCTGCCCCACCTGCGGCGAGGCAGCCGGCTCCGCCGGACTCAGAGGTAAGGCAGGCCGGCCGCTCCAGGTGCGCGGGAGCGGGCGCTTGGATTTCCTGGTCCCCGGCAGAAGGGCCCTTGGAAGGCGTCGGGACCCGCGGCCTCCTGACTTCTACTGGTCTGGAGCTGCGAGAGATGAGAGCCTCTCCTTGCGAGGCCCTTGCTGGTGGTTTTTCTAACCAGACGCTGCATAGTACTCTGCCTCTATTTATAAGATACTTTCTTTTGTCCAGCCCTTCTACCCTTCTCCTTTTCCCCCCTTCAAAACATTACCAGCTTGCTCTCCGGTAATCGGCCTTTTATTGAAAACAGATATTCTTCATGTGGACAACTCAAGATAGCCTGTTTGGTTCGGTGTTCTTAAAGGGACAGGTTTGCCTAAGTACCTTTTTAAAATCAGTCTAGATTGATATTTTTTGGTACAGGAATGGCCTTTTTTGTTTCTGTAGCATTTTCCTTACTGTCGAGAGGGGGGGAAAAAGCGTGGAAATAGTAAATACTGAGTAAAATTGCCATCAGTGGGCAGACGACTGACAAGCTTTCATATCATGGTCATTTTTTGTGCCATGGTGGCACTTTCAGTTAAATATATGTTCCTATCTCAAGGAAAAGAAAAGATGTATAGAAGTTTGTAACTTTGTACACTAGTACCCCATATGTCGGTTTTAGACATACCAGGTGTAGTGTTAAGTTATGACATGCTTCTGACTCTGAAACTACCTTGAGTATTGGCTTATGTATTGTCTTTTGTGTGTGAAACGTTTCTTTTGCTGGCTAAAAAGGTGGCACAAAGCAAGCAAGATAGAGGCTTAGCAAAGTAGGACTTTTCTAAGCTTTAAGTATTTATGGTCTGATTTTTTTTTTTTTCAAAAGGAAATGGCTGTCTATTTAATGGCAGAAAGTTTAAAATAAGAAAAACAAGTGGCCTGTTTGACATCAATGAAAAAACAATTCCTGCAGTAAATATCTATTCTTTGTGTCTTCTGCTTGGGATAGCCGTAAATGCTGAGTTATTTTATCATTTCTATCCCTCTCCTGTAAATAATTTTTCACTCACACAGAACATTAACTGAGAATCCAAATAGTTTTACAGATTTTTCTGCTGAGATGTGTAGAGGTTTTTTTCAAATTGTCTTCACTATTCTTACTCAAATTGGGTTTGTAACTGTGTGAAGACCTACCTTTTTTAAACATATGGCTGTGTGGCATGTTGAGGAAGAGAGAAACTTCATAGATCTCACAAGAGGCATGAAATAAATATTTATCATTGGTTGGTTTGTTTTATATATTTGGATGCCTTCATGCTTTTCAGACATATTCAATGCTGTACTAGGTTTGTTGAAACTTTTTAAAGCAACATTGAATATTGTCTCAGCATATTACATGTATGGTATGTCAGTGAATAGTACATGCCATGTGCGTACTTGTATATACATGTATGCCATGTATGCAGTAGCGTTTGACGTATTATATTAAATATTAAATGCCCTCTCTGTAGCCAAAACAGTGTGTCACAGCACTGTGAAGTGAAAAAGTGAGCATTAGAATTTCAAGGCTACTTACTCTTAATGGGCCCAGATAACCCTCCTTTACCAGGTTGGTTCTATCTTCTGAGTGGTAGGATGTCAGAATCTGCTCTGTTGATGTCTCCTGGGGAAGGCTCTCCACGCACTTCTTCAACTCTCATCTTAAAGGTGGACCTGCCTCTGCCCCCCATGCTCATAACTTATTTACTAATGTAAGGTATAAAACTTACCGAGCAATAAAACTGTCAGAAGCATAAAACCCAGCATGGATAGCACAGATACTCCTAACTCCACTGTAAATGGGTTTGGATTAATTAAGGTACTACCCAGGTTTACATGTTCTGTGCTGTGTCTCATCTGTATTATCTTTACAGGCTCAGTCAGCCATAGCTGCAGCTGCATGCAAAAACTGTATGGATAGCTACTTACTTAGCTTAACTTGCTAACAGGATGCCTTCCCTTTCTTTCTAAGGTTGCTGCTTGTTGCCACTTGTGTTGTGTAGCTTCCCAGGCATTTTAGATGCCTGAAGAGTAGGTTAAGGAGTGAGGTTTGAAGGGAGTTTAGTTCCTGCCATCTGATTCTTCTTTTGGGCTTAAGTAAAAGTTTTGGGTGCACTGATTTAATGGAGATTTTTTTTTAATAGTTACACTGCCTATGAAACTTGTCTAGCCTGGTACTTGCCTAGGTGCTTCAGGAAAACTTCTGAAGAAGTGTTTCTTTCTGGTTGTATCTGCAGTTGGCCTTGGAACTCATTTCCAATTTAAGAGCAAAAATTTTATGGTTTGTCTGGGCACTGTTACCTCTCAGGTTCCTTTTGCTTGTTCAATTATTTTTACCACTGCTACCAGATTTTTGTGGCTTGCTAGACCCTGTTGTTTCTTTGAGCACTACCCTGCTTTCTTAACACCTGGGAATAATGAGAATTGTCTGCTACTACTATGAATTTTGTGTCTTTGTACAGATTCACTTGATGTAATCATATATGTCTCTGTGAGGTTCTAAGAAGCAAGGAATGAAGAGATAGCCTCCTTCAGGTTTTCCAACAGTTGACATTAGTTGAATTTCGGTTGCAGCAGCTCTTTGGGAAGTGATACCTGAGTAAGAAGTATCACTGATGTTCAAGTGGAGTGGGTTTTCAGGACTGGTGGGTGGGAAAATGATCTTCAATAATAAATTAAATAATACATTTGTTCCTAAAATCCATGAGACTGTAGGTGCCATGGATTATACTTTGTGTTTTTACAGTGAAGTAATATGTGTATGACCATATGGAGAATTAGAGTGAGAGAGAGAGAGGGTCTCTATCTATGTGTAGTCATCTACTTATGGAAATGTCTACAGATATACTTCTTTTCACATGGAAAAATCACTACTTTCTGCTTTGTTTTATGATATGTTTGGTTCTCTCTGACACTTGCACTCTTTGTGTCTGATTTTCTGTGTATCTTTTACAAAACCAACAACCCAGTGATCCTTTTTGCGTGTGTCCTTTTCTCTTGCTTTTTTTATGACAGTTGCAGTGGAACAATGTTAGTGCAATTGTTCTTCCTTTGAGTCAGAGTGGGATTTTTTTTCCCCCAAAGGCATGAAATTAATGAATTCTTGCCCAGTTACTTCTGAACCAAAGTAGACTCATAGATGATTTGTATTGAAACTTCATTTTATTTGTTTACAGTCACTGAAGTCGTAGTGAGTCTTTTCATAATATGAGATTAAAATACTCGTCGGTCATCAAATATGTGTTATGACAGTTCATAACCTTTCAGAAACCTTAAAAAAAGTGGGAAATTATAACTTATTTGAAACACAGAGAACAGAGTAGTCAAACTTCATTGTAGTTCTGTTATTTTTGGGACAACATGCTACTTGGAAAAGCAGATTTTTTGAATGTCTTTAATTTGGTAGTTTGAAAAGGCAGTGATATTGAAATTGTGATGTAAACTCTCACTGTTGTTTTTTATGTAGATCTTGGTTTTTAACTCTCAACAAACTGTACTGAAAGGATATTGTAAATGGATTTCTAAATTCAGTAACAGGTGTTCAACATGGTCCTGTTGATAATATGAGAAAACCGATGTCTAATTATGTTGATGTCAGCTGAAACTATTCAAGTGGAGTGTTTTTACTTCTGCATAAGAGTAAACATCAGTTCAAACTTTGTTAAAAAAATATTTCTTTTTGATGTATTTGTGTTGTTTTTAATGTATGTTTGGGGGTGTGGTTATTCGTAGGGCTTCACTGTTTTCTGACTTTCAAGTACCTTGATTCACTTTAGTTCCTACAAGCAAGACAGAGGAGCTATTATTCTAATAGATGTTGAGTAAGTTTGCAGAAGGTGGTTAGCCCAGAACTGGGGGGGATTAAGAAGCACCTCTGTGCAGACTATCTGTGCTTCCAAACACACTGTCATTTAATATGTTTCGTTAGAAGTTAATCTGCTGGACCAGTGATTCCATTGTTTTCTCTACTACCTAGTGAAATGTTAATATAGCTTGGTAATTGTATTTCCTTTCATTCACAGTGAAGGCTGTCTGTTAGGGGGATAGTTTTACGGTCTCACCGTCAAATTGAATATGTTATTTTTATTTTGGTTGGTTAAATTGACCAATCATTTTCTTCCGTCAATTAATTCAAGTTCTTCTTACAGTCTGAATGAGCCAACATTATTTCTTAGCTTCAGCCAGACTGGTGAGGATTCATCTGGCCATACTGCTATTTTTTGCTCTGTTTCCACTCTGATAAAAAGTTATTTTATTAGAATTATGTCAAGATCATTAAGAAGTGAGCAAAGGGTCTTATTTTAGAAAGCCTGAGGAAAGTTGGTACATGAACAAAATAAAAGAAAAAAGCTTAGGAAAATGCTGGAATATACTGAAAGAAGCTGTAATTATTATTATTTTTTTTTTCCACTGTCGTGGTTAATATCTGCTCTGACATGGTAGGAGACAGTCTTTGTTTTTCTTACCTAGAGAGTTTAAACAATAGTAGTTCAGACATCCTTTCATAAGCTGTGGTTGTTTGGACATGCCACATGGTATAGGCACAACAGACAGAGATTCACTCTTGGTTTACATCTTCCACTGATATTCTGCAGTCATTACAGTTCCTGCTGTTTTTGACTTTGGCTCATCCTTCTCACATGTTTTGTTAAGCACACAGGAGCTCATCCATGCAGTTGTTAATAGTTGCCTCTTCTGCTGCACCTCTTGTTAGAGAGCTTCAAACTTTTGTTAGAGATAAGCTAACTAGTCAGCTTGTGTGGCTGCATATACCGATTGATTGGCTTGCCTCTAGTTGCTCTTTCTCAAAGCTGGAAATGGTGGTCTGAAAAGTGGATTTCAAGGGAGGTTTCCAACTAATTTGGGCAGAGAAGAACCATCTGAAATTCAGCAAGGGCAGGTGCAGGGTCCTGCTTCTGGGGAGGAATCACCCCAGGCAGCAGCACAGGATAGGGCTGACCTGCGGGGGGGGTGCTTTGCAGAGAAGGACCTGGGGGTCCTGGTGGACAAACTGTCCATGAGCCAGCAATGTGTCCTGGTGGCCAAGAAGGCCAGTGGGATCCTGGGGGGCATTAGGAAGAGCATTGCCAGTGGGTCATGGATGGTGATCCTGCCCCTGTACTCATCCCTGGTGAGGCCTCACCAGGGTGTCCAGTTCTTTGCTCCTCAGGACAAGAGAGACATGGAGCTCCTGGAGTGAGTCCATCAGAAGCTACAGAGATGATGAGGGGTCTGGAGCACCTCTTGTATGACAGAAGGCTGAGGGAGCTGGGCCTGTTCAGCCTCAAGAAGAGATGACTGAGAGGGGCCCTCATTAATGTGTATAAATATCTAAAGGATAGGTTTCAAGAGGATAGACTGGGCTCTTCTCAGTGGTGCTGAGCAGTAGGACAAGACATAGTGGGCAGAAACTGATGCCCAGGAAGTTCCAGCTGAACATGAGAAAGAACTTCTTTACTGTGCAGGTGACTGCACAGGAACAGATTGCCCAGGGAGGGTGTGGAGTGTCCCTCACTGGAGATACTCAAGAACTGCCTGGACGCAATCCTGGGTCACATGCTCATGGCACAAGGATTGTCCTGCGTGAGCAGGGAGGTTGAGCCACTGTGATTCTCAGATTCCAGCTTCACCCATTCTATGATTCTGTGAATTTGTTACATGTCATTGTGCAGGAATTGTAATGATTTTGTTAGTTCTGGAGGTGGAATCACTCAATACTTTGAGTGTGTCTAAACACTGTGTTTAGAATAGAAGGTAGTCATAACTGGTTTAGATTGAACATTTTAAATGAAGTGTATTAAACAGATCACGCTGAAAATTATGTAAAACACAGCAGTCATGCTGTGTGTATTTTCACATTATCTATAGGCTGTAGACCAGGATCAGGGTTGTGATGTTACATGTCATTAGAAGAGGTTTAGTAGGAACTAGATTTGTTTGGAGGAACACTGGGATGGAACCAGGAGAGATGCATATCTGAGGAGAATCAGAAAGTTCACTGTCTTTGATTCAGCCTTATTCAACAGGCTGTGTTGCATTCAGTGATGGCGCCTGGATTTTCTCTTGAAAATGACCTTTCAGAGAATTTTTTTCCTTTGAACCTTTGCATCTGTAGTCATTGTGAAATTTTACAGCTTTTGATCTCTATCATTTGACTTTAACCTATGTTTAAAATAATGTATCAAAGAAAAATTTTTAAATGGCTACCCACTATTAATTTTATTTTCCTCCCTCAAAAAAGTTGAAAATTATGTCAAATGAGGCACTGCTTACAGCTAAGGAAATGGCTTTGTACATGTGTATAGATAGATATAATCAAAGAGTCTGTCTTTTCTAACTTGACTGGTTTGAAACATAATTATTAATGTCCAAGTATGGAAAAATCAAAACCACATATAATCTATTTCATTAAATGATGGGTAGACTAAGGTAGTCCTGTGTAAAGTCAAGGGTGTTGACTGAAGAAATGCCATTCCTGTTGCTGCTTAATATACTGAAACAAACAGTATAAAGTGTTAAGCATGGAAATGATTTAGTTGAATAAAAATGTATATACCCTCAGTTCTCTTAGTATTTGATTATAGTATTTCAGAGTGTGTTCCAGAATTTAAAAAAAATAGTATTTCTCTCAAGGGAGTAAGATGGCTGGTTGTAGAACAAATGCAGGTTTGGTTTTTTTTTGTCAATAAGAAACAATATTAGTCTGAATGTTTTTTATGTATCTGACAAAATTGTTATCTTTTGGTTTTGGCAGACATACCTGAATATAAACTTACCAGCTTTGAGATTGGAGACAAAATGTCAATATTTTTGTTTATATTTAATTTTCATATGTATCAGAATATAAAAAAAATTAACTAGACTAATTCGAACTAGTGTAGTGTTTACATTTTGAAATACCATATAATCTGAGTCTTTTTTTTCCTTAAGTAAATGGCAATTGGTTTGATCTGGAAGCTCACCTTGAGAGAGCTAATAAATTAAAAGTTACTTTGGTGAATGCTGGTACTTACCACCTGTGGTTATTTGAAGAGGCACTCAAGATATGCATAACTGAAACTGTTGTAGGTAGATTTCTTTGTTCTTCCCTGGTTGCTTTTTTGCATGCATTTGGGAACAGTGCCTTGTCAGTCTTTCCTCTCTGTGCTGCTGGGCCCAATTCCTGTATGACATTTGTAGTAGGCTTATAACAGAATCCCACTTCTCACAGGAGATAGATTTGATATGTGAAACAACTTGCAGTGCTCTAATTGTTTGGCTTATTGGCATTTTCTTTTCATGCATGCTTGGAAGAGTGGAGTTTATATTAACAAGGATAATTACTTGTTTTATTAAAGCTATTCATCAGATCTGGATTTCTGTAAGAAGCGTTTACTTTGTTTTTGAAATACACTTAAAAATTATGTTTTTAAGCATCTGTTCTAAGTTTTAAAGTTATTATAGGGAAGATGGGTATAGTAGTTTGAACTTCCTTTAATAAATTTGAGTATAATAAATTGGCTTCTAATTTAAATTCTTCCTACTCTTAAAATCCATTTGGAGCTAATGTTATTACCACTTCTTGGATGAAATGCTAGAATGTTCTGGAAAGGTATTCCTACATAAAAGTATACAGAAACCTCAACAGTAAAAAAAAAAAGGTAGTCCTAAGAATACCGTATTTTTAAAGCATGTGCTTTAACCCTGAAACCTTCCCTCTTCAAGCCTAGAAGTGCCATCAGTGTCTCCCAGAGATGGCTTATCAGTGGCTCTATGCACTATGGATAGCTGAACAGCAGTGAGGGAAGCTGGCCTCAAAGGGGGTTTGGAGAGCAAATGGAGTATAAGAAATGAAAATTGTACAGGAGCATTGTAGAAGATACAGTGCTGTGATTCAGAGGACATGGATCCATATAATATGGAGGTTCCCTGGTTATTCTCTTGACAGAATTATTTGTCAAAAGATACACATCATTGAATTAAACAGTGTACTGGTTAATATCAATGAACCTAGCCATCCAGAGTGAAGTTCTCTTGAAGTTCTGAAATGGGCTGTTTCCTGTTGATTACAGTCTGTATTGACAGAGAAAAAGCAAAAATCATTATTAGAATTTTCAGTTAATAAATACCTCTTTACAGATTTTGTATAGTTCAAAATTATACCTTCCAGTCCTTGATGAAACAGAAGTTAAATACTGATGGTGAGAATAAATCAGACATGTTTCTTTCAACAGCTGCCTTGATGTTTACCAGAATTTATCTTCATGGTTTTCGTAATGTAAATCATCAATACATGGCTTCCCAAAATTCCCTTTTTGGGAAACCAAAAGAAGAATGCTTGATTAGTATCTCCTTCATCAGACAGTGCTGTTTAGTGAGAAGTTGTAATTAACAAATATCCTTTGTATTAATACTTGTAATTCTCTTGGAGTTATGAAAAGTAGATTGTGTATGTTTGTTTTAAAAGTTTGCCTTTTCAGTGACTCTAGGCCTGTCTAGCTTGTTCTTATGCATGGGTATGTAAAGGGAATTTCCATAAGTGCTGTAACAGTAGAATCAAAAGCAGTCAGACAAGTCCAGTGTGCTCTGTTCACCTTGTCTACGAACACACCATGCAAAAAGATGATTATGTCAGTTCACTGCACCATCAGGTCTTACCAGAGCATCTTTCGCATTACCCGCATAATGAACACAGAAAATACATAACACTTTTTTGAAGTAAGCTTGCATTATATATTTTTTTCTTACATGAGGCTTGGTGATTTGGCTTCATCCCTGGCCCTTCTGCCATGTTTTGATGACTGAACTGTTGAGTTTGGAGGCATTTGCTCCCCATCTGTGACCTACAAGTATCTGGAGAGCAAGTATCTGTTGGGAAATACACTTCTGTCTAGTTTTTCTTTGCTGCTCAGTTGTGTCTTAGATGTGTTATTCTGTCTTGTCAAATGTCAAAATATTATCATCTTTGAAAGGCTTTGAGTTCTGTCTGTGGGAAAAATTTCAAAACAGAAAAATGGAACTTCTTCCTGTTTGGGGTTTTTTTTTGTGTGTTTTTTCTTTTTTTTCTTTTTTTTTTTCTTTTTGGTTTTTTTTTGGTTTAGTTTGGTTGGGTTTTTTTCAAGTTTGAAAACTATATCTTCACATTATTTCTTTTGTGTCTTCTTCAAATCATAGAAGAGCAAAATGCTTTTTTAAAATTTTTTCTCCTTTTCTGTAAAGGAAATACAAAAAATACTACTGTATATGAATGTACTAGGTTACTTTTTAAAATACGCAAATTGTTTGTGTGGGTCAGACCTAAGCATTCAGCATTATCTACAAATTAATACCTTCTAGCGATCATGTGTTTCCTTCTTCTGATTCATAAATTATAAGGCAAGAAGAAACCAGTAAGATCACCTACTCTGACATTCTACAGGAAGCAAGACACAGAGTAATAGTGTTAGAGATTTAGTAATCTGGCCCTCCCAGATAAGGTAACCTGTTTGTTTAATCATTGATGAGTTTAGCAAAATCTGAAAGATTTAACACTGCTCAGGACAACTTTCTTTTGTTTCTTGTTGTTCCTTAAGCAAGCTGTGTTTTCCCACTACCGATTTATTGATGATGCTATTGTCTTTCACACTAACTTAGTAATAGCTCAGAGATACTAGGCCAGTGTCTTCATAAATGCAGAAATTGTTCAGTATATTCTTTGTGACTGTGACTGCCTAAATCCAGTACAGGGGTCACCAGATGGGTATTAGTAGATGGAAACAATCTAAAGAGAGGTCCAAAGGACTGTCAGCATTTTCTGCCTCAGTTGGTATGGAAAAATTAATTTTCCCTTCAAGTCATGCTGAGGGAACAATAGCATTGTGTTTTCTAAAAGACACCTGCCCCTGGAAGCTGGCTGACAGCATGGTCTGGCCTCTTTGTGTGGTGGGAGTGCTTGGCTCAGGTCCCTGTGGGAGTGTAGGATGTGATGTGTATAAGGACTTAGAGGAGGAAGCTGTGTGCTGCTTTTCTCTCCTAGGTGTGACAGACAGTCTGAAAAGATGGAAGGGTGTGGGAGTTGTGTGAAGGAATGTGTCCTGCTGAGGTGTTGCTGAAACACTGTAGTGCAGCAGGAGGCAAAAGTGTCCCATTGGTCTTGTTAATGGAGACTCTTAAGTTACTTGTAGAGCTGCTCCCAGGTTTATCTTGTAGGTAAATCAGCTAGATCATTGCCAAAAAAAAAAAAAAAAAGACATTGGAATGAAGTAAAGCACAATGCAGTATGAACAGGAAGATGTGGCAGGAACACCCAGTGCATATTAAAAATCCAGCACCCTAATACAATGACTTGCTGCTGAACATTGCTTTGGTACAGGGGTAGCATATGCCTGTCGGAGTCTGCCAAGTTTCAGATGACTTAAAGTTACAATTTAAGATTTTTTTTTTTTTTTTTAATTTACACAAAGATGTTGCTATTATGTAAATAGGCATGTTAAACATGCATGTAACAGAAGTTAAAGAATTATGAAAGTGTGTTGCCCATTTAATATGAAAAAAATCACATTTTTTAGTTACTGGCATTTTAACATTAGAGGAAGGATTAGAGTTTGAGAACTGGTTCATTGTTCTGCATTACATAGTGGCCTCTTTGAAGTCACAGCAGGAAGGCACATAATGCTGCACAACCAAAAGCAAGGATGGAGACAAAGTTTTCATTCTAGTTTTCATACATTTATAGATTTTTTCACCTGAACAGTTTGTGCTGTATTTTCCTACGAAATTTATATTATTTTGTAAAACCATTTTACTAATAGATACCAAGATTCTGTAAATATAAAACTCATAGAGGAGATGATTTCACTTTATGTTAACCATACGTAGGGCAAAGGCAGCAAATATTATCAATATACCTATTCAAGATAAGTGAAGACACATGAGTATAGGACTTGAAGTCTAAGTATTTAAAAGACAGTTCATTACAATAGGATTTGGAAGGAATGTGGTGCTTCATGTTCTTTGGATAAGACTGCAGTATCAGATTTTTTGCTTTTAAGGCATTTGCTTTTTAATTGTCCTTTTTTTATGATTACAACTCTGATTAATTTATGAGCTTCAACCTTTATTAGGCAACGTATTCTTCCAGGTCCTGTCAAAAGTAAGAGCTACTGTTGTCTCATAAAAAACTTATTGAACAAAGAAAACTCATGTAGAAGGTGAAATTGCTCTTGTCTTTGTGACTTGGCTGCAACTATGAGGCATTGAAGTAGCTTTTTGACCAGTGTCACATTTTTTTTCCGTTTTTTCAAACTCTCTTGGGTGTTCATAAGACCTGAGATATTTTCCAAACAAAAACAAAGGCTGCAGAAATGGTGGTTTTATGCTCTATGAACCTTATGCCTTCTTAAGGCATCCTTCTGCTGTGATGCAAATAGAAACCTTAAATTAGCTAATGGGCTAATGAGTAGTGAGGTGATTACTCTTCCTGATGGCCAAAAATTGTAGCACACCCTTTTTTGTCACCTTACCTCATCCACACCCTATTCTAACCTGTTGGATATGTTTGTCTGGTCTATGTGTTGAGCCTGGGTTTTTGGGCTTGTGTAAGCTCCTCAGAGTGGAGGCTGTCCTTTGTTGTGTTCCTGTGATGTGGAGAACAATAGAGACTTGTAGCACAGCTGCATATGTAAGAAATAATAATGCTTCTCTCCATTGGGCTCCACTGTTGCATGAGGGACCCAAGTGGTTTTGTTCTTGAAAGTAGAAAATGCGGGGTTTCCTCAGTTATGACAAATCTTCTCTCTAAATACTTCTCTTTTACTTGTCTTGGGACAAAGGTGGCTGTTTTTTCAGAGTTTCTTCAGATTCACTCCTTTGCAGCCTAAAGGAAGAAGGCTATAATCTGAAACCATTGTAAAGTGTTCAAGAACAAAAAAACCAGTCCAGTCATTATTTTAGATAAAATAATGAGTTAAAACACCTGTAATTTTTTGACTTTTCAACCAAGAAGCACCACTATCTCTACCTGTAGTAGCATAGTTTGTCTTTTTTGGCTGAAAGTAATAACCACATGGTTCTAGAGACATACATAGGAGCACCTTCGATTTCCTGTTTTCATATGTCCTTGTAGAAGATAAGATGTGTAGAAAAACAAAACTGCAGATTATTTTTTTCACACATTTTCTGCTGTAAACTCTGGAATAGAAAATGTGCTATAGTGTTAATGTACTTGGTGAATTTAGTGGTTACCAAGGTTTTCAAGCATGTATGATTTCAAGCATAATGTATGATTAATTTCTATTGATTTAATTTGTTTGAACTAAGCTGGAAGGTACCCTCCTGTTACACTGTAACGTGGCAGACTATGCTTAAGGCTTACTGGTTTTTTTCCCCTTCCCACTGTCAGCACACTGGAGGCACAGAATGACCATATTGACCTAAACTGAGTACTTAAAAAAAAAAAAACATTCATAAGTATCTTGAGGGTGTAATTTAGTTGTTTGAATTTGAAAAAATGACTTCTAATCTTCAATGTGGCTACAAACCACTTACCTTAACAAATGGAGTGAACTTCCATGCTTCTCTTTGCATCCTTAGTGGTGATAACCTTTTAACAAGATTATCAATATAATTTACCTACTTTTTATACTTGGCCTGTGATTTGATAGCTGTGTAATGCTAAATTTAATCTGAAATCCTCCTCATTGCAGTTTATTGTCAGAGGTGCTAAGTTCTCTTGATTGGTGAATTGTACATACATGCTGTGTGTACACACTTATTTTTATTAGTTTGGGAAGGCTGGTGGTTGTTTTTGTTGGTTTTTTGTGTGTGTGTGTGTTTTATTCAATCAGAAGACATTCTTGGTTTTAGATTAAGCATTGGCAGAGAAATGTTTAAGGTAATCAGAGGGGTGCTTAGCACAAATATGCTTTCTAAATAATTGGACTTTTTCTTTAATTAGCTTGTTGAGATCCCGAAGAGCAACCCAGGACTGAGGAAAACACATTCAGTTGATTTGGTTTCAGAATGTTCAGTAAGTTTCCTCACAAGTGTGTGCTTCACTGCATTTACGTTTACTCAGAGAAATGATGTCTAATGATCTCATGTGGTTGGCAGCCCAGATTCATCTGCAAAACAGTACTGTGCCCTGCAGCACTGTGCTGGGGTGTGTGCTTAGCTCTGACTCGGAGGTGATCATCATTTCCTGCAGCAGCTAGTTAGCCCAGTGCTGCACAGCCCAAGATGTGAAAAAATCGCAGCGCTGAGGCAGTATGGCTGCAGGCGTTTGGACTATTAACGCTAGACTTGTAAAGAATGTGACGTGTGGCCTTGTATCACTCTGCAGCATGATTCCTGTCTCCAGCACTGGTGAATGACATGTGTCTACGTTTCTACTTGTGGTAAAGTGTGCTGGGAGACATTAGTGAACAGGAACATCACAATATGCCCTTTGGAGAGGGTGACTACATTATCTGTTTCAAAAATGTGGCTCGTATAACATACTGACTAGTCAGAATTTAAAAGCAGAATATTATATTCTGGTATTGTTATTACTAGAACTTCTTTTTAGAGCTCTGAGTGGGAAATGCTTCAGTGGCTAAGATGTAATATCAAATACAGAACAATCAGTAATGTAATGTTAACCCAGCTTCAGTCTTACAGAAACTTCTGGGAGTTTAGCAGATTTTTGCAGAATGATATTGTATCTGTCCTATGTTAAATGGGTGTGAAGATGCTATTCTGGTGTTTGGGTTTCTTTCCTGGAAAAAAAGAAACAATAAAGAAAAATTAGGAGCACAAGATATGATATTTCTCTGTAAAATATGAAGAAAATAAGAATCTGAGTCACTCAATAAATACTCTCCATGGTTGTGTGGAGCCTAATGAAGCCATTTGGAAGGAAGAGATGATGAGATTGCATTTATTTTTCACCAGTTTGTTGATGCTGCTTTGGACACCAGCTTGTCAGTTATAACCTTGGGTTTGTTATTTTAATTGGTCATTTTTTAAAATTTCATTGTCATTGTTTTCTGTATCAGCTAAATTTAGGCTAGTCACAGTGAGGCAAGAGATTATATATCCCCATTAAAACAAATCCAAATTATGTAAGCTAGGCTGAGAAAATAATCAGTCACTTTTTAATTAGGTACACACCCATATGTACATCCAACTAGTTGTACAGCCCTCCTGAACCTGTATGCCACCATTACCTACCTGCACAGACTTTCTCGAGGTTTTGAAGGATTGAAAAATCATTTTGATTTTATGTTTTGTTATGGATTTATAGAAGGGAGATGATTAAAAAGCATATGATTATGTTAAAATTGACTCATGTTTATGCTTTATCATTAAATTTATACCTTTAAAGTGGTAATTTTTATGGTTATGATTTGAAGAAAGGATAACATGAACAAATGTCTCAATTCTTTTATACTGAATACATTTAAGAAAATAACTTTTGCTCACATTAATTTGTCTTTCAGAGGTATGCCTGCATTTGGTTTCCAAACTGAATGTAGTCTGAGGTAATTTATAATAATTATTTGAAAAGCTGAGCTAGAACTTATGCTAATAGAAAATCTAATGTTTCATTAAACCACTGAACCAAATTAGAGGTTCGGGGTTTCTCTTTTACAAAAAGCAGGAAATGAAGAATTAATGTTCAATTTCTCAGCACATTCTTCCTTACTGAGAGGGTTAGGAGATCACAGAATGCCAGGTGTTGTAGTTCTGATTAAACTTTGCCTCTGTTATGTCAGATGGACAGTGTGTGAAAGTTGTTTTCAGTGGAACAGGGTATTCCTCTGTGAAAACTAGTAAATTTACCTTAAACTGTAGGTTCAGCTTTCTTTTTTCTTCAGCCATGCTGCTTAAGATGACAGGTGATCTGCAAGACTGCTTTCTGTGGTGGAATCATGGATGTGAATACCCAGAATACTAATGATGACAGTAATCCTACTGCAGTACAAGATGTGTGGAAACTCCCGATTTTAACTTGTCCATGTGAGAGTTACTTGTTAGCAGAGCAGTATGTCTTAGAGAATTTGTGAAATGTGATGTGATGTAGTAGTACTTTAAGTTATAGTTGAGGAAAAGGGGAAATTTGCTCATTATGGATCCCGTTTTTACTTTTTTGATGTACCCGTTGAAGCATAATATGATTTTTTTTCCCCAAGGTTTTCATGTAAATTTCATGGTTCTTGTTCAGGTTAACAACTTTTATATAATGAACTGCTTATGAACAGCAAGACTTAATGTAAAATCACTTTTTGTGTGAGGACTTCAGCTCTCCTCATTGACAACTTCAAGACAAATTCCCTTTCCAGTTTACTTCTTCCACTGTCATGTTTCTGCTGCCCCAGACATTACTGCTGCAATGTGGAGTTTTAGCAGAAATTTAAAAGCCAATACAGATCTGTTCTTGCAAGATTATGAAATCTTGAGATATTTTTCACTGTGTGATAAAATTTCCAATATTCTTGGAAAGATTGATGTATAAAGAAGACAGACTGTGCACTGGATTGTACTGTTCAACTTCATATGCATCCAAGCCAGTGTTCCTTTTTATTTGGAATTCATTACTGCGGTGTAAAGTTTAGCAGAAGTTAATTTTGTGTGCTTTTAGATACTTAACTGTTCATCTTAAATCTCTCTGTTGCCAAAATAGGACTTGAAACATGAACTTCCAAGAAAAACTGTCAAACCACAAAGCAAAAACCCAAACCCAACAATAATAAACCCCTTCCCTCAAACACTGAAAACCTGGACTATTTGAGTCACTGTATGAATCCAGAAGATGGAACTTGAAGACTGCATGCACTACATTATATAAGACTTAACAGCAATGCACTCACTTTGCTTTCCTCTCCTTCAAGTTTGTCAGCAATTCTGCTTTTACTGGAGCAGATACCGTTTAATTGGTTAAGTTTAAAACCAGATGTTGTTAACTGTTTTGTATTGCGTGGTTCAACAAGGAGCAGTTCCTGCAACCTCTCAGGTGGTTCTCGTTACTGCCAGTAGCACTGCAATATCTGTCACTAAGCTATTGCAGCGGCTGTGTCACGTGGGCTGTGGGCTGTTGTGGCTGTAAGACAGTAAGTTAACTGATGTGCTCAAAATTAGAATGTTTACTATAATTACCGCTGCTTGCTTTTTTGTCTCTATAGTGGATGTTGCTTTACAAGTCATTTTATGTGGTACTTCATTCTTGACACATCAGGGTGAATTAAACAAATCTTCATTGTGAAATTGTTCCTATTAGCTCATACCTATTTACACATTATAAATCATATCCTTGCTTCATTTTCTTCCTTTTCTTCTTCCTTCTACACTGAGTCACTGGCATTTGCTTTCATGTATCTTCTGTGACCTACTTCTATTTGTGAGCAATTAGTACATTGCTTTGGTGTTAAAATAGTCCTTTACCGGTAGGGATGTTTTTACATGGCGAAGTACATGAAAAAGTTGTTTTTGTTAATTGCTTATATACTCTGTAACATGTTTAAGATTGTCTTAGCTTTTTCTCTGTATTCTGTATTGATGTATAGATTTAAGTCTGGTCTATATAATATATACAAGTTAGTTCTACCATTTATTTTGGTCTTGTTTATGTGTTCTTGGATTTTCAAGAGAGACTAAGGTGTTACTTCAGTGGTCATTGAAGTGGTCAGGAGAGCTGTAAATGAGAAATCAAACTTACTTGGTTCTGGAAATGCCATTTTTTTCTGTAAAACTCTACTGACAGTAAGAAATCTTGTTTAAGACATACTAGAAATGGATTTTGTGGGCCAGATGACTTCATGCTGATATGCTTCACTCTACTTGGAAACTTCTAGTGTTGAATGTGTACTTTTTTGCTAGGATGGTGCTACTAATTTTCTAGTTTGACTCACTGGATTTTCCTTAGGCATAACCAGGTGGATAAATTTAAAGTCATGTTGTGTTCTAGTTGTGCTGGGTCACCAGCTGTGGGAGGGAGCTCAAAGTATGTAATTGCAGAGAAGGATTTCCGTTTCCATGGGTAATGCATCATTTTTTCTCAGAGCCTGTGTGAGAGGTCACAACCCAGCACTATGTTGTTTTGATCTGCAGAAAACCTATCTTAGGCTTAAGGGGTTCTAAAATTGAACAGGGTTTGTGATTCAGAGACTTGGATTACTCAAGTGGCACAGCATGTCAGAAGGAAGGGATGTTTGATGACATGACACGAATGCTTTATCAGTACTTTATTTGCAGTGGCCTAGATAATTTGTTTCTGACCTCACTGAATAATCCAGTCACTTGAAACATGAAGCATATGCCACTGAAAGTTATTTTCAGTACCACACCACACTATTTTTAATACTCTAAATGTGCACACATATATCGTGCAGGTCTGTGGCAGCACACTGGAACACATCAATCATCTGATCTTTCCTGGCTTGTGTGGTGCTTGATGATTAAGCATTAACATAAAAAAAAAAAAAAAAAGTGGGTAGATGTCAGAGGCCTTGAGTTGTCATCCCCACTCATGACTATGCTTGGAATGTTTAAATTGCTTCACTAGAGATTATTCAGTTTCCAATTACCTCACTGTGACTACACAGTTGTGATGATCTACGTGTGCAGTAGGTTGCTTTCCTCAGTAGCCATATTGCCATGTGGAGCTGAAGTTTGCTCCCAGACTTAGTCTGGGTGCTGGGTTTTATACAGGGATGATAATTTGAGCTGTAGCTAGTTTCGAGTTAATCTTGCTGACTTGGCTTTCTTAGTGCACAATTGCAGTTGAAAAAGGCAGTTTGTATTCTCATGGCTCATTTTTATTTCCGTATGGGGAAATTCTGAACCATTCTGACTTTTATCTATGATGTAATTTTGTCTTTAGAAGGGAGATATGCTTATTTGACTATACCAGTTTAGATAAACAGCTGTCTGGTTTTAGTGTGGACAATGTATATCTAATACAAATTTGTGAGGAGAAGAAATTATTTATGTACATTTGTAAATGGTGTCAACTGTGAGCAGCATGTACTTAATTTTTTTTCTGTTAAATTTCTCGTGAGTCTTTGCTAAATAAAAAGTAATGATCAGTAGTTATGTCTGTTACATAAATTCAGTTTTAATCTGGGAAAAAGCTAGATCAGATACATGCATTTTTTATAACTGTTATTTATTGTTTTGCTGCTAAAGGGGTATAACTGTGTTTGTAAACTCTGACGCAAAAAGACTTTTTCACTGCTCCATATGACTAGTGGGGAAAGCCACCTTGCTGGCTGCAGGTAAATGTGTAGTGGTGTCTTAACATTATGACTGTGGTATGTTTGGTCACTTACCTTATAGCATAACTTCGCAGACGTCTGGTTCCTGCAGAACAAACACCCCCTTGATGAAAGCTGCCATAGCTGGCATTAATTGATGCTCTCTGCCACTGGCTTGACAGAGACCAGCAGCTTGAATGGGCACAGTGAATGGATTTTTTTTTCACCCTTCCCCTGGGAAAATAATGCTTCTAGATGCTTAATTATGATTTAATTAAAAAAACTTTTGGTCAGCTGTCAGTGGGAGGGAAGGAGAATGTGGGTCTCACTAAAGATAGGAGGGTCTTTTGTTTGCAAAGTGAATTTCTGAGCTGCAGTCAATGTGTGCATCTCAAATGTGGGACACTGATGGTGCTGCCAGAGGTCTTGTGGGAACAGACATAGTTTTGAGGTTGAATGCCTTCCACTTAATTGTTCATATTCAGTCTCCTAACCACTAAAGGGCATAGTTTTCAAACACCCATATTTTTGCCCTAAATAATGATTTTTATTTTTTAGAAGTTTTTTCTTTGTTTTCATTAAGTCCAATGCATTAACTGCTTAAACATTACTGACCACTTATAGCCAACAAAAGGCAAGACAGAATATTAATTGCAAAGTGTTTATATTTCTTGTATAGAAGGTGTGACACTTTAGTTATATAATACTGTCTCTTGTGTTTGTTAAAACCTGAGAAGGGAAAAGGAATAAGACCACTTTTCCTGTTACTTGCATTCTCTTAAAGAAAAGATGCAAATTTACATCACATTGTTTAAAATAAGGCATTTATTGCAAATTTTTGGCGACTCTTACATTTGCATGAAGAAGGAAGATAAACCATAGCAATTAACGTCACTGTGCTGCTGAAAGGATGAAGCTCATTTCCCGCACATGTCAAATGCTCAGTAGGCAGCTGTGTTTCATCACTGTAGTGCTTTCCAATCTGTAGATGTGTATCCCCACTTCTGATTCTCAAGAAGTTAAAAGGTAACTTTTTGTTCTTAGTAGGAGCGTGTGTCTTCTTCTGGGGACTATCCTCCTTAAATGCTTTTCCCTCCTTTGTTTTTCCCCTTGGCCAAGTGGGAAGCCTGTGCAAGCAGGAATAAAAATGCAGACTCTTGTCCTGCTGGGTGTGATAACAAAAGAATTCAGACTCTTTGACTACTATACTTGATCTGCTGTATAGTTTTCCTTCAGTCAGGTGCATTGCACTGACATCTAATCTGTTAATTTCTTAAGTCTTTGGTAGTATTTGCTAAAGGTTTGAAGGCAACACGATTAATCCATCGTGTGCAGCCCCATAGTTTTAAGAGGATGGGAGCCTACCACATTTATCAAAGAAGGAAAGAAGCAGTCCTGTGCTCTCTGGACTTACTGCTCTTTTGAGTAAAAATGAATTGGTTTTTCTTAATTACAAGAGGAAGGAGGCACGTGTTGCCACTGAAGATGAATAGATCACACGGACACAGGTCGAGGTGTGGTGAAAAGAAGAGAGCATTTATTTTTCCTCCCAGGATTTATAGGCTCCTGACCACAGCCAGGGATTGGATGGTCAGGATAACACTTTCTCACTGCACTGGCCATGAGAGATGCCCATCACAAGACATGTAACAGAAAGAATGTACACATATCTATGTTTACAGTTACTGTCCTGGGAAAGTCTTTAGAAAACCATGTCAGCAAGCTCAGAAGCTGAGTTTTCAGGGCGACATCTCACCCTTTTTGGTTCAATAAAAAGAAAAGAAAAAAGAACAAAAAAACTAGGAACATTATAAACAACCAAAAAATAAATAATAGAAAAGTACAGTACTCCATACAATCAGAAGGCTGTAATTTCAGGGTGATATCTCACCCTTTTGTTATTACAAAAAAAACTTTTTCTTATTTTTTTTTTTAAAAAAAAAAAAAAAACAGAAAAGCAACAAAACTCAAAAAAAATGAATGAAACAAATGTCCAACATCAACACCTGCTTGTGGATGGCTCTCAGTTTGGTCACAGAGGCAGAATCCATGGCCAAATTGAAAGATGCCTGGGAAAACCTATGAAATGCTATGACAGCAGCCTGTAATTCCATCAGTTGGGCTGATCCAGCCTCATTACTCTCTAAAAAAAAAAAACCTAAAAAACAAAACAGCGACATAAATGGAAAGATTAATGTAATAAACTTGAGGAGCAGAACCTGCTCGCAGAACCTCCTCCAGCATCTACTGTGCCCCTGGGGTCAGTATCAGAGGTGACTTTAAAATCAGAGTTCCCCTTTAATAGACCAAACAAGGGAGACAGTTGTGTCATGGTCAGTCCCATATAGGGACACAACCATGTAAAAGTCCATTAGTATCTGGACATCATTCATGCAGTGCCTGCACTGAATGCAAAAAAAAAAATAATTGCACCTCCAAATGCGGGCCTGTTTGTCCCAAAAAATTATTTTGACCCTCAAATAATTTCAAGGAGGTTGTAGAGACGAGCAGCAGGAAACTGCTTGCAAACTCCAGAGAGGGCTAGAGCCCCATATCATCGGCAAATGCCGGCAAATTTTGCATGCCTTATGGCAAAATCTCCATTGATATCTCTGTGTGGGCTCAGCATTAATGATAGCTGGCACCAGAAAGGCAAATTTTGGTCTGTCATCGGGATGCAAAGGAATTGTAAAAAGCAATCCTTCAGATCCACAATGAGGACTAGCAAATCAGCAGGAAGCATGGCAGGTGAAGGCATGTTAGCCTGCAACATCCCCATGCTTTCCATCATAGCATGAACTTTCTGGAGGTCTTGCAATAACCTCCATTTCCCAGACTTCTTCTTGACATAGAAAACAGGAATGTCCCAGGGACTGGTTGAAACTTCAGATCACTGTGATCCAACTGCTCTTGCATCAAGTCACGGAGGGTGACTAGTCTATCATGAGAGAAGACAACAGAAAATGATGAACAAAGAGTCAGTCTCAAGTTCTTCTTTGTGTTGAATGTCTCAGCATCGGGTCCAAAGGTCACTCCAGGGCCCATCAGCAAACCAGACTATCGTGATGTCCATGCCAGTGTCTGGAACCCATAGGGCTAATCTCTCACCAAGGATGGACAGGGTGCAGACCCGTTCAGGATGATCCCTGGCTGTCAGAACAGCAGTCCAGTGACCCAGGGAGGTCCAGGAAACCCAAAGCCACCATCTCCACGCAGCTGATTCTCAGCTCTGCGAACATAAAACTCAAAAGGCACAAGGTGAGCAAATCCAGGTCCCGCAGGGATAGGAACAGGAGGCAGAAGTGTGGAACCCATGTGTCATGGTTTTGAACCAGTAATTAACAAAAAGGGGAAAAAAGAATTATTTATTTCTTGCTGTGAGATATGGATTAAAATAAGAGCAAACCAGGCATAAAACTTAAAAGGAATAAAGAAAGTTTATTGACAAACTACAAGAATAAGAACACCAGAATAAACTTTTAGAAAAACCTTTTCATTTCTCACTGCCCATCATTCTTTTATTCACATGACAATAGAGACAAAAACTTTAGAATTTTGATGGTTTAAACAATTCTTAATTCTTTCTATAGTCTTTTTATCAGTCTCTGTAGAGAAACAGAAGTTCCTTTCTGTTAATTTATGGAGTTTCTCACAAGAAAACTATTTTTGTTATAGCTTCCTGTTTCTTTGATATCAGCTGCTCAGAGCTGCTGTTATCAGAGCCCACCCCTCCTATTCCACATCACTCTGAAATGTGTTATGGGTCATGAGTTTGAGGATAGCACTTTTAAGGATAAGTTATTCAAAGGCAAAAAGTATTCTTCATCTGTTTCTGTGAGCTTCACTAGAAAACAGTTTTCTCATTGCCTCTCAAGGCTTCTCAGCACTTCACTATACCACAGTTACTCTACTTTTTACTCAGATTTACACTTTGAACACTCTATTCCTCCCCATACTCTATCATGAATTAAAGGAGTTCTTTTCAGGACTTCATTGTCCATCCCCATAGTTTTAACAGAAAGATATTTCAGCTTAATTAAAGCATCTTCTTAATTCTCTACCTTTCTTGAAGTTTCTTTTCTTTCTTGCCACTAGTAGTTTATAAAGTCTCTTCATGTTGATCACTCTCCTTTTCTCTCTCTGGATAAAAAGATTAATCCGCAAGTCTCATCTGGATAAGAAAGAGTTAAAATCCTGCCTAAGCTTTTGTAGATGGTTCGGTGATCTCTGCTGAACAGGAGCTGGAGCCGTCTGCGATGAAAAGTTCCTCATAGCTGCTCTGGAGAGCACGGTCACCGTCTCTGCTTGCAGCAGGCTTAGAGCTCTTCTCCTTCTTTACTCGGCAGTTTCTGGTAAATTCCATCACGGCAAAACCTGCAGCCAAGCCAGGAACCGGCCTGGCCCAGCTTGGCTCGGAGCAAGCTCCCGCAGGGCCCCATCTCCCGGCCGGGAGACACGGCAGGCCCAGCCCGGCCCCCGTCCAGCCGCGTGGCCTGGGCAGGGAACCAGAGGCCAGCCGGAGCTCTGCTACCTTTCACAGCCAAGAAACAAAGAGAACAACAGAGTTCTGGTTGTACACTTTAAGGTGAGGTTCACAAGTTGATTCCACTTTTCAATGGCTAAAACTGCTGTCAATTCTCAGCAATGACCGATAATTGGTCATGAGAAAAGACTCCAGGCAGTCCCCAGCAACTCCAACTTTCCTTAAAGGTAGAGTGACTCCATGACACCATGGCAGAAATGCACCTCAGGAAATCCGAATCAACGTCCTGTAGGTGAACAATGGTGCCCTGAGCAGTGGTGTTCAACCATGCCACAAGAAGAGCACTCATGGCCTCACCCACTGGACCAGAGCATTCGGAAGCACATGGAATGCCTGATATGCTCAGCTGCACAGTCATTTTACAGGAGGACAAGGTTCACAGGCCAGCTGAAGAAGCTCCAGCAGCCTGGGACCTCTGGCCTATCAAGGCCACCGCCTTCTCCCCCGCGGCAGCACCACCGGAGCCAGTGGTAAACAGCACAGGACCTTGGTCTGCCACAGCCGCAGGACGCGACGGGGGAGGGCCGGCTCCAGCCACAGGCTCGGGCCATGCCCAGGAACCCGAGGCGGGGGGGGGTCGAAGGCAGCTTGGCAGAGCCTGCTCCCAGCGCGGGGAGGGGCCGGGGCGCCGGTAAAGGCACAGCCGGCAGAGCCGCAGCATTGTCCTGCTCTGCTGCTAGGGAGCAACCCGGGCTCGCAGGACGGGAGTCCGGCAGCATGGGGTTGGCAGAACCCGTCCTGGCGTCCGCAGCACTAGCAGAACCCGCCCCCACGCCCCACGAATCCGGCACGGGGCCCGGGCCCAGCCCATCCCCCACCGCGGGGCAGGGCACAGCCCAGCCGCAGCACGGACATGGGATGGACCCTGAGGCATCCCCCAGGGCCGGCGCCGACCCCCGTTCAGGCACCCCCCCCTCGGTCTGTGCTGGGAGGGCACACGGAGAAAGCGACCCCGCCCTGGGCTTCCACCTCTGGGGCGTGGGCCGAGGAGGGGTTACACCCCCCCGGTCCGCGGTGCCCCCGGCAGCCCCCTGGCAGGGACCCAACCCCGCCCCGGGCTTCCACCGCTGGGGCGTGGGCCGAGGCAGGGCTACGCCCCCTGGGTCTGCGGCGCCCCCGACGGCCCTTTGGCAAGGCTCAGGCTTACACTGCCAGGGTGCCGGCCGAGGCGGGGTCATGCCCACCGGTTCCGCGGCGGCCCCATTCAACCCGATGGGGGCCTCGGCGATCCCGGGGGAGCCGACCTCGGGACCCAACCTCAGAACAGCGCTGCACCTTCGCCAGATCCCCAGCAGCCGGAGCAGCCGGGGCTCATAACTGACCAGCAGAGACTCGATCAGGGAATTGCCTAAAGCATCCCAAGCTGACTGCGAAAAAATTGTTTCAACCACAGGGAAAAACCCTTCAGTTCTCCCATACTCACACAAACGCTGAAAGTCAGCATATGACACATCAATCGCTCTCTGATCAGACACCGCATGCCATATTTCCAGAACCAGGCCCTCCGTAAGAGAAAGCCCAAAACCATCCATAGCCACAGGCTAGACAGTACCCTGTCAATCACGTCGGGGTCACCAGATGTTGCCGCTGAAGATGAATAGGTCACACAGACACAGGTCGAGGTGTGGTGAAAGGAAGAGAGAGCTTTATTTCTCCTCCCAGGATTTATAGGTTTCTGACCATGGCCAGGGATTGGATGGTCAGGAGAACACTTTCTCACTGCACTGGCCATGAGAGATGCCCATCACAAGACGTGTAACAGAAAAAATGTACACATATCTATGTTTACAGTTACTGTCCTGGGAAAGGCTTTAGAAAACCATGTCAGCAAGCTCAGAAGTTGAGTTTTCAGGGCAACAGGCAAGTGTAATTATAATTAGGGGGTTAAACCAGAAGAGAACTACTGAATTAGAACATAAAATGATGTAAAATCTGTCTCCTTCAAGCAGCTCCCAATCTCCTACCGTTGAATTTTAGGATGTGACTACTTTAGTTCTACTACTTGAAGATTATTAGGAGAAAAAAAGGTGGGGGAGAGGTGTAGAAAACAAAGGGGGAAAAAAAGTTTTAAAAGTGTTCTAAAAATACTGTAAAATAATGTAGGAAATAAATATTTCTAGGACTTTGTCTCCTACTGGCTTTTCTTCAGGGGTGAGTCTCTGGAGTACAGTGCAAAGAAGTGTTTCATGTGTTAAAGGGTGCTGTGTAGACTTCTGTTTCAATACAGTTCTCGTTCTTTTATGTGAAAGTAGCCTAGGCAACATAATTTTTTTTAATAGGTACCACCAAATTGAGGAGGTTGGAAGGAAGATGAAGCACAACTTCCATAGCAAGAAGCAGGGCAAACTCAATAGTCTCTTGTTTTATTCCCCCAACTAGAAATGGATTAGTCATTTTTGTGGTGTCTCTTAGACATCTACCAAGGAAGTAGATGTTTTTAGGCTGGCTGCTTGTAACTACCTAATTTCAAAACATGACAGACTTTAACCCCCTGGGACTTCTTAAGTGTTGATGCCATGCAGACACTTTTAGCCAAGAGAGGCATTCCTTAAAGTTCCTCTACATGCTGTATGGGGAATGTGCTCACTGCTATGAGGAGGACCTGTATGGCTTATCATCCTGACCTGCTGATACCTAGATTCATGGTAGGTTAGGAACAGTGATGCTTTGAGCAAGTAAGAAACAAAGAAGCCCAAGAAGAGGTAGGTCTAAGAGGAAAACAGAATGAGAAAGCTGGAGAGAAGGTGACCAGGGTTTCATTGTGGCAGGTAACTGGAAAAACAAGTCTTTGGTCTGTAATTTGGAGACACTCCCATGTTTTATCTAAATTCTGAACTTGCCGGCCTCAGTTTCAACTGGAGTTACAGAAAACTCAGAATATGCTTGGTTCCCTGTCAGTACTGAAATGGCCCAGGGAATTGGCTGTGGTTAATCCTTGAGTCTGGATGGATGTTGTTCAAAGGAAATATGGCTGGAATAGGACCCATTTGTTTATTGGTTTTATTTGGTGTTATTTTTTGAAGGGACTAAGTGGGTAAAAGTTACCAGTAAATTGACTGCTTTGTTTAATGTAAATGTGGAAAAGGTTATTGTTCCCCATAGGGGGGATGGAAGGCTTAGGAGGTGGTCCCTCAGCTGACTCACTTGTCTGAGTCTGACTGCTTGTGTTGTGAGCAGCAGCAACAGGTCTCCAGCCTAGCTCCTGAACCAGGGACAGAGCCAGTGGCAAGCATCGCCTGTGACAGTGTCTGTATTACAGCTTTGCAGACAGCATGCCAGCCTGAGGTGAAGTGGCAGCTCCAGAGGAAGTGGCATCCAAGATCCTTAGTCACCTCCATCTGCTCCCCCGGTTTCTCCCAAGTTACTAACAAATAGATCTAGGTCAGAGTGAGAAGCATCCTGCCCCCAGCCTGGCCTCTGCAACTTGGTCGGAAATGTCTGGCTGCATTCTTTCAGCACAAGGGATGCACCAGGAGATCAGAATATGGAGTGATAAGGGTTAATGTCAGCTGCAGTGAATGGCCCAAAAGCACAAGGAGGCATCATTTTTGAATCCTGTCTACAGCCTGGGGAGGCATGCCCTCTGGTGAATAGAGTATTTCCTGTCTCATGCAAACAGTTTCTGCAGGATTATCTACTATGCAAGTCAAGGCACTACTTCATTTGGTTAACACCTCCAAACTAGCGATGCTGTGATCTTAATAGGTGTGATGAATGACTTTTTTTTTTTTAAGATAGGACTTGTTATAGCCCTCACAGTGGCTACTGATTTTGGCTGTTTTCAGTTAGGCTTGTTTGTTTGTTTGTTTTTGATGTTGTTTTGTTTTTCGTGTTTTTTCTTGTTTGTTTTTTTTTTTTTCATGTTCTGAATTATGTAGCATGAAAATAATCATACTTAGCAGTAATTTAAACCAGCCCTGCATGCTTTTTCTCTACATTTGGTGTGAGCTTCCTAATTACCCTTCTATTTTGAATAAATAACATTTATGTATAAGGAATTTAGTTAAATTTCTCAGTATGATAGGAAACATGCTGCTTACCTAATAACTTGGCTTATTTCCCTTCTCAGAATACAAAATAAACTATAAATTCAAGAAGCAGTGGGATTTAAATGATCCCATTATCATGTTCTCAATGGGTTGTATGATGTGAAGGTGCAAAAATGTCATTTTGTGTATAATAAAGCAGAATTGCTCAGTTGCCCAGTGGTTTGTGATCCTGCATACTCACTTTGTTTGTAGTACAGATTTTAGCTTTGGAGCAGGTATTTTATGAATATTGTACAACTATGGAGTTAGTAGTTAGCTTACACTCCTTTTTGTTACTATAGTGATGAATATTTAATTATGTGAGTTAAATGTGAGTCAGTTGGTTTAGGAAGATTCAGGATAGATACACCATTTTAATTCTGTAGAAGAAATTCTGATTTCTTGTAACTAGTGGTTATTCTCCATTGCAAGAAGAAGAAAAAATATGGTTCAAAATTGACTAGAGTAAAAGTGAGAGCATGTATTCAGTGAAGCTGAATACACTGAACACATCCAACTAGAAAGTTCAGTTGAGAAGACATAATAGTTTCCTTATTTGTACTGTAATATTATAGGTTATAGGAGATTGAGAAGCCCTCTACAGTGTAACAGGTCTTTGTGTCAGTCTTCCTCAGGTCTGGCAATTAGAGATTGTCAGATTATATTTGCAATTCTGTGATTTTTCCTTATGTCTGTTTTTGCAGTGATGCTGCCTTGTGTGTGTTTGAATCCTTCAGGCAGTCCATGGAAGGAGTGATCATACATCTAGCTGAATGCATTTTGTGTTTTATTTTCTCTGTAGATTTTATTTTGTTAGAAATATGAAGAAAAAGACTGAAGTCTCTTACTAGATAAAAGAAGGGTGAAGTTCTGATGGCATGGTGGCATGCTGGTAATGGATATTAATGGTGGGAGAAGGGTGTTGCATGCACATTTTTCAGTACTTAGAGCTGACCTGTAGCTTATGGCCCGTGTTTACCTGTCCAGTGGCCAAAGCCAAAGCACACAATGTGGTGTTGCAAAGGTTCGAGACGAGCAGCTGCATACCTCATCTTGGTGTGCCATGTTCATTATGTTTTGACAGCATTCTCACTTCTTCAGACTAAAGCTTGCCTTACTTAAGTTGGCTAAACCTTACATACAAAGAGGAAAATCTGAATCCCTTCTTACATTATAACACTTAAAATTTAAATCCCAATAGCCTTATTTATCCCAGCTCGTTACAGACTGATGTAGAATAATTCCTCACAGAGAGGTGGATTTATAGTAAGTAGAACGTTTGACTGTATGTGCAATGTTGTGAATGTAGGATGTTAGATATATTTATATAAATTTATGCATATATTTTATGTGTGGAAATACAAATGTGTATATGTATATGCTTATATACAAGTCTGTACACACATATGAGATTTGGAGAGTGTATATGCAGGCATATAATCTAGGTAAAATACATCAGAAAATTCTGCTAGATGATAATAAATTGATATGATTGTGAACTACTGACAGCTTTTAACACAATAAAATTAAAATTCTGTGTGTTACTGATGCTATATTTTACTTACATTCAGATGGTTTACACACTTCTCTCAGTTATTGTATTACCTTGAAAATGTAACTCCGAGAGACAGGAAGTATCTCTCAAAATTGTAGACCTTTGCTTCCTTACTCTTTAGTCTTTCCTAGCTGTAAGTTAGAACAGGGTAGCAATCACTGCATCTGGATGGAGTCTGTTGATTATCCTAATGTAGCTGTAGTTCTTCAGTATTCCATGAGGAAAGTTCTTGGCCAATTTGTTTCCTTACATAAAGCAACCTGGGTGTGAACTGGCGCTAAATGTGGGCCCTGAATTACTTTAACTTTCTAGGCCTGGAGATGCTTCATCAAATACAAGCTTAGAGGCTACTTCTGACAAGGAAGCAGTATCAGTGTGCGTCACCTCTTCAGAGCAGCTGGTTTTTGCATTTGTTCCAGTTAGTATCCCACAGAACTTGTCTGGCTTCTGGAGGATATGGAAGTACTCACTGAACTGCTTTTTAATGCAGAAGGCTTCTTCTTTAAAAACGAAGTAAACCAAAAGAAACCAGACAAAATAGCAAGAAGAGCCAAACTAAACGCCTCACTTCAAATATTCTGTGATTTTTTTAGTGCTGTGTGCACTCTTCAATGACTCTTTGGTGTTGGTGTTGCTGAAGATAATAACTATGAAATCATACCTTAGCTACCTTCATAACAAGTTAAATATAACTGAAGTAGAACTTAAATTTAACTTTCCTGTATAACCAAAGTCACAACATCTCAAGTCTTGCTAGGGACAGCATGCTCCTGCTGGGATAGTTTTCAACTATGCAATTTTAACACCAGAGAAATTATAACCACCTTTTATATCCTTAGAGCCTTTATAGGAAGGCTGGTCTTGCATTATTAGTGTCTCGTGTACATGCCTAAGTTTTGCATTCTGGGTATGGCAGTAACTTAATTTCTTTGTGCTTGTATTGGCAACTGAAACCATTTATTTGCAGTCTCTTCTTAGAATGGGAGAAATCCCCTTTTAATCTTTTCCTCCAGATAAACTGCTATATGTTACACTAATAGCAGAATTAAGATGGTATGGAGTAGTCCTGTGCTCAGCATAGTCAGTGAGAGGTGGTGAACTGTCATAATAGCTTACATTCCAAATCCATCTTCATTACAAGTGTAAATATTAATAATTGAGGATGATGAAATGAAATAATTACAAATTATAAGGGCTGATGCTTTATTTCCCACGAAAAGCCTGGCAAGTGGCTCTGACAAAATAGCCAGCTTTCCCTACTTTTTTTGAATGAATAAAAGTGATTAACCTTCACTGCCTGTAATTTGTTCATCTATTAGCGTTCATTCAGGGGAAGAAATTTCCATTTCATTGTGTATCTTTTGCAAATTTTGCCATTTCTTGATTACTGTACCAGGAAACCTGCATTTTAGCTCTGGATGAAGTATTGTTCTGCTTCAGATTTTTATTCTGTTTAATGTTTCCAGGAGATTGTGGAATGTAGCACTATTTTAACAGGCATACTCGTACTTGAGTCTTGTGCTTTGCTGATTTCAGTCTAACAGTTCCCCTCATTTCTACCCAAATAGCTTTTGCCTGATATGGGAAGAATTGTGACTATTTAAGGAGCAAAGTAATCAAGCTTTATGCAACAGGATTGCATCTTTCAGCAGCTGCTGTTCACCCTGGCTTTGTTACAACAGAAGTTCAGCAAAAGCACTTTCTGTGTAGTGTCTTCTAGTTTGTTTTATCATGAGTGCTTCTCATCAGAAACGTTGATTGTCTGTAGCAGCTGGAGAAGTGACTTGGAGTTAGTGCTTTGGGAATGATACTGGAGCTAAAGTGAAGGAGGAATTCCCCCACAGTGAGACATGGTGAGAAGTCAGGATAGGGAGAAGAGTGAGTGGGCAGGAGCATCAGTGACAGAGAGCAGGAGGTACAACAGAACCTGTCTGGGGGTGCGGATCTGGGAAACAAATAGGAAATTATGAATTAGATTTGAAGATAAGGAGGAGTGCCATTTGTGCAGCTCACTGCTGTTACAGTGTAAGGTCAATGACTTCCAGATAGGTAGTCACCCAGGAGGAATCAAGTCCAGGAAGGATATTTGTGGGGCAAAGGCAAAGGGCAACAAATGTAAATTTTCTGTTCTGTTCAAGTTTTCTGCACGTTCCAAAGTTTAGTTAAATGTGACTGATTTTTTTTTTCCCGCTGCTCTTTTTCATCTTGTAAAAAGGTTTTATTTTTTTCTTTTTTAAAGTGGTCCAAACTTTGCATTTTACCTGCTGTCTGGCTTGCTAGTCTCTTCTTGGCATGCAACCTGATCACAGCATGAAATTCGAGGCTTAGAGAATTGCATTTTGAGGGTTAGTGCACTATGGTTTACCAAGGTTTATGTTTCCCTAAGTTAAAATCCCTGTAGAGTGTTCCTGCATGGCTATAACTTTACTGCAGACAAAGAGGCTTTATTTCAGGGTTGCCTCTTATCTGTTGGTTTATCTTGTCAGATTTGAATGGGAGAAGAATAGTTTCAAGAAAACAATAGAAGGGGAAAGTTACTTGATGTGTTCAGAGATCTAGAAAAAACTGGTTTTGTCTGCAGAATGGTTTTAACTTCTGAGATTCTTTTGTATAAGGAAGACGGCTGTTTCAAGGCTAAATACAGTTCAGTAAGTAATGCTTTGATACTTCCTTTGTGCCACCCTGCTTCCCATTTGTGGAGTTCTGGCAGCTTAGATCATCTTTCAAGGTTCCCTGAAGTTTATTTTTTTTTTACATCCACAAAATGCCTCTTTTATAATAGCTGTATTTTGGAGAAGGAATTGTGTTTCACAGATTATACAGGATGAATTACATTGTTTCAAAATCTTTGTGAAGCACTGCTGAAAAACAAAGCTTACAGAGTGAGAGCTCTAGAATGGATTTGTCCTTCCATGCAGTTGAGTTGCATCTTACTTTACTGGTAAGGCAAATAGAGGAGGCTTCATATATTTTATTTTTTTTTTTTTTTATTTCTCAGTAACACATTCCATTTGAGGGTGATGGAAGATAAATTCTGTCTGCAGCCACTTCTGAGCAAGTTGCAAAGATGTTTTTGAAATGGCAGCAGGGAGGAAAGATTTCTCATTATGTATGATCTTGATATTGAGGGTAATGCCATCATACTCCCTAGAGTATTAAAAATACTCAAAAAAAAAAGGCCAACAACCAAATATAAGTTTAATTAGATGTCTTTGATAATGATTTGTGAAAGACATTGTACATTCAACTGAGAAATGTAAAGTTTGGATATTAATGTATAAGTAGATACAAAGCATTTGTTTCTTTACATAGGAAATTATGTTAAAAGTGATAAAAGCCTCAGTTTCTACAACTAAGGGCAAGTGATAAGTAAGTACAAGAAATCAGCCTTATAATAAAATCTGTGAAAGGTATCTAAAATTCTTGTGCTTCAAATGTATTATTTTCTTTTGCCAGAAGATGCAGTGGTACTTTAAATCTCAGACTTTAGCCGTACAAAACTGCTTTCAGGTCACATAATGGGTGCTCTGAGCCCCAGCCTGCACCACAGATGTTGGTAGTGATACCATCACATCATCATGGACAGATGCAAGCTCTGTGTCTTTTAATGAATGTCTAATGAATAGCAGAAGTTCTTCCTGGGTTCAATTTAAGATTGGAGAATTCCAAAGAAAGTCATTCAAGCTTTTAAAACAAGAGTAGCAGATAAAGGGAGAAGAGGGAATTAAAATAAAAAAATATAAAGGGAAAATTATATAAAAATATGGTGACATTGCATGAAGCCAGAAGAAAAATTTTGGATCATTCTTTTATATGAGAGGAATCCAATGGCTCTTTAGCTGGACAGAATTTAGAGAAGGGGGAAGACAGTTAAAACTTTGTTATCTAATGGAATATGGAATATTTGCTCAGGTTTCGTGATTGAAAAAGTAGAAATTAATCTAGACAGGTTACTAAAAACATACATACCTAATTTCACATTTAAATGTTCTTCCTTTTTGTTTGGCTTAAAAATGGCAGTGTATGTTTTAAATGTTTTGACTTTTCCAGTACTCTAAATGTGAAACTTCCTGTAGTTTTGTACATTCTTTTCTTAAAAAGGTCTACAGTAATGATACACTTATGGGTTAAATCATTGAATGTAATAATAAAGTAGTATGGCAAAACTTCGTGCAGTGTGCAAATGGACTTTGCATTAACCTATTAAGAATTTGGGAGTGGCACTTTTTCTGCTTCACAAAGCATTTTTCAAGGGGAGAGTAATCTTGGTGTTTGACTTCTTTTTTGCATATTGCAGATATCATCTGTACTGATTTCAGGTTTTCCTCTACCTTTTTGGTTTTGGGTTTTTTTTTTTATTTTCCTTGTCTTCTGTATTACTTTGCATTTGGTTTTTTTTATGCTGTTAAACTCCATTCATTCTTTTGCACTTTATTCAATTTAATCATATCAAGAGATATTAGTCTTGCTTTCTGGCTGTTACATAATGAGAGATCATCATAATGTTACAAAATTATTTTTATGAGATGTCTAGAAATAAGATCTGATTCTGCTTCTCTTGGAATCTGCTTTGATAATTAAATGTGTTTGTTATAAATTTTCCCCATTTAAGTAGTTCAGAGTTTTTCTAAACCTATGCAGAAAAATTCTGATTGCAGTGCTGTAAACATTAGCATATGCACTTCATTTTATACACAGCTAAGGTCTCTTAGTTCAGGATAATGTTTTCCTTCTGCATGAATGTTGGGAGTGTTGGGGATTTATGTTTATGAGAATATTCTTTATAGTGGAATGAAGGAGAAAGAAAACTATTTCTGCCAACAAACACATAAAAACTGTATGATGTATTTAAGAAAAATACCTCCTTTCCCAAGTTTAATGGATGTGTTAATTTACTTTTTATCTTGTTTAATGATCTTATGGTATGGAAAATTAGTGGCTTTGCAGATGAAAAATGTATGAGTAAAAAAATGCATTCATCTTCTTAGTTATCATCTGTTCCATTGACAAAAGGCACAGATGTGAAATTTATCTCTATAATTAGATTTATAATTATTATATCATTCTCAGATTGATAAATCTTGCTCTCTCTGGCTTGTGATTTCAAGCTACAGTTCATGCAGTAGAAATAGTCGTTGAATGGTGATTGTAAACTTGAGACTGTGTTTCACATTTATTTTTATATTTAAGTACATGGCACAGAAGCTGTAGTCAGAGATGAATATTTTGTAAATGACTCTACAGGGAAATGCTGGTCATTGCATAGAACAGCAAACGTGCAAACCTGAAAAGTGTCCATGGTGTATTTTCTTTGAAAACTTCTGTTTTTGCCATTATCCATTATGATTGTAGACTTCCTGGACATGCCTACAAAAACAACAATAGCTCTGATTTTAATAGGAAACTGGGAAGTCAAGGAACTCAGTAGCAAAATCTCAAAAATGCCCATATGTGGTACATGTTGTATTTCTGATGCTAATGCCTCTTTCCTCTCTTTTTGCCCACAGCTGTAGAACAAGTAACAGGAAGAGTTTGATGGGCAGTAGCCAGTCTCCAGCTCTCCCTCGGCCTCATTCACCACTCTCAGCTCATACAGGTGATTTTATAACTATGCTACTACTGCTATTATGAAATTCTTAGGGTGTCTCTATAACTGAGGGAAAACATACTCTACTGGTCTTTTCACTGTTTATAATAGCAAAAAGTTGCATGTCACTCCATCAAACTTTCTGCTGTACATTTAGATCCATAAATCCTATGTTATGATCAGGAGCAGTCCAAAAATATCATGTAGCTATTTTTTATTTCCCCACCTTGCATTCTGATAGATTTTCTTTCCCCCTGCCACCATTGCCCTTCCTGTAGCTTGTACCACATAGTGAAGATAGTAGAGTCTGTATTACATTCTGTTCTATTTGCTTCCCAGCATTTGTAGTGTTGGGCATTTTGCTGGTAGTTGCTGTGCTTCACTTTGCATGGCAATAAATTGATGGTATTTTTTTTTTTCCTTCTAAAACATCTGAAGCACTTAAAGCTTGAATGAATGTCTGTAAGTAAATACTGTATTTATAATAATTGCCTTAATTTTTAAAAAGGAACATTTTTAGCACCTCACATTTCCACAAAGGGTTATTGTCTTTCTGTTTTTGAGGGTGCATTGGCTGTAGCTACTGGCCAAAATTAAAGCACCACACAAATCCTTGTGTAATCAATGACACTGAATACTCTGGACAACTGATCTCAGGGAGATGCTAAAGAAGAAGATGCAGAGCTTCACAAGAATTTTTGAAGTATATTAAGGCATCTCAAATTTTCTTGTGGAAGCAACGTTGTTAGAGAAAACACAGTGGTAATTTTCACTCAAAAGCAGCTGTCACAACTAGGAATCCAGGCAACATGAAAATTCGTGAAGAGTTCAAGGTAGCAGAACATTTAAAAGAAACAAAGTAAAACATGGTACGGACTGTTTTGAAACTGAAAAATTAACTTTTGGAATGCTTGGAATGCACTTTTGTGTCTCCCAAATAGAGAAATTTCTGTTTGGAAGAGGAGATTGTGGTCACCATAAAATGTGTCCTAGGTTGTGCTGTGCTGACTTGAGAAAAGCAGTAGCAATGCTTGCTCTAGTGTGCCTGTTGCTGTAAATGACTCAACCACCTGTTTGGAAATGGAAAACTTGGACCAATGATGCCTAATGAGCTCAGAAGTACGGACTGAACAGCACACGTTACCTCGGATTTGGATATAGGTTGTGTACTTGATAAATTCTGGAAGGTTCCTTTCTGGCAGTGGACTCAGGCTTTCAGCAAGTTGCTTCATCTTTTGAATTGAATTCTCAAACAGTAAAAGAGAAATAATACTGTTGATGTCACAGCTATTGTCAAGGTGGCTCTGAAGGTTGAAAACCAATTCTATAAGTAAAAAGACAGATTAAGTGTAAGCTGTTATTTTCCATAAACTCAGCAGTACGTACTGCTTATTCAAAAACATATTACGGGAAAATCTGACTTCTCCAATTACTCAGGATATAGTAGGTTCTCTTATTTGAATACTTCCAAGGCACATGTGCTAGACACTTGAGCAGCATTAGTAAATCTTGTAGTAAATCTCATCACATATATGAGATGAAAATTTACATGTGCATGGCCAGCTCTGTTTTATCTTGCTTCTGTGAATGGCTAATTATAGTAAATACTCACATAACCATTGGCTCCTAGCTCAGCTGGCTAGTGTGCTTAGACAAGTCCGTACATCAAATCCATGTGAATGTCATCCTAATCCACACAAATAAAAAAAGATGCAAATTTAATATGTTAAAAATTTTCCTCTACGTATGCAGTAGGTGTTCAGTATTTCAAGTGTTTAATGTCTATAAATCCATGGTCAATGTCAGACCTGAGAGGCTGCATTTATAGTGATCCTGTTATTTCTGTCTTGTCAGAGCTGCCATGTGTTAAACTGCCCTAGCTTCTGCAGACTCAAATTGCCTGCCTGCTCTCTGTGGTGGCATGTACTGAAGGCCTGTTTTCTTGCAAAGTGTGATGGAGGGATGTGACAAGAGACTGTGTTTGCTTGCTGGGTTTATTCTTGGCCCTCCTTGGCTGAGAGGAATTGCTCCAAGTCAGAGAGGCCTCCCTTACTCTAGAGAACATGGTATATATATCTCCTGTCCAGCTATACATTATTTTAGAGTCCTTGTTTGAATCTGAGATTCTCTTAGAAAAGTTCTTTTAATTGGAAAATTTTACTTCACAGCCTGCTACTTTATCTGCCTGGAGCGTGTATCTCAAACTTTAAGTCTCAGAGAGACTGAAAATGATCCTCTAAAACCTTCATATATTTCATACTAGTGTTTGCTGTTGGAAGAGGAAATAATAGAAGATGGAGAGGCAAACAAAAGTTTCCATTCCTTGAGGAACCTGTTGAGCTCCTTGAGGAGCAAGCTGAATGTGCAGCAAAGTATCAGTGCTTGCATTCACTGAAAACAGATTTATTCATCAGGCTGTTCTTGGCTGAAGTGTGGTAATAACATGCTTTTTTGACAAATATGTACTAGTGAGATTATGCACAGTGTGGAAGACATTGGAGAGCACGTGCTCTCTAGAGAAGTTTTTCTTGTGTGTTGTTAGAGTTCTGTTTCATTAAAGCAGTCTGCCCAGGTGAGTGCAGCCTGAGGATTAGGCTGCATGGATGCTAATATCTGATGTAACTTTGTGAGATCATTGTGCAATTTTTTGTCACTGGGTTGTCAAAGGAAAATACTGATTCTTGCATCTGCCTTTTAAGGAACTCAGTCTAAATGATGAGAAAGCTATGAAGTTTAGCCATTGCTGACTCTTTCAGTATCACCTAACCTAGCTTTAGCTTCTTCACCCTCCATATTAGGCTTTTTCTTCTGCTGGATCCCACTCCTGAACTCCCTACTCTCAGGTGCTCCATCCACCTCTGGGGAGAGCCTACTGCTGCCCTTACTGAAAAGAGTTCCATTCACTGCTCTTATTTAAGTGGACTAGGGTCTTAATGTTTGTACCATCTTAGTTGCCAGCTATGGTCAAAGCACAGCAAAGGGATAAAGACCTCCAATAACAGCTAAGTTCCATGCAGCTGCTTACCCACTCTCACCATCCCCTTTCAGCAGGTAGAAAAATTAGAAAAAAAATTAAAACAAATGAATTGAGATTAGAACAATTTAATAATTAAAACAAAAAAATTTACAATATTATTATTGAAGCTAAAAATAACAACAATAATGAAAATAACAACAATAATTTACAATATTATTATTGAAGATAAAAATAACAACAATAATGAAAAGGAGAGAGTGGTGTACAATTACACAAAGGGAGAGAGTGACACACAATACACAAGGTCTCACCAGCTGCTGACCAATGGCCAGCCCATCCCCCAGCAGCAGTCAGCCCCTCCTGGCCAGTTCCTCATGATTTACTTTCTGGACATGATGTTCTGTGATCAGGAGCATCCCTTTGGCCTGTTCAGGTCAGCTGTCCAGGCCATGCTCCCTCCCAGTGTCTTGTGCATGTGTTCACTGATGGGGAATGGGACGCTGGAAGGTCCTTGGCTAAGGGTAAGCACTGCTCAGCAGCAGCTAAAACATCGGTGTGCTACCAACATTACTCTCATGCTGAATCTGAAGCACAGCACTGTGCCAGTGGCTAAGAAGAAAATTCTATCCCAGTCAAAATCAGTATGCCCTTTACTCTTGACTATTCAATTTGAATGGAATCAAGATTGTCACACTCTTGAAAATCCACCCAAGATCAATTTCTTCTAGTTATCATCTTAATAGTCTTTAGTGTTATCCTTGATTTTGTGTGTAGTCTAATGAGATTATTTGCGTTGCTTGGGCGATTAATTGCCCCAGAGACATCTTAAGTGAATATATTCATTCTTTGTGAGGACACCCTTGGATTCCCTAACAACCTTTCCCCTTTGACATTAATTCATTGCTTGTTGAGAGCAAGCCAAAGACATACTCAGTCACCTCTGTTTTCATGGCATACTTGAGGTGATTTTATTTGGACCACTAGTTTAAGCTACTTGGGGTTTTTTCCCCCACAGGACCTCCCATCTTGAAGGACAGGAAAATGCTGGGAGTCCTCTGTGTCAAATGTAGCAAGTGAGTGAAGGTGTGTTCTGGAATCTCAAGGTGGAGCTCTCTTAGAGTACATGCATAAGCACTCCTGCCAGTGTGCCTGTGGCCTTGCTCAAGAATATTTTCATCTTTGATATCTGCAGTGCAATCATCTGGAGGTCTGGCTCCACCTTTGGAAGCAATGTGCCATTACTTCAGATTTGCTGAAGAGCTCTGGCAGCTTACTGTTTAATCATACACTGGATTTGAGTTAGCCAAAACTGATTTGATGTGAATAGGATTGCTCTATGTTAGAGGACAAGCATCTTGAATATAAGCATACTTCTTGAAGGTGCCTTTTGTACCCATGTTCTTCCTTGTAGTCCTGTTTTTCATCCAGGTGCAGTCTGAACTGGAGGTATCAGCTATTCTCTAGTTTAGATAGATGTTCATTGAGGAGGACCTCACAGTGGTGCAAGTTTAGGGTAATAATAATTGCCCCATATGAGAAAGTCTAATATAGAGATCTCAGGCAAATTACCCCCTTACACACACCTCTCCCTCCACAGTTTTCATTGTTTGCTCTGGAGAGAATAGGAGGTTTATCCTACAAGGGAGTTGTTGTTACAGATGCAAGCTAATTTGGACAAACACTGAATACTTATATGGAATTTTTTAACAGTTAGCTTTACCATCCCAAGCAGATTCATGTCAGATGAGAGGGAGAGGCAGTGTGACAGCACGACACTGATGAAATAAATAGATTGTGCAGAGTGCAAGTAGTGCATGAGTGGCACCTATCAGGGAAGGGGAAGATTTGTTTGTAAGCAGCAGTGGCCATAAAAGCTCATGGGCTACAGTAAAGAGTTATTAGGGCAGTAAGTAGTCCAAGGCTTGGGAGCACACAGAGAGGTGTAAGGTCTGACTCTGAGGATAATAAATGGAATAGGAAAAAGACAGCGTGTTACATGTGTTAATTGCTAATACACTATATGCAAGTCCATTTTCCTCTATGCAGGACATGTAGCTGCTTGCAGAAATAATTTGTCTGGAAAGTCACAGTTCAGTTTGAAGCTGAAGTCTCTTGCCAAGCCTTATGCATACATGTAGAGATTACACAGTAATTTCGTTACATAAAGTGTTTCTGTTTCTTGCAAAAAAAGAAAACATGCTAGGTAATATCTTTAGGGTCATGATTATTAGCAACTGTCTTAGGCTAGTTGTCTGGACATCCTTTGCCTTTAGTATCTGGGCTGGAAGGTGTTAAACCTGCTGAAAAGTACTTCCAATTTTTCCATGAGCTGAATACATTGAGAATTATGGGAAATTAAGAGTTGCAGCATTATCTTGGATGGTACCTGGTGCCCATGTCATAAATGGGCTTTTCTAGATTACGGTCTGATGCTGTCATCTGCGTCAGCACCACCCAGCCTGCAAAGTGAATGATTATAATCTCAGCAAGTCAGGGCATTCAGGTAGTACTGAGTACATACTGAGGTACCCCACCTCAGTAGTCACAGGAGCTTCTTCATGTGGGTGATACTAACCCCCTAATGATTAATAGTCACATGTGGTGCTTTTCAATTGTGTCTGCTGAAGGAGCAAGATCTAGCTGTTAGGAGCAACGCTGTAAATTTTATTTGTCTGTATTTTAAGAATATTCCATGTGGTGCCACGGAGATGAGTAGGACAAGAATTGTAAGATAAGTAGGAAATTGTTTAAGGGTGTAAAGAGGCTTGTGCTAAAATGAGGAATATTGGAAAGTGGGAGTGGAGGTTATCCGTTGAGTCATCAGATTTTGTTTTTGTGGCCAGACATTTTATTCTTCTCACAAGAGACATCAGCATAAAATTACTGTAACTTACACAAATTTGGAAGACTCACAGTATGAAATAGCATTGGGGAGCTGTGTTGAAGTGAGTGAATGATTGGAATAAAAAAGCATGAAATTAAATTGCAATATGCAACATTTTTTACTGGAGGACCTGTAGCAGAAATGTATATGATAAACTGTGAACTCACATATTATAAGGAGTTTAGATAAGGATTTGACTGCATTTTCTGGATAAGATGATTATCAAGGACAAGGACCAGTCTTGTGCCGCTTTGAAAATGAAATCTCAGAAGATGTATAAAGGAAGTAATTTTCAGTTTAATTTGGGAAGATTTCAGGCCCATGTACACTGTCCTGGTTAGATTTCATCTGGAATACTGCATACGTTCATTTTTGTACATAATCAGGTGGGATCATGTGGGGAGAAGGGCTGATGGGATAGAATGTGAGAGATTTCTGTGTAAGACTGTAAGATATTACTTGCTTTCCTTGCAACAGAAGACTGGAAGATGGTATTGTCACCTAAACCAGTCAGAGTTGCCTTCCCCCCACCCTTCATAGAGTAGGAAGAGGAGCACATGATGGCCATATATACTGGAATATAAGAAGGTTTTAAAGAATTGTCCAACCAAGTATGGCAGGCACAAATCTGACTTTTTGTATGAGATTGGATAAATCTCATGGATAAAGGAGTCTAAGGTCCAAACAACTCACTCTGTGAGGTTTTTAAATGGCTTATGGTTGTTCATGTACCACGCACAGGAGAAATACTGACAAGATGTTCTCAAGAGGTCATAACAACAAAAAGAACTTCACTGGCAACTTTAGAATATCAAAGAACCTGGGGAAAAGGTTTAGTGTAACATTCAGTCACCATAGAACACTTCTCAAAGTGTTGACTTGGCCCATTGAACTTAGCAAAAACTAAGTCTGTTTGATTTTAAGTTACTGAGAAATTCTAAGAAGAGGTAGTTAGAAGGAGAAGGAGGGAAAGACAGAAAGGATACAGAAGAGCCCACATAGAGTAACCAACCCGAGGGTTCCAGAGATGTTCAGAGAGAACTTCCCCAAGGAGTTGGGGTCTAGACAATGTGATGACCGTGTGTTCAGCCTTAAATACCCCTGGGCTTCCTGGGCCCTTTCCCCATGTGGGATTTCCGGTAATTTGGCTACTCAGGAGCAGGGTTAGGGGCTCCATAGGTGGAGTGTGGGGCATTGCCTCTGCTGTGCCAATGAGTGGCATCTCTGTTGGGCTGGGATAGAGACTCTGGGGAGCTGAGGGTGGACAGGGCAGGACACTGCCTCATCAGGGTAAGGTCTGACCTGCCCCTTTCCTCAGCACACATGCACCCCAGAATGCCTCAAGACATCTGTCTCTCACAATGGGATTACATGATGCAATTCCCTAAAGCAAAATTAAAGTTCAAGAAGGTTGTAAACCTATTTCTGGGATTTTTCAGGCTTGTGTAGATCTTTCTAGGTGGACACTGGTAGAGTGATGCCTGTTCATACTCTGCTCTCACTGTGTCAGGGCTCACTGCTTGCATCAGATAATTCTGTTTGAGAGGTGCACTTTAGTTAGCAACACCGAAGCATAGTATTCAGCAAAGCTGCTTGCACTGTATTTTAAGGTAAAGAAAGACTATGCTTGTAAATAAATGAGGCCCCATAGTGGTGTTTTTGTGGTGAAGTATGGAAATGCTAAAACCTGGGATATAAAGCAGACTTCTAAATGTCAGATTTTAAAAGAAAACTGAAAGGGAAATAATACAGTGTATCAATTACTCTGACTACTGTCACATGTAGAATTACAAAAACAGATTTGCTAAAACAAAACTTTCTATTTAGTCTTGCTTTGGGTGCAGTAAATGCTTATAGAAATTTCAAATCATCTTCTACTAGTTTAAGGACAGGAGAAGAAAATCTAAGTGATAAGTTACATGCAGATAGAAATTAAATTCTGTAAAAATAGCACTCTCATTATTTAAATAGTGGCTCAAACATGTAGAGCTTTCTTGCTGATGGAGTTAAGGATCATACAGACCTTTGTTGCCATAGCTGGGGGAAGTTGTTTGCTGGTTTCAGGTATAGTTAATCTGGATTTTTAGATAGCCTGAGCTCCTCACATGAGTGAACCTGTTTGGAAAGCAGAACTATTCAGAATTATTCTAGCTGTATGTTCTGCTGACTGATGCTTTTTGTTATGGTAAGAAAGACCTGTGACTGCAGGTGGATGATGTCTTGTGTATTGTTCAGTTCACAGTCTGGGTTCATCACCATATAAACTGACACAGAGGAACATACAACCCATTGTTATATTGTATTAATGGGGCACTGATGTACTGTGGTACATTTAAAAAAAAATTTGAACTGGATTTGTCTTCAATCCATCAGGAATTTGGGGTAACAATTACCATTAATTGTCTGGTATTCCCTCCATACTAACAGAAAGTCATCACATCTGAAACTCTTTATTTTGTAAGTAGAGAGTTATAAAAATACATTAATAATATACAGTGTCTGTAACGTGGTTTTTTAAAAAGGTTTGAAACATCTTCCCTCAGTGATAAAGACACAATTTCTTGAAGCTGTTTGCAAAACTATCACAGTTTAATTGCCTTGGTTCAGTTTTCTTAACAATAGGTGCTTGCAAAGTGAGCTACCCCGTGTGTTGTCATGAAGCAGAGTATTGTTCTGGTAGGTTGATTGCCTATCCATTGTGTCTCTTAGAGGATGCTGGAGTTAATTACCTAATGTCTGACCACCAGTCCAGTTTGCTTTGCCAGATCAAACACTTGGGCAGTAATCTCAGTGACACAGAAATACTGTGGGAGTAGAACACAGAATAATACAAGCAGATCCCAAAGAACAGTGGACTTTGACTCATCAGCAAGCACTGTGCATATGGCCAGAGAGTTAACTGGCACTGGGTTTTATTTGAAAGTCTCCTAGGTATTGACTTGCAGGTGGGTGGAGGAATGCTGTGATGGATGAGAGTCACCTGTAGGACTCTGACTCTAACCTGTCTTGCTCCTCTGGAATACTACACCTTAAACCTGTAATAGCACTATCTGTTTCTCCAGACCTCTTTGAGGTTTGTATTTTCATTCTTTATTTCCAGGTTTGTCTTGAGTTCTTATGACTTCTAGATAAACCTTCAGGATTTAGTGTCCAGGTATTATGCGTATCGTGTCACCAGTCTTGTTATTTTAAAAGCTGATTTGCTATTGAAAGTAATGCTTGCAAGTTGATTTTCCTAATAACAGGATCTGATGCTCTTCCTGAGTAAGACTATGACTTCTTCAGGTTTTGTCTGTAAGGAAGTGATCTATGTTGATTCTAGCAACATAGTTTGCAGCATTGTGTCTCCACAAATTCAAATCCACACTGGTAGCTATAAAATTGCTGCATTATTTAATCATATTTTTTTCTTCTTTATTAAGTTTTCGTGTATATTTTAACTCATGAACAGTAAGGCACGTCCTTGATGTGTGTTAAAGACATGTTTATATCTATATATAACTTTAGCTAGCAAAAAAAAAAAAAAGAACTCGTTTACAAAGCCCCATATTCTGATTTGTAACTATTTCCTGTCAAAAGTTACTTCTGTCTCGCTATGTTAAAGCTAATTTTGTGCTCTCCTGCCAGAGTTCCAGGTAGCTTCTTTGTGTTTTTTACTTATCTAAGTACACACATACCAGATTACAGCTGATTTCTTTCCTAGTGCACATTTGAAGTTTGTGACTTTGTTTTAACTCCACAGTGTTACTTATTTAAAATTTTTTTTTTTAGCTTATCTTTGTTAAATAAGCTCTGGTAGCAGAAAAAGAAATCCAGTTCACTGTTAAATTGAATGAACTGTTACTCTCAGTAATTTGGTGTTTACAGTTGATGCAGGATAAGAATAAATTTTTGTTAGCTCCCAAGTCAAGATTGGAATCTGTGGCTTCAGATTCCCTCTGCTCCAGCCCATTCAGGGAACGAAAATCCTTGCCACCCTGAAATTATTGAGGCCCTCAGAAGTGTCTGAAGGGTAATGAAGAAGCTGGGGTCTTGTGAGGATGGAGAGAATGTTGGAAGGATATAATTCTGCCATGATAGATTAATTGGCAAAAAAATACAAACTTGGGGACATTGGCTAGTGAGAGTAGAATCCATATCTCTTGGGGCTGTGGGAAGCGGAGCTGTAAAAGACGTGATTTAGGTACAGCTCAAAAAGCATTTTGCATCTGCTTTGATTGGGAAAATGTGTAACCATACAGAAAAGTGTGGTTAATGTGTGTTGATCTCTGTGTTTGCTATCCAATTGCCTGATTAACATGCTTTCCCATATAGAATTCATGTGATCTGTTATGGGCATCACTATGATAAATGCAATTTTAATTCAAACATTTGAATAGCAGTCAAGGCCACTTGAAACCCTTTAAGCACTCAATCTGTTGTGCTGGCCTTTTCATGCACAGGTAATAAATTTCCCCTCAAAAATTTCATGCTGTTTCTAGCTGGCTACATAAGAGCTATTCTTTTATCACTTGCTTTTGTTGCAGACTCATTTTTGTCCAAAAATAAAATGCTGCAACAAATACATGGATTTTCATGTATTACTGCTATAGCAATTTTAAGGAAAATTTAAGAAAATACTAATTGTTAGATGTATACCAGTGCTACTTTAAATTAGATAATTTTGGCTTTGTGGTGAGGGGTTTTGTTGGGCTTTTTTGGGGAAGAGGTGGTTTGTCTTTTTTTGCTTGGGGTTTGGGTTTTTTTGAGTGTGTCTGGTTATTTGGGGGTTTATTTTGTAGTTTTTTGGTTATTTTAGAGGTCAGTTTTATTCCTTCTAAAGGAAGGAATACAGTTTCTACTCTAGCTGTGCAGGCTGAGGGGCAGAGGTGGCAGAAGCAGCTCTCAGTAGGTGCTGCCTTTCTGCATTCATGCTGGTCCACTGGAGGTCAGGTGTCCTAATAAGGAGTAACTAACCTCCAAGTTGAAACATGTTCACAAAACACAATTAATGATAAAAATGTTCAGTTCAGTGTGTTTTGTCTGCTTGCTTGTTTTGGAGATAGAAAAAAAATGAGCAATGGAAAAAAAAATTGGAATAAAGCCTGTGTAAATGCTGTGTAGACTTTGTATAAGGGCTAAGTCTGTTTGATAATGATTTTTCTATCCTTCAGTGTTTTGTGTGATTTAAAAAAAACCAATCTTTTTTTCTGACATTAAAAACAGGTTCTTTCAAGATAATGTATTGATTTCTTTAAACATTAATTATCAAATTGTTTTGAGAATTTTCATATTAAAAGGCTAAATGAATAATTTTCTATGAGATGCAAAATCCAGTATAAGTAAAACATGAGTTTAAATAAGGTTCTGTTTCAGAATTTATTTTCAGAGAGACTGTGAGAGAAGAAATGCTAAAATTTCTAACCTACTGGAAATGCATGCATTAATACATCTAAATATTTTTAATGGTTTCTCTTCACCCCACCATCTAATAATAATTTTTTTGTGTATCATCTCCAACAGGAAACAGTCCCCAAGATAGCCCTAGGAATTTCTCTCCCAGTGCCTCAGCCCACTTCTCTTTTGCACGAAGGTAAGAGATTTGTTGTAGTATTCAACATGCACTTTGCATAGAGGCAGTGTTGTTGGATACAGATACAAAAGGTGATTGCAAATACGTCTGTCACATCTGTCACTTAGAATAATATGTGTTAGCTCACTTTTGTAAACCCTTTTAAACATCAGCAGCAACAAATTGCTGAATGTGTGATGCAATGTGAGCACGTATTTTTGAATTTAGAAAAAACAGATTAATGATTTTTTTGTAATTAATCTGGTTCAGATGTTGTTGTCTTACTTACTGAGATATGAGGAAATTTTAAACTACTTGAAGGTTTCTTCCTGTATTCTTCACCTGTCTGTGAAGGTAGGCAGAGCTTATATGTTTACCCAGTAGTTTAAATAGATAAAAAATAAATACTGTATTTTGGGAGATCAGTAAAGTAGCACACACAGATTCTCAAAAGTAAGTGCAAGGAAATAGCTTAGCTTTTTTTTTAAAGCTGCGAAGGGGTAAAAACTTGCATAATTTTTAAATCTGAATCTAATTAATTTGTTATGGTAGATCTTGTCAATCTTTCTAATAGCTTGTGATGCTACTTTCTAAATTACTTTAAGAAAGTTGAGTATTTCTTTTGAATCCACTTCCTCGTCATAGTTATCCTTTTGTCAGTGATACTATCTCTTCACAGATTACATTTGTTTGTGAGCATATTTTTAGAAAGATTCATTAAATCCAGAAATAGGTTATAATGGAAAAAGCAGATGTGAAAGATAGAGCATTGCTTAGAAGTCGGGAAATAGGTTTCCTTCCCCACCCATAATCAACAGAAAGTTTAAAACATTATACTTTTGCAAACCTTAAAATTCAGAATTAATGAAAAAAATAAACAAACAAACAAATTTGTTTTCCAGTGCTTCATTTTGATTTTGACCTGTCTAGAGCCCTGTAATGAGCTTTAAATAGATTCTTTAACTGAAGGAAATTTCTCTGATTTAAAAATACCTCACCACTTCAGCAGGATTCAGAAAACATTTGGAGTCATTTTCTGTGGAAACTGATTTTGTTCTGTGTTTATATTGAAAATACTTGATGACAGTGAAGTTTAAAACTGCATTAATACAACTTTCTTACTAATGCGGTATGTCTGTTTCGTGGTTGTTTTTATATAAGCTGTGGTAGGATGAACTTTCATTGTAAAATTCACTGTGGTTAATGCGAGCTGACTTCCTGCCTTTCCGGTTATGTTTTGTAATTTAATGGATATACAAAGGAAGGCAATGACAAGGGTGATGATAACTGAAGGAGCAGGGGCAATGGTATAGGGATATGAATATTCCTTTTTCATACACTGCCACACACGCAGTGGGGATACCACAAAACTGTGACTGTGAAGAAGGGAGAGAGAGGCAAAGGATATTATTTGAAGCCTCCTGTGAAACTGCTTCCTTAAGTGTAGGCACTTCTCATCAGGCGCAGGCCATGCCTGGCAGCAGCCACAGCAATGGGAGCTCTGTCTCAGGGAGGTGGGTGGCCCTCTGCTGTGCTGCCAGCCGGTGGGCAGGGCTGGAGGTAGCCATCCCCAGCACCAAGCTGGAGGGTCACCTTCCTCTGCCCCTATCTGGTGGGTGATCAGTGCCCAGGAATAGCCTGTACTCTGGAAGGCAGCACTTCAGCTGTATGTACCAGTCCAGCATCTACAAACCCATGGGTAGGTGACAGACTGCACTTTCTAGAGCTGCTGGAAAGTGAGTAAAACCATACTTTAGGACAGAGGCAAGTGGTGTATCATGAGTCCAGGGGAAAATGCTGTAGGGGCTTGGTTTCCTTTTTTCCCTGTAATCCCTTGTGAATGCCTCCTGTTCTCCCACCTTTGCCTTCCAGATGACTTTCTGTGATAGCCTGTCTGCACCCTTGACAGCCTTTCTGTGTGATTCTTGTACCCTGTTCACTGTGAATTACTCAATTAAGAAATACATTCTCACAGATGCAGAATACATGGGTCTCACCCATGTTTAAATACTAAGTTCTTGTTTCAGTTGTAAACAGATAAGCCAAATGAAGAGAAAACTACTTTTAGAATTGTGCTTTCATCTGGAGGTATCTCTTACATGCCTGGCTGAAGAAGAGAATGTAAATGAATTAAGAACCAGATTATGGCAGAGGTAGAAACTTTTTCCAGAATTCAGTATTTGACACAATTAGCAGTCTCTAGCACATGCTCTCTTCATATTTTAATACTAATAATGTACTATAGTTGCTCCTTTTCTCACATTTTATATATACAAAGTCCCAGAGTTTTGATTGTAGTTTGTGGATGAATAAATGGATATATTGGAAAGAAGCAAGGGGCTTTTTAGGCAACTTGCTTGAAGGAAGAGACCTCATAAACCTCTGCATCAATAGGTTTAAGAATCCTGATTTGACTTGACTTCAGTTCTTCAAAATTACATTTCACTTAATCTTCAGTTCTTCAGAATTTCACTTCTTCACAGTGAGACTTGGGAGATGATCCTTGTTAAACAGATCTTCAGTTCTCCTTTCTGCACTGTCATACCATTTGTTAATAAAAACTTGGCCTGTTTTGTTATTTATATATTATTTTTTCCTTTTTTTTTCTTAACACATATGATTCAATTGTATTGCAGTCATGGGCATCGAAATGACAGGTAAATTCTACCTTCTCAAAAATCCATACACTTCTCTCATAGTTGTTTTTTAGTTTGCCACTTTGAATGTTGAAATTCCATGTTGTCTTTCTGTAGATCACCTCAGACAATGAAGAATATAAATCGGGTTTTGGTTATAATTTGTGTATTCATTTTATTTCTTATTCTGAGTGAGCATGATTTTTTTCCTGAAGATTTGTTTTTCCTGATTTATATATGTAGCATCTAACATTTGGTTTAGTTTTATCTAATCGTTGGCCTGCTACTTCGCTGATTGCATCTGCTGATGACACTGAAGAATGCACTACCCTTTTACATCAGTCAGACTGTGATGGTTATTCTGTGGCTCAGAGAACTGTGGTCTGCATTGTTCACATTTTTTTAATTTGCTTCTCATTAATTTTTGTGTGATGGACCTAAATGTTGTGAACTTCTTATCCATTTCTGTTTTTATTAGATACCAGTTCTGTGGAGCTATTCATTCTCTTTGTGGTTGTTTCGTCTCATAGATTTTTAACTATAAAGAAAAACACAATAAAAATAATTCATCCATGGTGGTTGCTTGTTTATTGTGGTCCCCTGTGAAAGTACACTGTTTGTTAAAAGCCCTATTTGTATCATGCTTTTGGGATGCAGTTTTACACAGTGATACTTCAACAAACAGATGTTACTGCATTAGGGTACTGCAGTGTTTGTTTGACTAATTGCTGTGTCATAACTTTCAGGACTGATGGTCGCCGCTGGTCTTTGGCTTCTCTCCCTTCTTCTGGCTATGGTACAAATACACCCAGCTCAACTGTTTCTGTAAGTATCTCTTTTACTGTGTTGATAGATGTCTTTTGCATGCTTGAGCTTCTTAAATGTAGCATGCTTCTCTTAGGAGAAGAAAATGCAGGTTTTTTTTAGGTTTGGCAGATTTGGAACTAACGTGATCGGAAACTGCTTTACTTCTGGAAATAAAAGAAAACTTACACAATGTGTACTTGGCTTAGGGGTACTTTCTGGTGGTGAACAGTATTTAACTGTCCCCTTTTGATGTGCCTTACTTTAACCATATAGTAGTTAGGTATCAAGTCTTAAGTGAGGCTGCCTTGATAACAAGAAGAAGAAAAATTGACTATGGCATCTGTCCTGAGTTAGACTGCTGTCTTAGGATGGACACACATTTGCCTTTCTTTTCCTTTGGCAATTGTGAGATCTTACTGCATGATAATAGGTTAGATACGTACCATCTGGCTGTAATCACAACAGAAGGAGTCCTTCAGGATGCATAGAAGAATAAGTTTAACTTACGAAATTTTACCTTTTGGACCAGTTGTTTCAGTGTGACTGTGGTGGTTTAAAAAAACAGCAGGGAATTAAACTTCATATAAGCCACCCCCATTTTCCCCACCCTGCTCCACTGTGAGGGGGATAAAGGGGAGAGATTATGGGTTGAGATAACAACGTATGGAAAACCAGCAGCTAAGGAATAAGAAATGCACAGTAATGGCAACAATATTGATAACAAAAACTACAAAAGAGAAGGTGCTTGACACACAAAAGGTGTTCCACACCTCAAGTCAGTTCTGTGTGGCTACTGAGACAAAGACAAGGATGGTGTTTGCTCTCTGCACCTTGCATTCCTTGTCCCTGAGGCCAGAAAAAGAAACAGTGAGGGGCAAATCACCAAAAAAGCTGGACTGTCCCTGCCGTGCTGTCTGCTGCCAGACTGCTGGGCTCGGCTGTGGCTGTCACTATTTGGCTGGGCTAGGCTTGGCTCCCTCACTCTTGTGCCAACCCCCCCCCCCCCACCATACATGTGCATCTTGTATGCCACAGCAGTGCCTTGAATCCTGCTCCAGGACTTGGGAGCTGGCCATGGGAGAAACACCAGCCTCTGCTTTGTATGTCTGCATATCTCTGTGCTGGAGAGGAACGACTGTCTCACCTTACAACCTGAAGCAAGGCTGTTGGTCACACCTGTGATAGTCACACCTGGGAGGCTGTGGAGATAAGAGTTGTAGAGAAAGCCTGCTTTGGAAATAGCAAATGAGTTTACATTCTGACAGTTAGAATGTATCACTGCTGCAAAGGGCTTGTACTGGGTTGATCCAACTGTGGCTCTTCAATGTTTTATCCCTTATATGCATATGAAAGGTGTTTTACCTTTTATGAATGACACATTTGACTGAATGGGTGATTTTTTTAAGCTGTTTCTTTGACAATTAAAAGTTGGCTTTCTCTTCCCACTTCCAGTGGGTTTGTTTGGTTTCTCTTGTGAAACAATAACAGTTCCACATTCTATACAATGATGAAATATGACAATTTTGTGTTATGATCAATTCTTATTTTATTTTTGTCCACAAAGACTTCTGGAAGGACAATTCTATCTGTCCTAAACCATGTTGAGTAATGTAATATATCTTAAGAACTTTTCCTCTAAAGCACTAATTTTGACCTCTGCTTTCTTTTCCGTGTAGAAATTACTTGTGCCAAGTAAATTCCTTGGTTTTTATTAATTCTATAAGCAGTTTTTGTTTGGGCATGTTTGAGTACATCTTATTGGAACTAGATCAGATATGCTGTACTCTTCACTTAAAACATATTGACATAAAGGAGTTTATATCAGATAAAAGTAATTGCCATAGAAACACCATCACTCTTGCAAGAAATAGGCTTGTGCTAGAAAGGAGATTAAAAGCTGTGTCAAAAACAGATCAAAACACAGTTTTAATTTTCTGTCCATATTCATTTCTTTGATATCTTCAAGTTTAAAATGATAATTCTAATTCATGTACTTTTTTTCCACTTAAGTTCACTAGCTGCTGTAGACATCCTGGAATGTGGAGCAGTTTTACGTGGTATTTGCATATGCTGTCCAAACATTTATGGACTTAGATGTCTTGACTTCTGTAATAAATCATTGTTGACTTAGCCCATGATTATTTCTGACTAGAATGTATAAATATTGAAATACTTATGTGTCTACCCTACCACTGAGTAAACAGTTTCTTACTTGTGGAAATAAACCTGTTTTTCCAATGAATACATTTTAATTTTGTTGAAGAAAGCAGCATCAGTGAATTTGTGCCATAAATATCTATTGTGTTCTACCCTTAAGAGTAGGGGAGCACCCAAGATCGGTGAATACTTGTGGTTGAAAGAAATGACAGAAGTCAGATGATCCACAAAACTCTTACTAACTTTTATTTGTAGATTACACACTTGGCATAGAAATTGGTTATTAGTCTCTGACTTGCTATATAAGCACATGTAGGTTTTGCATAAAGGGGTGTGGTGAGAAGAAAAGAAGAAGAGAAGAAGAAAGGTGGGGAGGGGGTAGGAAGAGATCACCAGTCCTGGTTCCAGCATTAGTCCAGCTGCTGGCATATCTAGGGTCCTGGGAGTGCCCAAGGATTGTGAGGGGGGTACAGTTTTACAGAGAAGTTGTTGCCACCCTGAAGGTGGGTTTCTCATGCAAATTAGTTATCACTCACAGTCCATTCTTCAAGGTCTTTGTGGAAATGGGCCAGAGGGTTTCAAGCATCTATGGCAGTCCTGATTCCCTCCCCTGCTCTACAGTCTGTGCCTGCTTCTCCTCATTTCTCTGTTTGTCCTGTACTGAGCTGTGCTTATCTCCAGGAGGAAGATCAAAGATCTTTGTCCCAGAAAAGCGGTGTCCTACCTCTGCATGGCCCCTTGTCCAGTCACATCTTGTTCTTTCTCACTGTGTTACTGCCAGCAGTCCTTGGCTGTTGTTACCTACAGTCCTTGGCTGGTGCCACAGCCGCCCTGCTGCTGGTGTTTGAGGCAAACACATTAGCCTTTATTGTCTTGGTTTCTGCAGTATCTCCTGGTTAGTTTCTTGTTCTGTTTTGCCCAAGAATTTGCTACTGCTGCTAAGCTCTGCAAAAGCACTTGGTTGGATAGCCTTTGAATTCTAAATCTAGCAAATATTTCTTTACTTCCTAGAGATGTTTTTTTACTTTCTTCTTTTACCCCTTGTATGATACATATGAATCACAAAACCAAAACTAGTAGTGTACCCATGTAATTGGTTTCATGTACTTTTTCAGAATCTGAAAGAACTAGTACAGTTCAGCCTTCTCCTCCACATTATTACTAATTCTTAGAGGAGATGAGAGACCAGTTCATACAACACCATAAATGTACATATGGAGCATTCCCTTTTCAGTGATGAATAAATAAAATGCACATGAATCTAGACATGTATCAACCAGCGAGCAGAAAGAGTTTTTACACATTGCAATAGAGCACAACTTTGGTCTTCACAAGCAACTGAAAGTCAAAGCAGGGGCCAAAGTGTATGTAGTAACCACAGTTATGCTGAGGTGAGTGTCATTCACCATTTCTTATTACCCTGTTTTTTTTGTTTGTTTGTTTTTTAATATTGAAAGTGATGAGATGGATAGAATTACCTATTTAATGGAAGCTCATGGATTTAGAAATGGTGCAAGTACCACATACACCAGTTCTCACAACAAAATCAAAGTTAAATAACTTCTGCTTGATTATTCAGTTGAAAAGAAGCTCTTGGTCTGTCTTAGTCTAGCACAGTTAGGTCAAATCTTGGCAGTTAGAAGATGCAATTGAAATGATTGTGTCTTTTAGAATAGCAAGCCTTATAAAAATGATGAAGTGAGACAATACACAGCTGCATATTTTTTTAAATCTGCATTTCTGTGTCAGAAGAACATTTGCATTTCCATAATGAACTATGGTTGAACATATTAAAAATATTTTAATTCTTGTGGGATTTTTTTGAGCATTAATTGTAGGATGCCAGGAGAACTATTTTGTTTAAGAATTTTGCTGTAAGAATTTGGATTTGTACTGAAATTAGACCTTAGATCACCAAAAAAATGTACTTTGTGCCTGTGATGATCCTGATACAACTGAGAGTGGTTAGCATTAGGAAGATCCTCACTTGAGTCATGTTGGATCTAAATTCTGTGACACCTTATGTGAGAAGTGTGATATGAGCTATTTTCCCACTGTTTTTCCCATAATCCCTTGAAACCAAAGAGGTAGAGAATGATTTTAGATGAATAGCCACCTGTGATGCTCTGTATTGGGAAATTCTCCTGTGCTAGAGTATCTTTTATTTTACAGAGCATGGCTATGGGAAATATGCTGTGAGGTTAACTGCAACTAGCTGCTATAGTGTGAGATAAGAAATAACTACTTTACCTATGCTGCATGCTGAATTATTCATGGTAATGTGCTAAGGCAGAATTCCATGCATGAGTTACTGTAACTTGACAAGTCGATACCTATTGTATGAGCTGTGGTAAATTCTCAGTGTGCATGTCTCTTAGCCTGCAGCAAAGCAAGGTAACACAGTCTTGCAAACTTCAGCTTGTTCTGATGTGGTGCAACATTCCCATGTAGACCAGTCCTTCTTAGCCTTTTCTGCCAGTGGGTTTTCTTCTGTTTTTGCTTTTGGAAGATGACTTCAGGAGATCTAGTGTGATAAGAAAGCTTTTCTTTGCTTCTGAGAGTTAGTATATTAGCCTTTGCCACACAAGTTGCCAGGAGATAAAAAAGACTTCTTAGTTTCTGTGCTTACCAGCCTGGCTATTGTCTGCTGACCTTAGCAATGCAGGGGCAATATTTGTACAGTACAAAAGTTTAATGGTTTCCCTCACTAGAAATGATGTAACAAAAAAACCTCTTGACTGTGTTTTCCTCCATTAAAAGAGCACCCAGGTGGGGGCCTTGGTGTTCAATATGAGAAGTCAGATAAGCAGTAATGGACACATGTAAATTGATACACAAAATAAATTAATTTTATTGAGAAATTCAGCTGGAGACTGAAGAGCTCTAGAAGGTTATCCAACTTTTTCAGCTTCATCCCTTTTGCAGGTAAAATACAGGGAATGTCTGCATGGTACTAAGCAGATTTGTGTAGTCGTACAAGAACATTTATGAATTGGCTAACTTGGAAACTGGTTTTGGTACAGTAGAGCATTTTATTGTGTTTGTCAGTCCACATTAGCAAGGCTGGTTGTTCATGATTTGAACAATGTATGTGTTCTTTAAGAAGGATACCAGATCCAGGTTCACAGAAAAGTTCAAAGTTCTACCTCAAAGCATCTAACATGGCTTAGGTAGAGCTGCATTAAAACCCATAAAATATGATAATATGGTCATTTGCACTGCTCATGTAATGCAGCTCTATATGTCAAATGTTGCAAGGGTGGTTATCATGGTAGCACTTCCATTCTCATACCAGTCCATATCTTCCAGTTTTATAATAAGTGGGTGGTTTTAGTGTAATTCCTTTCACTTTTTGTCAGCCATATAATTGGTCTTGATAAATGTATGGCATTTGCTCACTTTATTTTCAATGTACAGCTTTTTTATAAGATAGTAGCATATTCATTTTTTTCAGCAAGATTTTAGATAGTATTTGATTTTATTTTTAAGAGCATTAATAATGTCTTCAGTAGGAATAATGAAGTACCTTTATTGTGCAGATTCATGATTGACATTGTGACAGTAAGTTGTACTTTATAGTTACCATACTCAATCCGTCCTATGGCAATAATGAATTTTCAGCAGACTCCATTTTAGCTATTCTGATATCTCATTGACATCAGATGTCACCTTTCCCTTAGGAAATTTAAATTTTTGAAATGCGGTGTGTCTTCGGAACGGAAGTGTTTGTTGTTTTTTTTTTTTTTTAATATTTACTCTGTATTTATGTCATGAGTTTGAGAGTAATTCTTTATTTCCTTCTGTAAATTAGTAGTCAGGCATGAGAAACAGAAACTATAATTTTAACTTTATTCATGAGCATCAAATACAGTCTTGAAAATGTTTTTTTCACTCTGATGGAAGCTTGTGTTTTCTTGTGATCTTGCAGTCATCCTGCTCATCCCAAGAGAAGCTACACCAGTTACCATACCAACCAACTCCTGATGAACTGCATTTTTTGTCTAAACATTTCTGTACCACTGAGAGCATTGCCAGTGATAACAGGTGCAGGACCACTGCAATGCGTCCTCGGTCCCGAAGTCTCAGGTGAGTTTGTGTATCTGAGAACAGGGATTGGATCTAGATTGACATATTGTGGGGGACATCATGGTGTTTTACACTGGGGATGTGTACAAGTTTTGACATGGCTGAAATATATATGTAACTGAGGCTGAATGAAGAACAGTCCTTTAAATACTTGCTCTGATTTTTGTCATGACTTACTTCGGTGGTAAATATTGTTAAGATAGGTCTTAATGTGAAGGCAACTTACCTGCAGAGACTGTCTTGATGACCTAGTCATTAATGATCTTGTTGTAGCATTCCCTTTCTGAATCTATGTACCTGCTCTGTCCTCAGTAGTAGCCTGTGAATGTCTGTAACAGACTGTATCAGTTCAAGGACTTTCCATTGTGATACATTGTGACAAAGTTTAGTGTTCAGTTTTGACCTTTAAGAATACCAGAAGCCAGATTTAGATTCACGAAATGATTTAAGTTGGAGGGGACCTTAAAGATCATCTTGTTTCAACTCCCCTGCTGTGGGCAGTGACATTTCCACTAGACCACACCTTCTAGACTAGATTGAATGGGCTAGAATCACAAACACAGTAAATCTGTATTAAAGGGCTTTGGAGTAGACAGTGGGGCTCATAACAGCAAAAAGTAATTTTGGGTTTGTGAGGTCTGTGAGTATCTTTTATGAATTCTTTTCCTCAAAGTCTTGTGCTTTTTTTTACAGACACAGTGCTCCAGCTTTGTTCGACACATACATATATATGACATTATTTGTAGGAAGTTACTGCCTTTATTTGCTGCTCAGATTAAAAAGATTGTTTTGATACATTTTTTCAAATTATCCATTTAGAGAAACAAACAAAACTCAAACTAATTTTGTACTTTCTCACTTGCAGCTACCAGAATTCTTGGTCAGATCTTCCTATTTTGATTGTATCTAATCTTCAAAGGAACAGGTGTAAGACCAGTTAAATAGATCTCTGTTGCCCTTTTGAGAAAAAGATAATGTTCACAAGGCTTCGTCTGCCTTGAAATACAGGTTATGTTTACAAGGCTTCATCTGCCTTGAAATATAGGTACAAACTAGGAGAATAACATGTTTAGCAGTTAGATGTCAAGTACATTAAATAATCATCAGGACTTGAACAGAAATAGCAGAAAGAAACCAAGTGTACCATTGATGGCAGACTGTTCCTTTCCAATGGAGTCTGTGCTGACTTTTTGTTGGGATAATTTGCTTTACTTGCAGCCCTGGACGTTCTCCTGCTTGCTGTGACAATGAAATAATTATGATGAACCATGTCTACAAAGAAAGGTTCCCAAAGGTAATGAACTATATTTAAGATACCCAGTACCTAAATTGATAGACAACATAGGTTCTAAGTAATTGGTGCTTGTGTTATGGGAAGTAGTGATCCAGCGCAGTAATTGCTTCCATAAAGCATCACTGAGCTCTTACTGCAATGATAAAATCACAATAAAGAAAACTCTGACTGAGAACTGGACATTCATTTGGCAACGCTACCTGACTGGTTTTCAAATGAATCCTGCTGGTAATATACTCTGCTGATTGGAATCGGATGATACTGGATTTCAATAGATGGTGTACACTTGGGGAAAATGCATACTGCTTTAGTAAATCAAAACCAGTTTCCAGTGCTAAGGCACAAGAACCATCTGCTGCAAAATACCAGCAGATTCCTTCAGTTAGTGCCATTTCTTCATTTTCCCGAACATTTGCTATATACTTTACATACATGCATATGTATTATATGCACTGAATTAATGCACTTAATGAGATCAGTACAGAGATGTGGGGGTTTGGCTATGAGATAGGAAGACATCTTGCTCTACTGTCCAGAGATCTTGAGACACAGATGAGTTCCTAGGTGCCTCTGTGTGTGCACAGCTTGAAGCAGTATCCTCTTGGTTGCTCCTAGGATAACAAAGTACTGTACTTAAAACATGAGTTAAAAAGGGAGAAATTTCTTTGCATTTCTTCATATAAGTATGAAGAAAGGTTTGTCAAGATTTGCAAAATAATCGAGCAACAATATGAGGTGTGAAGAAAGCATTCATCTTAGTGTTTGAGATATGAACTAATATGTGTGGGATTACTGTTTAATAATAATAATATCGTCAAGGGTTTTTTTAAGCATCTGCAGTTCTGTGAGAGCCAGACAGTTGATTCTGTAAAACAGATGCATCTGGGAATCTGCGGACACGTTTGGCAGGACCTATGAGCCTGTGGTGCTTTTAATTAGTCAAATGAGCCTCTGCTCAGTGAAACTCTGCTCAGTGAAATATTTTTATGGAATAACCATTTTGAAAGTAATGGCTATATTCTACTGTGTAGTATCTGCAGTTTTAGCAGAACAAAATAGACCCCTATGAGTTCTCTATTTTCTTTTTATATATTTCCTCTTTGGCTTTGACTTAAAGGCTTTTTAGTTCTCTTAGTGATTACCACAAGATTAATTCACAGTTAATCACGAGTGGCAGACAAAGTTGGGGAGCTGCATAGTAGAACAATAAGGCTGCTGCTTTTCTCTACTGGTAATGTGGGGAAATGTCATCTGTCGCTTTGCCCTTGTGTACTTGCCTTCTGGCTTCAGTAATTTCATGCATTCCATCTAGGTAAATTCTTAGGCAGTACAGAAATATTCTGCAGAAATAACTTCAAGGCTGTTAGTTTCATGTAGAGCTGATTTAATCTGTTGAACAACTACTTTTCTATAGGCCACAGCTCAGATGGAAGAGAGGCTTCAGGACATTATAACAAATCATTCTCCAGAGAATATCCTTCCTCTGGCAGATGGAGTGCTCAGCTTTACCCACCATCAGATCACAGAACTGGCTCGAGATTGTTTGGATAAATCTCACCAGGGCCTCATCACATCACGATACTTCCTTGAATTACAGCAGAAATTAGACAAATTACTACAGGAGGTATGAGCCATGAGACTGCTGTCTGTTTGCCTAAAAAATTGTTTAAATCTGTTTGCCTAAGAGTTTTCTTGAACGTTGTCTTAAATTACGACCGTGTACTCAAGTAATTGTCAAAGTGGTATTCATAAGATGGTGTAATCTACATAATGACTCCTACAAAAATTATAAGGCATCCTAGCATACTGGTCTGGAATGGATGGATTGTAAAGATTCCAGAAACAAAAGCATTATGTCCTGCAGTGCAGGTTGTAGATTGTTGACAGAAGCATGTTCATAAGCCCCAGACAGGACTGGCTATTCCATATACTTTAAATAAATGAGTTAACATACACACTTTCCTTTCATCAACCCTACTGTGTTGAGAAAGCAGACAGCAACCCTTAGTTATCTACTAGTGAGAGATTAGTTAATTATTTGTAATATTCCTCTCATAGCTGAAATGTTGATTAACAGAAATAATGTCTTTCCTAAATGTGCTGAAACTTTCATAGAACAATCAGCTAAATTAATTAAGAAGAAGTTGAAACTTGGCAAATGTGCTGTTACATAAGTCACTGTAGTTTATTAGTGTATCATTTTCAAAAAAATGAGTGCAACATGTAGCACTCTGTTATTTGTGTGGGATTTGACAGTACATTATGAGTCAAAATAAATTTGGTATTTTTTCCAACTGATAGGCTAGGATGCCTTATCTGTCTTAATTTGTCTTCTGCTTTCTTATGAATGCACAAACACAAGCAGTTTTGGGGTGGTTTTGGGTTTTTTTTTTGGTTTTTTGTTTGTTTTTTGGTTTCATTTGTTTGTTTTGGGGTTTTTTTTGTGGGGTTTGTTTTGTTTTGGTGGGGCTTTTTTGTTTGATTTATTTATTTGTTAATTTCTATTCAGTAAATAGGATTTCTGACATTACTTCGTTTTGAACTTTTTCTCTTCATACAGCCAAACAAAATTTAAGACATCAGTAAACTTACTCTGAAGTGTTGAAACCCTATTTTTTAAACATTGAAAATACTTAGTGGTTGCTTGGTAGTCAAGAGGAAGTTTCGAACTACTAACCTTCTTATGAAATGATCATAGTTCTGCCATGCCAAAGTGCAGGCAGAATTGGCCAGTGTCAAAATACAAGAAAACATGTCTAAGCCAGAAGTCACTGTTAACACTATTAACAATATATACCTTAAAATGGCTACACATTAAGTAGAATTTAGAATGCGTGTCCATTTATTGATGGCGGCCTTAGCTTGGATGCCTGCTCGGCACAGCGCACGGCAGCCCAGAACTCCTGGGCTCAAGCAATCCGTCAGGCTCAGCCTCCCTGGCAGCCGGGCACGGTGGCACACGCCTGTAGTCCCAGCTGCCAGGGAGGCTGAGCCTGATGGATCGCTTGAGCCCAGGAGTTCTGGGCTGCCGTGCGCTGTGCCGAGCAGGCATCCAAGCTAAGGCCGCCATCATCCACTAACACCTCTCCCAAAATCTACTAAAAAAACATGTCAGCACATTATTCTTCAATCTGCATATAAAGCAATACATTGTTTAAAAAAATTACCAACCTGCTCATTTTGTGTTAATTCCTTATTATGAAAAAGATTGCTATTCTGCAAAGACATGATACCTTAGAAAATTCAGACTTAACTTCTGAGTGCACTAATTGTGGACTAACACTTCTTGTTAATAGCATTATATGACAATATGAAAACATTTTCTTTGCACAACTTTGTTATGGGCTCTTAGTTATGCTTTGGTTTTGTTGCCCGATCCGAAGAAAACACAAACAACCGAAGTCGTTTATGCGGTGCTTTATTGAGGGCCCGGGAGCCTGTGGACTAGCGTCCAAAGACAGAGCCCCATTTCACAGAAAAATCACAGGGTTTTTATATGTTTTCTACATGATTTCTTCATCATCACAAACTTTCACTACTTGGTACGATTATCTCTTTAACCTTTAAATTCTGCCAACAGGTACATTCCTTAGATTATCTCTTAGTTACACTGCTTACATTGCAATATCTGCTATACAGTTCATCTGCAGGTTACATGCGGCCTACCAAGCCTTAGCATGACTACTACTAATGTCAACTAATGCTAACTGTTAACGTTTGCTACTATCTTAATATTGCATTTTATTGAATTAAATGGCAACAGTTTCATGTGATTCATTTGTTGTAAGTTCCCAGCTGTAATCTTCAGTAGAAAGCTGCTACTTGGCACTGTGCAGTTGCTTTAACTAGGGGAAGTTATCTCCCTTGAGGTTGAAGCTGCTTGGTTCACCAAAAATTTTTAGAATTTTAAGGTCAAGTGGACCTGAATGCTTTCCTGCTTCATCTCCCTTAAATGTAATATGTATTGAATCTTTTGTTCTTTTAGGCATCTGAGTGTTCATAAAACACTACAAAGGTGCTTTAAATTTTGTTGGTGGTTAAAATAGGCAGGTGTTTTGTTTACAGAACAGTTTTACTGGTCAGAATTATGCTTCTGTCCAGTTAAGGTTCTTCTGAGACCTCTTGCAGCCTGCTAGATGATATTTGTGCCATTTTCTTTTATTCCTTTTTTAAACTCCACAAATTAATTCCTCTTATATATTTGGTGATTTTTAAGATTGTATTTACATTAAGAGCATTATGCATAGCTTCCTGTTTTCATAACATTTTTTTCAAAAATGTAATATATTATAGAAAAAGTAATTATTGGTCCTCAGTAATAATTTTGTGTTATTCTTTATTTTCTTTGTGGTTTTGAATAAGCAAGAGATGCTAAGAAAATTAAGTCTGTGAGTTCTACTGTTCAGAGCAAGGAAATGGTTTGATATTTGAGGCAAGGGTTATTAGTACATTCTAATGAGAAGAAGAATGATACAGTTCCTTTAGATTCACTAGCATCGTTAAATAATGTAATTTGTTCTTAGAGGTGAACATCTAAAAGAAACTTGAAATGCTGCTCAGACCGTTGTGCAGATGTTGTTAAACCTTCTAGAAGTATTTTTTCTGTATGTGTTCTTCTATAGCACTTCACCCTCTCTTTTGTAATCTTTGTAGAACTCAATTGTTATTGTTATCCTTTCCACACATACCTTTAGATGAAGCTTCTCTTCAAGTTAATGTTTTTTGTATGTATGTCTACATATAAATGGTCATTTTCCTATGACTGACCAAAACGCCACAGTATGAATTTGGGATGGATGTTACTTATATCTATTACTATTCGTTATGTTATTTTTCATCTTAGCCTAACATTGTTAACAAATTGAGGCAGGACCATAATGCATAGATCTATGTTGATGAGTAATGATACATCATATCAATTTGCAAAACTGATGGTACTAATACTGTGTAAACTTGAGAAACAAGAAAAAAATAGAAGAAGTAGGTGTTTTTCTGTTGTAGACACTTTCGTTATTACAGTGTTGCTACAAAGTTTTAAAGCTGGGATTATTTTAACAGAAGTTAGTGTTGCTTAGATCTTTGTAGTCTCTGCTGTCATCTTGAAATTGATGCTCAGTTTTTATCAGGTACATGCTTCAAACTCTACAGGTGTTCCAGATATCATACATGCTTTCCTAAGCAGTGCATTGAATGTGATTTGGTTTAATATGAGTTTATTTTTATCTTTTAGGCACAAGAGCGATCAGAGAGTGGAGAAATGGCATTTATTAAACAACTTGTTCGAAAAATCCTGATAGTTATTGCTCGTCCTGCTCGCTTACTGGAATGCCTGGTAAGGCCCTGCTTACTATGAGTAGTATTTTTAACTTTGTAGTGTAGGCAGTTCTCTGATTTAGTATTCAATTCTCTTTGCAATTGATTTTTGGAACATGTCAAACAATGTGGTAAGGCTTCATTAGTAGTGGGATCCTTTCCACTTCTATTATTGGATATATTGGCAGGACCCTCCTGCAGTCTTGTTTGGCTCCCTACTGTATTGCAGATACTATGGTGTAGCATCCTTTTCATCAGCTGAGAAAGCTGCTGTTTAAAACCAGTTGGCTTTTTGTTTTGTTTTGTTAGACTTCTTCATTTCTTGGGAGGACTGTTCTGGAATTGTAATTGCTTGGTGATTTTCTCGTTTCTTAACAGTTTCATAATTTTGTTGCACTCAACAGCTGCCAGATCTATAAACAGCTTGAGGTCAGCTCTGCAGTACCTGATCTGGTGATAAGAGCAGCAGAAGATTAGACTGTCTGGATACACGAGTAGTTTGTACTATACTGGGTACTAGAAGGAGTAGAAGAGTTAATTTATTTATGCATGAGCACAGCAATGATGTTGCCAGACTGGGTTAATTTGTGTGAGCTGTGTGGGCGTGTTTCTACTTTTCTTGCCTGTGCTGTGGGAGCTGGGATGGCTCAGGTGCAGGAAGTTTCTCCTACACACAGAGCCAGTGTGCTTCAGTTGTTCAGTTGAACTTATAAACACTCAGAACACAGTGTACACAGGAGGATGGTGTAGACACCCAAATACCATGCCAGAGCCAATCTGAGTCCAAAAGGCCTGGCAGGCAGCCTTAGCTGACTTTGAGCCACGCTGCTTGCCAATACTAAGATCAGTGTTGATGCTGCACACAGCTATTTGAGGCTGACAGGGCTTATGTGGAAGCCAGCCTGTTGCTAGACTCAAGTTATGCCTGAAATTGTTATAACTGCATTTGCATTGCACTGAATCTGAGCTAGTAAGTCTTTCCAACCTGATTTCGGCTCTGTGCTATGTCCCTTAATCTGTGGCACAGTTAATCCACACCCTGACTCATTCAGCTCGGCCATGGGCATTTAGAGAGCTGCCTCTATTTCATTTTGGAAACACTGAGTGTCAGTGTTCCCAGTTGCTTTTTTGTTCATGATCTGCAGTTCAGAAGGGATCTAAAAATAAGATATGTGCTCTGAATCAGCATGAAAGAGATGTTTAAAAAAAACAACCAAAAGAAAACAAAAAAGAAGGCTTTAAAGACAAAACCACCTTAGCATGTCCCAGTTTTGCCATTGAATCCAAACTTGTTTTACTCCTCCCTGAGTCCATGTTTATTCCATGTCTAATGTGTTGTTCCAAGCTCTGTTTACAAGGTTTATGTTTCTACACATCATCCAGTTTTTTATATCCCGGTTTTTTCCGCTCTCTGGTTTGCATCTTTCTCTATTGTCACATACCCAAAAATGCTCTTCAATGCATCTTGTAGGCAGTCAGACCAAGACTTGTTAATAATACTTTACATCTTTCCATTACAGGCTTTCTAGCTTTCTCCCATCAACCCTTGCTCCCAGCATCATCATTCTCTATATTAGCTTTCTAATTGAGGTGCTGGTGTGTGTCCATTGAAGGGCAGCAAGACTCATGAAGGGTCTAGAAAATGTATCTAGGAGCAGCTGAGGGAGCTGGGTTTGTTTAGTTTCAAGAAGAGGAGGCTCAGGAGGCACGTTACTGCTCTTACAGCTCCCTGAAAGGAAGGTGCCAGGTGGGTCTCTCATATGGTGCCTGCAGGACTACAGGAAATGACCTTAAATTGAGACAGGGGAGATTCAGATTACATATTTGAAAAATTTTTTCCCTCTGTTAGAATGGTCAGGCTTTGGAATAGGTTGTGTAAGGAGGTGGTGAAGTTACCTGGAGGTGTTCAAGAGGTGATTGGATCTTGTGCTGGGTGATGGTTCAGTGGTTTAGGGGTTACAGTGGTGGTGCTGGATGGATGGTTGGACTGAATGATCTTATGAGTCTCTTTGAACAATGATGATTCTGTAGTTCCAATTCAAGTTCTCTCCTGGTGGTCTATTTGCCTATTAGTTTATTCTCCCTGAGTGCCAGGTTTTAATGGGATCTAGTCCATCTAGTCTCGGTTCACTTAGTTTCCGCTTTCTGCCACTGGGATTTTATCCTAGGCTACTTGCTCTGCCTTATCATTCAAGGAGAGTGATGTGCATCCTGCAGCCCTCCTTCTGCTGGGCATGCTGAAGTCAGTGGAAAAAAAGTGGTGCAAGGGCCAGAAACTCAACTATGTGTCTCATAGTTGAGTTTCAGAGTTGAGTTTCATTGGCAGGGAAAGCCAGGACAGCTTGCTTCAAGAGTTCTCACTTCAAGCAGGTTCAGGAAGTTTAGACTGGATTGTAACAACCTTGCATCCTATGTTTCTACAGATACAGGTAGCTTGAACAAATTTAAGCCCACGATCATACAACAATACATTTTTCATGCAAGGTGTTAAGCCCAGATCATAAACATAATTGTAAACGTATAGAAACAGTATTTTCTTCTGTAGTGTCTCTCCAGAAACTTTTGAATATTACTGTCTGAAATTTTAGAATATCTGTCTGAAATAGATACTATGTGTGGAAAGCTTCAGCCTCTATGAGAAAGTTCGTAAAATGCTAGCAAATAAATCAAGCTTTGTGGTCATCAGACATTTCAGATCCCATGCAGTAAAACTGTCAGTTTTCTGATGGTGGTCTTGTCTCAGGTGTTCATAGGATGTAAAATCCTATTTTAGTTTATAGTTGATAATCATAACGAATAAAGGTTTTACGGTTTCATAGATAGTAAGAGCTACTGTCAATTATTTAAATATTTTTTTCCATTTGTATATGGAAAATGAAATGCAGAGTTGGAAGTGAAGATCAGAAAATAAATTCACTGCGTCTCACTGTTCAGACCTGTGTATGTATATGTGTGTATTTAGATGTGTACATACACACACACACTCATATGATTAAAATTATCTGTTGTGAAATTGCCTCGTCTTGTTAGTAAGTGGAGGAGAAGCTGTGTATCTGCCACTGTGGCAGCTGAGGAGATGATAATGTTTTCATGACAAAAGTAAAGAGAAATCTTGGCACATAAAATCATGCTGTTGGCTGCTTTAGTGCAAAGGGGTAACATGTAAGAGACACAGCTGGGGACAGCATGTAAGATGAGGAAAGTAAGACTAAAATAGCATGTACTATTTAGTTACTGGTTCAGATTGTTGGGCAGGTTTGCAGCATCCTGAGACTTTGAGCTAAGGTAAGTCAGCTTGGATAGTTCATGGGTTTGTGGTAAGTCCTTTTCACTAGGTTGTAAACATGATGAAAATTACTTCATGACACAGCTGAAACTAAGATTGTTTCTAAAAGACTGAAAATTCCAAAGATATTTTATTTAAGACATGCTGAGGCTTACCTGTTAGCTGCAGAAGTTTCAATGCTTCCGAAATGAAGCATGGTACCAAATTTCTCAATCTGTCTTCTGGGTTGGGACGTTGACTTTCCAAGTCCTGAGTAGCCTGATGATCTAGGACAGGACCCTTGTGGCTCAATGTGTAGTCTAAAATGCCACGGAGTTATGTTTGGCTGCAAAACAGCCAGGAAATTAGCTATCTCAGCAGTCTGCCTGGCTTCTTTCTACATGTGTTTGTGACAGAGCTGACCTACTCGAGGAAAAAGTCTGTTTTGTTACATTAGTGACTGATAGCTATATCTCTGTTAAGGATTGCACCTATAGGCACAAACACCATAAAATAACCATGAACAGATGTCTTGGTATGAATTCATACTATAAGAGAGAGAAATTGGAGTTTTGAGTTTCTATTCTTTTGTTGCTTTTTGTTCCTTGTTGAGACTTGCCTTTTTTGGTACATTATAAATTATAGTTGTAATATAGATAGTTACAGGAAAATGTTTCTTTTCTGGATTTGAAACTATTGGATCAATGAAGCTCAGATTTTTTAAATCAAGTTTCAATTTTGTCTTCATTCTAAAGTTAGTTATTTATTTAATTGTATTTTCCATAAAAACAGTGCATATATATTGATTAGAAAGACTTGAAATTACTACTTCAGAAGTAAAAAGCGTATTGCAATATACTTACATAGTCGTAGTGGATTTTTATAACCAAACACATGCAGGGAGATAGTCTATTTGAAATCTTACTTTGATGGTTATAGGTCATTTCACTCAGTATTATATGAAGTTTTTATGGCAAAGAACAAACCATTCATATAAAGTAGTGCTCTGAAATAATGACATACAATTCCATTGCTTACAGCATGTTACACTGTATAAGAATCAGAACAGATTAATAGACTACTAGTAATAGAATAAAGTGGTATTGTTCTTAGTAGGAAAATGCCATATATGTGGAGTTGGAAGAAGCAAAGGAAGTTTTTATGTTAGACCCTAAGGAACCAGTTTCAACTGAGAAAATGATGATTATTTTTCCTCTAGGAATTTGATCCCGAAGAGTTTTACTATCTTTTGGAAGCAGCTGAGGGCCATGCTAAAGAGGGGCAAGGCATTAAAACAGACATCCCTCGATATATTATTAGCCAACTGGGCTTAAATAAAGATCCTCTGGAAGGTAAGTGAATCTACTGGTATAGCTATAGATATAGGTATAGCTATAGATTTCTAGGTTCTTCCTTCTCATTGTGTTCTATTATTCTGATAATCTATGTGCACCTGAAAAGGGTCAAGGTGAAGATGGTAGCAGAACAAGCGTTTGTAGACTTTCACTGTACTCGCACAAGCTCAAACATATTTAAAAGACCATCTTTTCAGAATGCTTTTTTTTTTTTGCAAATTTGAAAGACTTTTGAATTTTAAAAGTACACAAATACACTGTATCAGTGATACCACTCGTCTTCCAGCCTGACAATGCAACTTCCTCATTGCAGCTCTAGCTGAAATTTACTGGAATAATTTGATGGTGACTGTTATCTAAGCACGGTTACAAAGGACCCTTGATCGCATGGTTGGTTGCCTTTCAGTTCTCCCAGGTTCCTTCATCTTAGAGTCTCTTAGGAGACTATCCCATCAATTTTCTGTGTAATTTGAGTCCATGCTGGGTGCTTTTTTAGGGAGAACTTAGGTTCCAGTGAAGGTATTGTCACTGCAGAATTTTTCTTTAATGTGAGAGCAGTGAGGCACTGGAATAAGTCACCCAAAGAAGTGGTGGGTGCCCCATCCTTGCAAGTGTGTAAGACCAGATAGAATGGTTCTCTGAGTAACCTGGTCTAGTTGAAAGTAACCCACCTAACTGATCAGGAGAAGCCAGCTGATGCAATCTTGCATTTCAGTAAAGTTTTGACACTGTCTGTCACAGTGTCCTCCTGCATAAACACATCATTTGATGGGAGAGCAGCTGGCTCGTGGGTGAGGCACAAGGGGTTACAGTGAATGGGGTGACATCAGAGTGGGGACCTGTCACTAGGGGGGTTCCTCAGGGCTCCACCTTAGGCTCTGTGCTCTTCAATATCTTCATAAATGCCTCAGGAGCAGGGCTGGGAGGATAAAAAGTTCACAGATGATACAAAACTAGGAGGAGCTGTTGACTCCCTCCAGGCCAGGAGGCCCTGCCGAGAGACCTTGACAAATTAGGGGGCTGGGCAATCATCAACCATATGAAATGCAACAGGGGAAGGTGCCGGGTTATGCACCTGGGATGGGACAGCCCTGGATGTACAGACAGATGGGAATGAGAGGCTGGAGAGCAGTGCCATGGAAAGGGTCCTGGGAGTCCTGGTCCATGGCAAGTTGAATGTGAGCCAGCAGTGCCCTGGCAGCCAGGAGGGCCACCTGTGTCCTGGGGGCATCAGGGACAGCATCGCCAGCCGGGCAAGGGAGGGGATTGTCCTGCTCTGCTCTGCTCTGCTCTGCTCTGCTCTGCGGCAGCCTCACCTTGAGTGCTGAGGGCAGTTTTCAGCAATGCAATATAAGAAAAACCTTAAACTGTTGGAAATCATCCAAAGGAGGGCAACAGGGATGGTGAAGGGCCTTGAAGGAAGGCATATGAGGAGTGGCTGAGGACACTTGGTCTGTTCAACCTGGAGGAGACTGAGGGGAGACCCCATTGCAGTCACAACTTCCTCATGAGGGGAAGAGGAGGAGCAGGCACTGATCTCTTATCTCTGGTGGGCTGTGACAGGACCCAAGGGGATGGCCAGAAGTTGTGTCAGGGGGGGTTTAGGTTGGACATCAGGAAAAGGTTTTCTCCCAGAGGGTGGCTGGGCATTAGAACAGTCTTCCCAGGGAAGTGGTAACAGCACCAGCCTAACTGGTGTTCTTCATACCTGAAGTTCTCAGGCATGTGGTGTATCTCTTGGGAGTGGTCCTGTGCAGGGCCAGGAGCTGAACTTCATCATCCTTTTGGGTCCCTTCCAACTTAGTGGATACTGTGATTCTGTGTCCGAGCCCATTGCAGAAGGTTTAGAACAAGATCTTCTAGGTCCTTTCTAACCCAAGGTTAGAAGTTACAGTTCTTTTAAGGACATCATTGAAAAAACTAAAATTACTTCTATGTCCTAGCCATATCATCTTCTTTGCCACCCTGAGACCAGGTTCTATCACTGGAAATAGAAATTTTCAATAGAAATTGGTTCACTGTGTTCAGTGATAGTTCTGTAATTTGGAAGAAATTAGCAGAAATGCCATAATGGAAAAATGAGCCTAGCTGATGCCAATCAGCTTGTCTGCTGTGTTGTCAACCAGGACTAGGAGAGGGCTTGATAACAAAATAATAGCAAAAAAATATGATAAACCTTTTATTTTGCTAGCTTTCATGGTGTAAGATCACATGTTAAATCAGAAAAGTAGTATATTGTGTGTTAAAACTCTTTACCCTGATCTAAAGCAGTTTGTGAAGTTCAGCACTGCCAGTTGTGTCAGCAGTTTGGTTAGTTCTAATTCAGTTAGATTGAGTATTGTTACAGATGACATTGATGTTATATTAACAGATCTAAAGAAAGTCAAGCTTATTATTAGTCCACTTCATATCTTCACAGAACTTCCTCATCCAAATTTAGTATTATTTTTTGTCTGAGGTACAGATTAACAGCTTTGATGCTTTTTGTTTATATTTGGAGTGCAGCTAAGGAAGCCAGACAAATTGGGAAAATATACATAAATGCATTTTTCCCTTTGGTTTTGGAAATGATAAAGAAATATTGAAATTCACTTCAAGACAGAGCATTGTCTTCTGGATTTGGTGAGGTCTTGGTCTGTCCTAAACAGACAATTCATCAATAATTCTTCACTAATCAAGTACGCAAGATTTAATTTGGAGTGTGGGTTGAGAGTTTTGTATCATTGACTCTGTTTCTACCAGTTAACCTTATCTTTCTCACTGACTCTTCGTGGCCACTTGGATAAAAGTGTTCCTCTGCAGTAGTCAAGAATCTGTCACTACCCAAGTTTAATAACGACTTCGAATTTTTTTTGGACAGTTTTTTGTGAGAGAGGTCTTAGAAACAAATGCCTATATATAAATAAAGAATAATGCTTTCTTTAACTAAGAATTTTTTTTTATTGGAGCATGTAGGACACATCTTGCTATATTTCATAAACTAAATATTAATGAATATAATAACAAACTTTGAAGCATTCAAATGATAATTGAAATGTTGGGTTTTGGGGATTTTTCTGAAGGAAAAATGGTCTATGTGGTTTGTCAGTAAAAGTGGTATATGATATGGATTACTGATATTTGGTTCAGTTGAAGATTTGAGCAATTGAATTATTTAGTATTTTATTTTGAAGATTAATGTGTATGAGTATTTGTCATAGGTAATTTAGGCCATTGATTTGTGTCAATGCTTTCCTCCCACACTCCAAAAAAAGTAATATTTATAAGCTGTGTAAATCACTGTGCAATGACTTTTTAAGTGACCTGGTTTGGATGTAAATAAAAAAAAAAAAAAATCCCTCTATATATAGGGATACTACTTAAGCAAAAATAAAATAAGGGCACTATGGGTTTATGCCCTGGAATTAATGGTTTACAAAGAGAATTACTGGGAGCACTGTTTTTGTTACTATAAAAATGCTATGGGAAGATCATCCTCAAGAACCTTAAAACCCTTTTATGTAAAAATATAAAATGTAAAAAAATTTTTCAAAACAAAAAAGTGCACCTCAGTAGCACTACTTATCCTGTAACACAGAATTGTATTTTCAACCAAGATGTTAATTTATGTCTTCCATGTTCATAAACGTTTATGCAAAGGATTTTATTTCGTCTGCAGGGGAAAATCTACCTACTTTAGACTTTTCTCTACTTCCCTCCTTTGTTTGCTGTCATAACTGTAGTGTCCTTTCTTTGAGTGAAATGATGCTTGCATGATTTGGAGATAATGCTAGATAAATTTATACTATACTGAAAGCAATACCACAACAGATTCATCACTTAGCAGAGACTGGTGGCTGCATTTTTGAAGAGTTCCCTGGGGAGAAATTTTTCTCCATGTTTTTTAAATTATCATCTTTACCTTTTTGAATCATGAGTCTTTGGAAATGGTTTAAATCGATGAAAGAAAAACGACAGATGTTTAATGGTATTTAGATGAGTTTGAAAAATCTCTTCAGGCATTTCAAAATGGTTCCATAGCTTCCTGTTTTGAAAGCTGGCTCTTGGTTCCATCCCATTAGTACCTACCGCTTGCAAATAATATAGATTTCTCAGGTAATCGTTACTTGGCAAAAGTTTTGTTTCAAAAAAGATTATTTTGATTTGCTATTTATGAAAGTAATTTCAGTTGAGAAGGCTGTCAAAGTATATTATTCCAGCTAGCTTGGTTCTTGCCCATACAAGAAAGATTTCATCAGAACTTCTATTCTAAAATCCCCATGTTCACAAAACTGTGACTTTTGACTGGAAAGTCCACTTCATGTTCAGCCTATATAAAATTTTTTCTTTGAGATTTTGTTTGTTTATTTAGTGGGAAATTTTCACTGTTTATTGACTTAAATTTTGGAATGCTTTTTAGCTTCTTTAACATTTGAAGGATCTGTTTGGTTTTTGAAGTGACGTTCTGTTTTATTCTGTTTCTTACACTTACCCCATACTTTAGTTTGTATAATGGTTAGAAAAGAGAATTACTCCTTAAATCTTTAGCTGTTCCAACAGAAAATTATCTATGTGGTTAATTTGCTTTTAAAAATTGCAAGTAAGTATTGTGGAGCATTTCACTTGTAAAAATCACTTATTTTTATATAGAAAAACAGTTTAGATAGTCTGTGTGAATATTCAGTTATATTTCATAGCCATAAATTCAGTTAACAGTCCTGAGATAAAAACAAATCTTGCAAATTTTAGGTGGTCTTATTTCTGATTCCCAGCACATAATTGAGATAAAATTTGCATCTTTGGCTATGTAGGATATATAATTAAATATGTATATGATTGCTGGGGTCTTTTACTGACTGGTTGTCCTGTTTAGCTTTTTTTACCCAGTTGAATTCTTGGTTACTATCCACCCTGAAGAGCAAGCTGGGCTTTGGAGCTCTGCAGCAGAGGTTGACCTTGGCAGGGACAGCCTGATCAAGCTGTAAACTCCTGAAATCTTACTTTCCTGGAGATGTCATGTCTATTAGTCACTCTGTAAATGATAATTTTCCACAAAAATGGCTTTTAGCTTATTCTGCTAGGCTTATCAGCATTTCTTTGTAGAAGAAGCAAAATATTTAGAGTCCATCTTAGGTCTAAACTAGAAAGTTTTGCTGTAACTATGAAGGAGCCCAAGAAGGATGGGGCCTACTGTTAACCCCTTAGGGGCTAAGATACTCAGAAGTTTTAGCAGATTAGTGCTGTCTTTCCTTCAGTGCTCAGTTTTGCATGCAGCTCCTGGAATTCCCCGGTCTCAGCAGTGAAAACAGTATTGCTCTTCATTGCTTCGTGGCTAATCTTAATTGCTTCAGTGGAAGACTGTTACGTAGGCACTGAAGAGCAAGTCTTCATTTTCTGGGTGTTTTTTTTAATATATGCTTGGCGATGCCCTGAAAGTTATTTGTCAAGTGCTACAGGTAGGACACCATTTTTTATTAAGTATTCCAGAAAGGTGTCACTTCTCACATTTTCTGTGCTTCATTTAGTTTTGTATTTTTCACAGTATACAATGAAGTTTTTAATTTTTCTTTCCAGAAATTGCTCAGCTAGCTAATTGTGACAGTGGGACAGCAGAAACTCTGGAAGCGGATGAATCAATAAATGTAAGCTTTCCTGTTATGTTGCTGCTTTTGCTGAATGTGAGAAGGGAAAATCTGGTGTGTTCCCCCAACCCTACCTGTTCTGTTTTCTCCTGGTATGTGTAAACAGATTGAATAAACATTGGTTAATACTCACACTAATTCTGTGAAGCTCTTCAGGCAGAAGGCTTTCAAAAGATACAAGCAAGCTTTCTACCTATTTTCCTACATATCTCAGTATCTTCATCTTCCACAAAGTTAGTGTTTACCATGTGGTAATAACTTTACCACAAAATCGACCACTGCTTTCTTTTTTTCTATTCAATCAATGTATTTCTTTTTCTTTTAGAAGTATTGGTAAACTATTTAATAAAACAAAGTATTTTAAAGAGATTTTAAACCAGTCCACTCACAGAGGCAGCTAATGGTCAGATTGATTGAGAGATTCTGAACAGATCCAGTGAAGAGACAAGGAAGAAATGAGTAAGTTAGCAAATAGCTTGGATTCAGGAAATTATTTTACAGTTTGAAAGGTTTTGCATCATTCTTCTGAATCTATGTTCAAAAACACTTGCCTGCAGCAGTGGGTATCTTACACTAATATTTTGTGAGATGTTTGCTCAGGATGACAAAAGAAAAGCAAGTTGGACATGTTGATTGTAGGCTTAAATGCGATTATTTTAAATTCTTACTTTTAAAAGTTGGTTCTTATACCTTGGATTTCAGTCAACAGAGTGGATGAAGTTCTAACAACTTAGTCCTGATTTTCAGTGTATAAAGTGGATAATGAAAACTAGAGCAGTTTTAGGGTATGTCTAGGTAATTCAATGGTACTTAACAAGTATTTACAAATGTTAGCAGGCATGGATTATCTGTTAGACCTTTTCTTATACATAACAGAAAAGACGTCTTTCTCTGCTACATGTCATTTTATTTTGGGATATTTTCTAACATTTGGCGAAGTGCCACTTATGAAGGATTCTGTAATAGACAAAAAAGGTGTTTCTTCTGCTGCTGCTTTCATTCATCTGCATTTAAAATACTGTATTAGACCTGGGCAACATTTAGTGCAACAATACTGACAAATTGGAGAAAAGACAGAGTAACTAGAAAGCATAAGAGAAGTGTCAAAGTAATTAACTAAATCTTAGGTGCAAACTGGCTTAGCATTAGCTAAGCAATTGAAATTGTGAAGTTATTTGTGTTGTGTGAATGCTGAAGAAATAGAGAAAGGCTAATGTGGTTGTTGTAGAAGGATTGCAACATGTGGTGTAATAAAGGAATGTGAATAGGGGAGATGATTAAATCAGTAAAGAAAACTATAGAGGGAATATTTGGAAACATCTCAAAATGTAGCTATGGAATAAACACACATGAGAAGTGACAGGAAGCATAACTTTCAACTATAGGACATGAATAGCATAGAATAGAATAGGAAGAATCCTGTACTGGCAGACAAGTGGGCTGAACAATTTAGTATGTCCTCTCTGTCAGCTCCTGTGTAGTTCATTATATTAACATTTTCACTAGTCTTGCACTGAATTTTCTTTAGCAAGGATGTAATTAAAAATGTTTCAACCAGGTCTACTTTCAACTTCTGTTACTGAACTTACATGGATAGGGATCACAGAATTTCTTAGAGATTCAAAAGACATTTGAAAAAGATTTTGTGGGTTTGGAAGTCTGCATTTGAAGTCCTGTGCCTTCATCTCTTCCCCCTGAACCCAATTCTAATTCACACACCTTCAAGATTAATTAAAAATTCAAACCAGAAAAAGGTTTTGCCATACTTGGGGCAACTTGGTTTTGAAAAAGTTCTGACAAAGAAGTAGATTAAAGTTACCTCTTTAGAGGTAGAATTAATGCATTTTTATTTTCCATCTTTCTCTCTTGATTTTGTTTCTTTTCACCATCTTTCCTGTTATGTCACACTCTATCCTAGCCCTAGTTTGAAGTGTGCCAAAGTTTATTTGAGTGAACAAGAATGCATCAACAGTTTGTTACTACCAGGTCGTAATACAAAAGTCAGATTTACTAAAATGGGAAGGCAGTGTCCAGTGAGTGCCATGTAGAATTCACAGAAGTCCATGATTCCAGATGAGAATTGTCAGTAACTACTCTTCCAGAAGCCTTTGTGGCTGTAACCTGTGTATGGAGAGAAGTGGACGGTTTGCTGAGGTGCAGCAGATACCTGCTTGAGGAAGAAGCAGCTTTGTTTCAGGAGCCCCTTGGTCCCTCTCTGTGTTGGCTGTGTGGCTGGCTGTCCAGGGCTTTTACCTGGCTCATCAGTGTGACAGCCTGGTGATAGCTGGCTTTTCGTTTGGGTTTTTTTTCTGCCTGATTTTGAAAAAAAAAGTATTAACTTCGTTCATTCTCATCTCTTTGAAGAGCTCTAATACCTCGCTGAAGCTGCAGAGGAAACCTCGGGAAAGTGATTTTGAAACAATTAAACTGATTAGTAATGGAGCTTATGGGTGAGTAATCCCTGACTGTGACAGCTCTTTTGCATTTTAGTTTTGCTTAATTTTCCATTTCTTATTTCAGGTGTCTTTGTGTGATGGAGTGAGTTTGCACCCTGCTTTTTTCATTTTTCATTCTTGTTTTGTTACTAGTATTTTAAGTTCACAAGGTTTTGGAAAGTTTTCTAGGCAGTAATGAATTACTCTGTGCTGCATCAGAAAGATTTTTCAGAATCAGATAGCGTGCTAAAGATGAAATGTGAATAAATCAAAGGGCAGATTCAAGCTCACCTTTATAATACTGTGAAAAGTCTGTGTTTATGCAGTTGTGAGAAAGAATTATATGTCATCTGTAGGGAGACAGATTGATAAAAATGAGTGCTTACTTGACCTAGAAGTATTGTTGCAATAGACACAAATTTCCTGAAGTGGGGTAGCAGTGTTTTGTTGCTTTGTGGATGCTGTTCTAGTTCTCAGATTTTAACAACTAGCTTTGAAGGAATTGCTATTTCTTGGTTTGTTTCTGGATACTTGTAGAGTGCACAGCTTACTGCCAAGGATACATAAGTCATCTGAATATATCGTAGAAGACCAAGACAAAATTCTGGTAACCTGGGCCTCTAAATGAACACAGAAAGTATTTTCTGAAAGTACTGTGCGGTGGTGGTGTCTGTCTTCAGTCCCCTCTTCTAGTCCTGTACTATCTGTTAGACCCTTGTTTGGCTCCTCCTTTGCACTGAAATGTATCAAGACAGGAACTGTTCTGTGTAATCTGTAGGAACAAAAACGATGTAAACTGGCTCAAAAAAGAGAGTTTCCATCTTGCAGTGATGAACCCATTGCCAATTGAGCCTGGTGGAGGAGGAAGGTGGTGCTACTTTGCAGCACAGACCCCATGAGACTGACTCTGCTTGAGGTGGGAAGTGTCAGCGAGCTGCTAGGACTGAGATCCTGTGAAGGGATCTTGGACATAGGAGAAAAAGCACCTGCAATCTACCAGTTCAAGTTCTGTGTGACTGCTGAATGGCCTGAGGCTGTTGGGCTCTCTGTTGGATTTTAGTTAAAGGTAGCCATGGGTTCTGGAACAGGAGGCATTTAGCACTGCCTAGACTGTTGGCCATGGTAGTTTGTGTGGAGGCTGCTTGTGTCTAGGCATTTTTTCATAACTCAGAAAAAATCCCAAGCAAAACAGTATAATCTGCATTTAAGTTATGTAAATACTCAAATACATTTTCTCACTAGTCAAGCTCTGCTCAATTAATTTTCTCAGAACTTCTTCACAGACAAATTTGCAGCTTACCGTATCTGACCTTCTCCCAGTTATCCCAGTACCTCAAAAGCCTGCCTCTCAGCAGTTAGAGGTAGATGCTGATTCCCCCCCTGGCTGCACCCCTTTCTCTTTCCATTGGCAGATGCTAAGTCCCCTCCATTCTTCCCTTCATCTCTTTTTTTTCACTGGAGGAAGATAAAAATAACTGTGTGGGGTAGGCCCCTGTTGGAGAAAGGGGTGTTGAGAGTCACAGAACCTTTCACAGTTGCGAGCAGTTTTCAGATGCTGAGGGATGGGGAGAGGAAGGAGCAGCTGCAGCTCATCGTGCAGTAGTCAGCAGAGTAGGCCTGGCACCTGAAGGCAGAGGTTTGTTGCACCTCCTTGTGCCACTTGCTTCATAGGTGTTACAGCCAGAAGGAGGCTCAAAGAGCCATTAAGAAGTACAGACTGGATTCACCTGTCCATCTGAAACCAGAGACAAAAATGGATGTGCAGAGCTGGAAAAGAACAGATGAAAAGCCACAGCCTTCTATGGCATGCACTTATATTTTTCTCCTCGTGTTTGTGGCAGAGAAAATCAAGGCTTTAGTGATTATCTTTAAATGCCAATAGCACACAAAATTGGCATTTTGGCAGTGTTGGCATAATGCTGTAAAAAGTGCATGAGAACCTGATAAATACATGAAGAAAGGTGCTAGAGAATAACCAGCTTGGAGTAAATCCAGATTCTTCATGATTCATTATTTTCATTAGCAAGTGTAAAACCAGGGGTAGACTGCCGGGTTATAATGCGGTAGTATTAGTGGAAAGCAGTGGAGTTAGTGAAAGTAGTAGTGTTAGTGGAAATTGAAAAGCTTCTCACTTCAGGAGAGTGATATTACTTTCATCAGTAAGGAAGTAATAACAAAGTAGATTGTGTTGGTTTTCATTTTTCTTTTAAATGGTTACTTCTTAGAAGAAAAGTCAAAAATGAGAAAAAAAACAGCCTATTGACTCTGGCTGGATTCCTGGCACCTGCCAAATCTATTCTGTCACTCTCCTCCACAACTGGATGGGGGAGAGAAAATACAATGAAGGGTTCATGAATTGAGATAAAGACTGGGAGGGATCACTAATGAAATACCATCATGGGCAAAACAGAGTTGAATTTGGGATATTAAATTAATTTATTGCTAACAAAATCAGAGCAGAATAATAAGTACAATAAGACCTTAAAAATCCCCTTCCTCCCACCACTCCATCCTTCCCAGCTCTGCCTCCTCCTCCCAACAATGCAGGGACACAGGGAAGGGGGATAATGGTGAGTTCATTGCATCTTGTTCCTGCTGCTGCTCAGCAATGAGAGTCCTTCCTCTGCTTGTGTGGGGTCCTTCCCACAGGAGATAGTTCTCCATGAATTTCTTCAATGTGAGTCCATCCCATAAGCAACAGCCTTCCCCAGTGTGCTGCAACATGGGTCACTCTTCCATGGGGCGCAGTTCTTCAGGCACAGCCTGTTACTGTGTGGGCCCCTGCCAGGGTCACAAGTTGTAATAGGAAACCTGCTCCACCGTGGGCTCCTGTAGTACTACCAAAACCTTGCTATACAAACCCAATATGTGGGGAGGGAAAGGAGCACAATGAAATGTGAGACAATAAACTTCTAGAAGTCTTTACTCGCTTTTAAAAGTGATTTTAGCACCTGTTCAATACTGTAAATTGAGGAGGCTTGTGCTCCTAAGTTAACTAGGACATCACTTTTTCAAAACTATCTGTTTGCTTGAAAATCACTACTATATCAGATGGACTGTAAAATCAACAGACCATTTTTCTGGTCTTATATTAAAGTAGGGTTTTCTTTTTGCTGTTAGCACCGGTGCAATTGATGGTTAATTTACTCAAAAGTTATGGTCAAGTTTAAAGGGGAACACATCAAGATAACCTAAATGCTGTGTAACCCATCTATGAAATGGCGTGTAATAAACCACCAATACCTATTTCTTTTGAATATAAAGCAAGACACTATCCTGAAGGCATTAATTGTAGTTTATTTACAAGTATAAGTAGCTGAAACAAAAGTTACTGTTGTTATGCTACTACAGTTGTATTTTCCCTCCTATGTTTTTCCAGGCCATTAATTTTTTTAAATAATCTAAGTATATGTAAATTCTACCTGTGTTTCATTGATTCATTCTCTGAAATATGTCAGTGGGCATATTTTGTGCTCTGACTTACGAAAGCTGCAGTATGCTGTTGTAATATTTTACTTATTTTGAGGCTATAATGCAGGGTTTAAATCTGAACTAATTAAAGAAAACCCTTATAACTCTGTTTTCATTTGCTGCAATGGTTTTTTTCCTTTATCAGTGAGATGGAAAGCTTTGATTACTTGACAGGGTAATTGCTGGTCTTGGCATGTTGTAGCAGAGATTTGTCAGATATGTTAAATTTGATGAGTTTAAATAGAAACTATTGGTTTTGTGAAGGTTTGAGTAAATACCTTAGCAGTTTCTTGCTTTTAATTGATTTGGTAAACTCATCTGTAGTGCAATTAAATGACTGTATAGTACATGAGGTGTAGTAGATGAGGCTTTTGGGAATGGCTTGGAATATACAAGAAGTTAAACAAGCTGTGAATCAGTAAATACATAGAATTCTGGCCAAATCATTGATGGTTTCACAAGCCGTCTGACTTTCTTCAGCCAGACAAAACTTATGTTTCCCAAATTTTAAATTTTTACTGGAATAACAACATTTTTTCCATATTCCAGCTTGTGAGGGGTAGCAGGTAGTAGTGTTCCATCTCTTCAAGTTAGCATCCGCCTGTGTTCCTGAAACAATTAAACAAAATAAAAATTACATTTGATTTCAGGGAAGCAAGTGATGTTAGTTCAGTATTTCTTCAATGCATAACTGTATCAGTTTAAAGCAAATACACGACACCACTTTTGATCCTGCCTGGAATGCTTTCAGTTTTGCAGGGATGGTAATGTCAGTGTGTACATGACATACTGGCTAATGGTGTTGCTTGATAAATTTGAAAACTCAGAAGCAGTGTGTCTTGAACAGCTGCTGCATGCAATTTGTGAGTACTGCTTGTGTCCCTTCTCCACTCTCTTGATAGTACTTGCTCATGTATAGTTGTATTTGGAACAGGATTAAGGAAGGTACCAGCTGTAGAATGAAAACTTATCAGTGAGGTTAATTCATCAGCAACCTGGCAGCCACTAGTTCAAAAGTGAAAGGGAACAGGTGGAAGTGTGACTTTGTAGGTTCACTAAAGTAGCACAAGACAGTTTACCCATCAGAATTTTGGACTGCAGTTTCATTACTTTGAATCTGTGTTTACTAGCTGCCCTAAAGATAGAAGGCATTGGTTCTGTAAGGTATGGAGAGGTGGTTTTATTACTCAAAATTGATGACATATTAGAACAACTAGGACTAAAACCAGTTGTGAGAGAAGGAGTAAAGCCATCATGTTCTCTTTGTCATATGGACAGCTTCTCATTTCCTTTTAGGCAGACTAGGGTAAGTCTGAAATATTGCAAGGAGAAGGCTGGGTGCATTGTCCAAGAGCTGCAGTGCTTTAGGTAGCATTTCCTCCTGCCCCCAAATAACTCTGATGTGGTCACAGACATTGCTTTGTTAGGAGGTAGTGCAGTGCTGCTTTAAATTCTGATCTTAAATAGCTATCTATAAACTTTACCAGATAATGCAAACCACAGCCTCACAAGTAGATTCTCTTCACTGGAGGCAACATGAGACATAATTCCAGGGTTGAACAGAATTTAGCAGTCCCTTCTCCAGAAATTGCTTGTAAAAATGAAACAAAGTTCCTGGTCAGGAGGTATGATTTTTAAGCAGTGAGTACAGTACCTGCATCTTCACAAGGAGTTCAGGATCCTCTGACAGATTAAAAAATAGTGTCAGCTATATTAGCCTTAAGCACTGAATACAGACTAGATTGCAAAATGGTTCTAAAAGTTGGAATTATTGGAGAGCTGTAAACTAGGCCTGAAACCTGTCTATCTGGATATTTTTTAGACTTCTTTCAATTTAGAGAAAATACAGGAATCAGGACAGTAAGATCAGAGTGATAGTGATGGCATGATATTTAAGTTGGACTAATCCAGGAACTCTGTTAAATATTTTAGCTTGTTTTTGTCATCTTAACCACTTTCGCAGTGTTTCATAGTTGTACCTAACCAGAGGTATTATAAAGATAGATTTTCATGCTGAGACTTATGTTGAAAATGAAATAAGGTAATATTTGGACACTGCCAAATGGATGTTCTTTATTCCTTATGAGTGGTCTTATTTCTTTTGAAAACTAAGCTTTTCTGCTGTGCTGAGCTACAGCATCAATAAAACACAGAGCATTTGCATACCTGTTGAAATTCACACAGTGAAATCAGAGGATGCTTTGGAAACTCTTGTTGATGTGTTATGAAAACAGAAACAGAAGATAGGAAATCAAATTATTCATTTGAAATAATAGGATGATGCAACAGTACCACTCTGGTTGTGGCTTTGTGGGGTGACAGGGCATGTCACTGTCATTCAGTGGATTGACAGGACAAGTCTGGGTGCTTCCCCTACACTGTTTTTGTGTCACAGAATCCTTAAATTTGAAATTGTCTTTGCCTTTACTGAAGATCATGGGCAGCATTTGATGATCAACATGCTGCTGGCTGGAGTATAGTTTTCTTCATAAGGTATAAATATTGTTTTCTGGGGTTACTGTGACCAGGGGATGTGAGGGATGTTAGATGTTTCTGTACATTGAGATCATTTTAAAAGCACTTTGTATAGCATAAGGTGTGCAAAAGCAAGAGAGACTACTGTGTTGCAGTTGTCTTGTGAATCTGGTACATTTGAGCTGAACAGGTTTTTTTCTGAGAAACAACAGAATCCTGGTAAAAAGTTACCTTCTTGTGACTGTAAGACTGAAGATGAAGTTTAGACAGCTGGGAAAATATAGCAGCATGTCCCAGATATTTACATGACTAGATTGTCCTTGGAACTTACTCTTTAATGATTTTTAAATATGCTAGTAATGATCTTGCAGATGTGTATGATCTGAAAGGAGGATTTAATAAGATGCTGTAATAATATCCTCTGGTTTCTGTCTGCCTTTTAAGAGTCCATCTTGGCACACTGTCCAGTTTGAGACTCTAGAGAAATATTTGTATGAAAAGTCCTCAATCAGTCCTTAGTTCCTTTATGTAACTAGATTTTTTTGAAGGATGGAGACTTCAGGCAATAATTTTCTACATGCCAGGAATGCAGAGAGGGACTTAAAAAGGTAAAAGAAAAGATTTGCAGGACAGTATGAAACTGACAGGAGTAAGCAACAAAGGAGAGAGGAAAACCAAAATGCAAGGGAAAGAAAAGCACATGAGGGGCTTGTAAAAGAGTTGGAGAGAGAAGTGAATATGAGGGGAGCAGTAGGAAGAGTTGAAGGACACAAGGCATGAAGTCAGCAGGGAGGAGCACTGGAGCTGAATAATTCAGTCTGTATTCCAGTTTGGGAGGGGCAGAAGGGAGTGAGACTTAGGATGCACAAAGGGTGGGGTTTGTCATGAGTTTTGCCCAAGGCATTTATTACCTGCTTTCATAATTGTGTAATGTCTTTTACCTGCCCCATGCTCAGACAAGAATGAGGGATTAATGAAAGCTTTTGGAATCATTAAGAGAAACTATGCTGTCTAGAAAGTTTTCCTTCACAAAGGAAAGAAGTCCTGTTTTTTCAGTGCCTGTAACTTCAGTAGCTGTGTGAAGATCTTTATAGAAATAGTAAAGCAAGTGTTACTTTCTGTGTTTACAAAAAGTATTTTTTTGTGTATATTGTATGCTGTTAGTTGGACCTCATGGGGATAATGAATTGAATTAAATTTATTTATTAAATATTAATAAATTGAATTTAATTAATGTATTGAATTTTAAAAACTTCACAATTGAATCCCATTTCCTCCTCCTTCTCCCCTTTATTTTAAGTGCTTTCTTTCCATAAACACTGTGATAATTATATACAGGAGATAGTATAAGCATTAAAGGCTGTAAAGTAGGTTCTAAGCAAGGCAAAAATGTTGAGCATTTGCCTCAAGGGGTTTTGAGAAATGTAGCAGTAAAGTCCTTCTGAGTGTTTCACGGCAGGGTAATACCTTCTCCTTAGACCTGAAAGACAGAAGAGTTGCCCAAGGTTTTATTTTCTTTGCTTTTCCTCACTTAATTGACTTTATCTAACCAAATATACAGGAAACCCAGCACCCCAGTGGAAATTCTGCACAATACACCATAGCCTAACACTACCATGTAGTTAACACAGTGATCTTTGTTTCGGGTTACCTACTGGTGACTTTCCTCTGATATGGATCAGTGCTGATGTCAGGGCATGAACAAGAAAGGGAGATTTTGCACCTGGTAATGAAGAGCCACCCTTTTGAGCAACTTCTAAGCAACCTTCATAAGAGATCTGTGATATGTCTTAAAATCCCCTGGACTAAGTCTGAGTCATAATTTCCTTTCAGTATTCCTACAGAATAAGCATTTACTGTGCCATAGCTGGATATTGTATGTAATCCTTTGTTGATGGGAATGCCTGAAGTCTACCTTGGCTAAGAGCATTTGCTATTATATCTGCTGTTATAGTTGCTGTTGTTTGGTTGGGTGGGAGAGGGAACGGCAGGAGAGTTGTTCATTTTAGTTTGAGTACTAATTTGTGTTGATGAGATTCATCCTGGTTTTTAAACAAAATGAGATTTGTAACAATTCTTTAATGTGAAAAACTACATAGAATTGAAAACAAGTGTTATTATAATATATATAGTTTTTAAAAGTTGAGGGAAAAATGTATTTTAAAATGCATTTTTAGTACTTAACCAGACTTTTTCTCTCCTACTCGTACCTCTCAGTGCGGTTTATTTTGTGAGGCACAAAGAAACCAGACAAAGATTTGCCATGAAGAAAATTAATAAGCAGAATCTCATCCTCCGAAACCAGATCCAACAGGCCTTTGTTGAGCGTGATATCCTGACATTTGCAGAAAATCCATTTGTTGTCAGCATGTACTGCTCCTTTGAAACAAGACGTCATTTATGCATGGTCATGGAATATGTAGAAGGTAAAATTGCTTTTCTGTTTTATAGAGGAAGAAGAGACTATCCTTAACACCACAAAAGAAAAATAACCCATATGGTACTTGAATTAGTAGGGGCCCCCTGTGTATCCTCCATACTCTGGCAATTCAGATTTAGGAACCAGATCCAACAGCAAGGTGGTTCTTTTTTTTCTCCAGTCATTATCTCCCAGTAAACAGCTTGTAAAACACTTGTGTTCCAGCTATAATGGGAAGTAACTGCTCTTAAAGTAAGTTCCTTATGGATTGTAATCAAAAGTGTGCTAGCATTCAAAGTTCATTTGGAAATGTTTGCTGGAGCTGAAATTTTCATTAGCAAGTGTTGGGGGATTTGTAGTAGTTAATTTTATAAAGAAAGCAGAAAGATGAGGTATTTTGAAAAGGTGCTAATGCTGAGGAGAACAGTGGACAGAAGCAATACCAAAGAGATGCCCTGGTGTGGTTCTGTGGGCTTCCACCACCCTCCCCCCCATCCGCCCAGTTAGTTAGTTAGTTAGTTAGTTAGTTTGTTTGTTTGTTTGTTTGTTTTCTCCTTAGGCAGCAGTAATGTTACTGGTTTTCAGCTGAATCCTTGTAGTGGTCTCTCCCAGCTTCACACTATTTCCGGCACAGTAGCTGGGGTGGGGGGGAGTTCACATGTTTGGTTGAATCATCTGACTAGAAAATAAAAATTTATGACTGCAGTCTTTGTTCCTTTCAGCATCGTATATGGTTTATACTGATACACCTCAGAATTTATAGAGTCATCTGGAACATTTCTACTGTTTCCACAGGTGGAGACTGTGCTACTTTGATGAAGAATATGGGTCCCTTACCGGTAGACATGGCAAGAATGTACTTCGCAGAGACTGTTCTGGCCTTGGAATACCTTCATAATTATGGAATTGTACACAGGGATTTGAAACCTGACAAGTATGTATATAGAATATAACTGAAAGAGGAGTGTGAAATTGTTAGGCAAAATATAAAAGGTTTAAGCTTCCTTTGAATTATTTTTTTATTGTAAATGTTATGTAGATTCAGTCCTTCACAGTATTTGAATTTTCATTACCTGTGGTTACAGAAAATGAACTTTTTTTAAAAAAGAGCTGTTAAGAATTTTCTGTATTTAAGATGGAAGAGTAGCTAAAAAGAGAAATATATTTATTCTTCTGGTTAGAATGCAGGGAAACACATTTTAGTCATCAGGAAAATTTTTTTCAAAGTATTCTTTACTTAAACCACTGATACAAAATATCATCAACTTGCAGGTATTTGCATGTTTGAAGACAAGCTTGACCAGACTCAGAAATATCCTGTTGCATGGGTTTTGGGGGTTACTTTGTTTTCTGAGGGGGTTAGGGTTTTCAGTTTCAATATTTAAAAGTACAGTGTTGCTCCTATACAAGTAAATTAACATTACAGCAAGTAGTTGAAATACAAACTATGGCCCTTGCAGCTCCATTAATCTTCCTGTTTCACAATTAAAAAAAAAAAAAAAAAAAAAAGGTAATGGGTACTGATTGACAATACCTTCACAGCATGGTGTCTTAGGACAATATATTATTAGTTACTAACTTAATATCCTGAGGTTTTTTCCAAATGCATGACTGACCCAGCTTGTTACAGACATAAAATACTCACCTCACTTCAAAAATTAGATGTATTCTATTTTAGGTCTTTCACATGATAACTATTTCTTCAAAGCTTCAAGTCTCAGCTCTCAATTCTGTAATTCTGTAAGATGTTCAGTTGCACATAAAAAGTTTGTTTACTTCTGATAGTAATAGTAACAAATATAAGACTTAGATTTTTAACCTATTTATTCTGTACCAGTTAAAGTACTTTTTAAAGTTGTATTTGTAATTTTACAGTGTTAATGAAACATTTTCCTCTAGGTGTTATAATTGTAATAGTAATAACAATGAGAAGCACATAATGTTGAATTATATCACAGTGACTTAAGAACTTTGTCTTTTTTAGTCTGTTGGTAACATCCATGGGCCATATAAAGCTTACAGACTTTGGACTGTCAAAAGTGGGGCTAATGAGTTTGACTACCAATCTGTACGAGGGTCACATTGAGAAAGATGCCAGAGAATTCCTCGACAAACAAGTAAGAAACAGCCTTTTTCATTTCTTCACTGAGTGTTTACATGAAGTAATTTTTTGCCAGCAGAACATACTCTAATACTGAATAAACCATAGTTATTTGGTGTTCCAGTTGAGTATGTCAGGTACGTTAACTGGTGTCCTGAAGATTATTCTAGGCTTTTTCCTTTTTACATTAAGATCTGTTACTAAGATGAACAACCTAATTTGTGTGCAAGTGAATCTGTGAGAGAGACAAATGGAAACCTGTTTTGTAAAGAATTCAGAGGTCTCAGCAGAGTAATAGTGGAGCTCATTATGCGTTGTACAACCAAGGGTGCTAAAATCTGTGCTATGGCCCATTTCCCTTTAAGCATGCCTCATTACCGTTGCTCACAATCTGTTCACTGTAAAAGTTACTTAAGATAAAACCATCACAACTTTCATATAAGGATAACAATATGTTTTAAGTTAAATAAAATACTTGCCATGATGGATTTCTATGTACACAGCACAAACTGTCCTTTGCATGACTGATATGCAGATTTTGATTGTGGTGCCTCTTAATGTAGGTCAGTTGTTCTAAAAACATAAATTGTTATGCAAACTCAGACTAAACCCAACTGAATTCCATTTTTCCATGTTTTTGTATTAATTTACATTTCAGGAATTACAGATAATGTGATATAGCTCAGTTAAGACCTGATTTGCCATCATTCTTGTTTCCTTTCTTTTAGGTCTGTGGTACACCTGAATACATAGCTCCTGAAGTGATACTGAGACAGGGTTATGGAAAACCAGTGGATTGGTGGGCTATGGGAATTATTCTTTATGAATTTCTTGTTGGATGTGTGCCATTCTTTGGAGATACGCCAGAAGAGCTCTTTGGACAAGTAATCAGTGGTGAGGATCATCACTAAAGAAACCAAAATCTGTTAATAGTAAATATATTTCAATTTTACTAATAGACTGTACAATTTGCTATCAAAGCAGAAACAATTCAGATTAAAAGCTGCATATACTATATATTGTTGCTATGTACAGAAATTCATTGATATAGAATCCAGGAGTTAAAATGCAGTGTTTGAAAAAGAGAAGCTATGTTAGTAAAAAAATAGTGCCACTATACAGTAGTGATTTCTGTCTTTGGTAAAGAAATTATACCAGAGAAGAAACAGTTAAAATAAATTTGCTTAAATGGGAAAATGCCTCATGGCACAATAAAGAAATTAACAAAGATGTAATAAAACTCTAAAACAAATGTCTCCCAAATAATAAATAATGAGAAAAAGAAAGAAACTAATTCAATTCACAGATTGTTAATGATTTCATTGGTGATTGTCGGAGTGTAATGTTATTTCTGTAGCAGCTGTTCTTCTTCCATTTAAAATTCAATAACCTTTTAGATCTTAACCTGCAAACTGACCCTAAGTATTGTTATGTGTCATGTGACAAAACTGAATGATAATGAAACAGAATTGTTTACTATCCTACCTGCTGTTTCCATAAATTTCCCAAATGCATAGATGTAGAGGATCGCTATTTATGACACAAGGTTAACAGAATGGCACCTCTGTTACTAAGTATTTTCCAGTCTGTTTTATGGTCTGCTTAAAAAGTCCAATAGCTAAAAATGTATCTCTGGTTCCTCATTCTGTGAGAATTCAACAAGTCCCCTTTTGTACTTAAGGAGATGTTCTCTTGTCATCTTTCTTTCCTCTGTCTGAAGCTGAAAGCCAGACTTGCTGGTAAATGATCAAAATACATGTAACATTCTGTGTGTTCATCAATTTATAACCATGTTGTTTTCTGATGTGATATGCTGAGGCCTGAGTGGCAAGAAGAATCAGCTGTTTAATTAACACAAGCAGCAAATGCTCTCTGATTTCTGGGTGCCCTATGGCTGCAATGCATTTTCATTCTTTATTTTCCAAATCAGGTTTAAACTGCAGTGGAAGCTGTAGGCAGGCAAACATGGAAATAACTCATGTTTTTATTGCCTTTCCAGACATATGTACCATGTTTTCATCCTTACATTCCCTGATTGGGAAAAGGGGAGGGAATAGTCTTAAAATGAATGACAAAATTTGTACTTTAGGCTTTATTTTGCATGTGGCATTAATTTTACCTTTTGTAAAACATATTGTCATGTGTTATAATCTAGCTGATACTTTTGTAAATATCTTAATCTATTTCAATGTGTCAATTTAGCTTACAGAAATTATTTCTAGAAGTCTATTTGTAAATATCATTTATTTCCACTCACCCTCCCAAGACTGTTGGTAGGCTCAGTTTCTTGTTTTGATGTTGATTTGTTAGTTGCTTCTCTTTTATTTGAAATATTCTTACTTACTGAAATAATTCTTAGTATCTCTAGAAGAACTCCAATTAGATATGTTTCCCGTGCTAAAATAAATTATCCCCTTCTCTTTGACTGTAAGAGCCATCTTAAAGAACCTAAGAAACTGTAACCTAGATTTTTCTTCCCGTTTCCTTGAACAAAATCTACATTCTGTTTAAAATTCTACTTTAAAATCTTGCTGCCTCCTTTTTCATTTTAGTTTGCCTTTCCTGCCCTCAGGTTATGCAGGGACAGCTGTGGGAGGCCTCAGTGTAAACTTAGATACTTAAAGTGATAAGAATTGAAAACATTGCTCCAGAAACAGGTTACATTTCGTGTCTGTCTATATCAGTACCTTTACTTAAGCTCTGAAATACGAAGGTTAAACCTGTGTGTAGCTTCTGATGATTATTTATCCAGTTATGATTATTTTATAGAAGAAGTTCAGACCATAACATAACAAAATCCTTAACAGCTTGCTGTATTTCTGGAGCTCTTAGTGTGCTGTTTTTCTGATGCCAAAATACTTGTACCTCCCAAGAAGCTTCTGCAGAGTTTTGTTTAAAACTGCACTATATTACATTTGTGGAGGCAGCTTCCAGTAAAAATCAGGCAAAACTTGCTGTTTGTAGGCTGTTAGAAAGTTCATGTTCACACACAGTTTATCCTGTCTTGATTGCATGGTTTAGGTCCAGCTTACCATGAAGTGCAAAAGCCATAGTACTGTAAGAGTGATTAGAGGGAGGTGGTATGGAAGTATGAGACTCTTGAAAAAAATGCTTCATTGTCATGTATGTCGCCAGAGCACAGTCTGACACTCTGACCCTTAGTCATGGGAGTAATGACTTCAGGGAGTCTGCTAGCATTAGAGAAGGAACACAGATGTGAACAGCAACTGCTGGGTCAGGTCAGCAGTTTCCATCTTAACAACAGTTTCCATGGAACATAACTACAGTTTAAACTGTGATTTGGTGGGGGAAGAGAGAATAAGAGGAATTACATGTTGTGCTAATATTTTGGAAGTTTTCCATTAGCCAGGCATTGGTGTATTCTGCTGCTAAACACAGTTTTGTGTTAAATGATACTTCCAAAGGAAATGTGAACATAGTATGTTTATGCAGTCTGCATAGAGTATAAAAATTAGAAATAATCGGTATGCAGCAAAGTTGAAAAAGTTGCTTTAACTCTGCTTTGCTGTTAGGTCACTTTTGAGAGCATTAATGCAATTTGTGGTGGAATCAGACTACAGCAATATCAAACAACTTGTTTTTTTTTATAGATGAAATCAACTGGCCTGAAAAGGATGAAGCACCACCTCCAGATGCCCAGGATCTGATTACTCTGCTCCTTAGACAGAATCCATTGGAAAGACTAGGAACAGGTTAGGAGGCACTAATTTTAAATTGTTAATGTACTATAAATAGCTTCTGTATTTAGCATTGGGAGCTTTTGTTTACCTATTTGTTTTGCTTGGGAAACATCGGTCATGACACACAGTATGACAACATGCCATGATAATTTATAGATTCAGACCAGTAATATGAACTTAACATGATGATGTCCGTCCTGGTTTTTGTGGGACTTAGATGTGCTCATTTGCATTTACTATTCTCCTAATTTGATAAATGTAACAGAAATTTCTCAAGGGCCCTGTTAGTCAGTGAATGGGGTTTCTTCTTGAGTACAGTATTAAATGACTAAATACAGAAATCTAGCAGGGGAATCAATACACAAATGCCTTTTTCAGAAGTATCTTAGCCTGGCAAATTCCTCCAGATGTTAGGGTGGGTGATGAGTACTCAAACTGCTTATTCAGAAATGGCTGTCTGAGGTTGTGTGGTGAGAAGTCTTGTCATTCTCATTTCTCAAGCACTACTACCTTCTTTGAAAAAGAATTAAAATAAAATTGAATGTTAAGGAAGTACTAAGACTTCATAGGCTAATGAAAGTACTGTGTGTTTATGTAATAGAGTTTATTTGTTGGTTGATGGACCAGGATTTATTTGGGAGTTTCTCTGAGATGCAGTAATGAATATTGTGTGTGTGTGATTTTTACGTGTTAATGTATGGGAACCCTAGTCACTGACTGCCATCCCTTTAGGCAAAGCACTAGATAAACACAGCTGAAAAAAGCCTCCTGCATAAAAAAGCTCAAATACAAAGGTATGGTCTTATTTAAATTGAACACTGTATGCTGTGAACAGAAATACATTTGGGATGCTAAGGAAATCAAGTGGCCGGTTGAGTCAGCATGAGTGTACTTGGCAACTTGCTCACAAAACTGAGTCCAACTGTGCTATATATCTTTACGCTTAATTAAAAAGAGGCTTTAGGAATCAGTTCATAACTGGCCTTACCACAGCTGCTCAGGGAAAACGTGATTATAACCCAGACCCTGAGTACTATTGATATGGTCCCAGATGACATTCTTCCTTCGGCTTCCTTCAAGGCACAATGATGTGACTGATATGAATGAAGTGCATGTCCCTTGTAGCCTGAATGTCTGGGGTCTGTGTGAACAGCCCTTAGACTTCACCCTAACTGATGGTATGGACTAAGTGGCTTCCAGCAAAGTTTATTGCTGTCCCTTGCCCATGTTGAACAAGTTAGGATTGAGGGAGTTGTCATGTCCCAGTAGCTTCTCAACTTACTGCCTGCTTCATCTGCTGCACAGGGCACCAATGCCAAAGGCAAAATGAAAATCCACAACTAGTTTTATTTCCTTGTTTTAAGTACACTCTTTCCAGGCACTGTTGTTTCATTGCCAGGGTGATTTTCCTGGTAAACACAGTGTTAATTCAAGACTGTTGCCCTGTGAGAGGCTGGATCAGAAGTGGGTAGCAAATTCTGTCTGTTGCTATACAGTTGGTGGGTAAATTGGTTGAGATGAGGCTGGCTTAAATACTGAATGGCCAGTGCCACAATATGAAGCACCCGTTGTGCTCAGTTAGGAACTGACATCTTTGAAGCTTCTGGTCTCTCTAAGAGTTGGCATTCTGAAGAAGGAAATAAGGCAGCGATTTCTTTGAAGCAGGGGATTCAGAAACCACAATAAAGCTGTAGGATCTTCAAGTGTTAGAAACAGCTCACAGAAATGGAGGCTGCAGTGTGACAGGTCCCACATGGGCACTGAAAAATGGTATGGTTTATGCCAGGCTCCACCATGCATTTCAAATAACGGTCCTGTTTGTTCAGTATGTGTTAGAAAGCTACATAACACTTCATGAAAATCATTATTGTTATTTACTAGAAGACAGAGTGGCAAAGGTAAGTTGAAAGAAGAGAAATGAATACTGTACTTACTTTGAAGAAGGAAAACAGCAGTAGAAAGACTTCTTTGGGCTTGAAGTATATGATCCCAATCAAGAATTATACAATTCTGATATGATATCCCATTACTGTGCTCAGAGGAGTATGTACTGCTTAGCTGGTGACTTATGTTGAGATGTGATTTTGGTCTGCTTTGGGAAGATTTGGCTTCTTAGAATTTCTCCCTGCAGTATGAAAAGTGAAGAACCTAATCTAGAAATCTTAACACTGACTTAAAAACCAATCCTGGAGATTTCATTTTTTTCTCTCCGTAGCCTTGACATAGAGAAGTACCAATGTGCTGAGTTGGCCCTGGCTGGCCACCAGGTACCCACCAAGTCTCCTTCCTCCTCAGCTGGATTAGGAGGAGAAAATGTGCCAAAGGCTCATGGGTTGAGATGTGGACAGGAAGCTGCCATCATGGGCAAAGCATACTAAAACTCAGGGAAGTTAACTTAATTTATCGCAAATTAACACTACTGCTTTACTTCCTCCCTCCAAGCAATGTGGGAGGATCGGAAGTGGGGATTGTGGTCAGTGTATCACATCCTGCCCCTGCTGCTCCTTCCTCCCCACACTATTCCCCTGGTCCAAGGAGGGTCTTTCCCACAGGGTGCAGTCTTCAGGAACAGAGTGCTCCAGCATGGGGTCCCCCGTGTGGTCACAAATTGTGCCAGTAACTGTGCTCCAGCTTGGGCTCCTCTCTGCCACAGGTTGTACCCAGGGCAGTGCTCCAGCACAGGCTTTTGCATGGGATCACACTCTACTTCGGGGATTCTCCCTGCTCCACTGTGGAGTCCTCCATGGGCTGCAGGTGGATCTCTGCTCCACTGTGGTCCTCCATGGGCTTGGGTGCAGCTGCCTCACCATGGGTTGCACCATGGGCTGGAGGGGAATCTCAGCTCCAGTGCTTGGAGCTCCTTCTGCACCGACTTCGGTGTCTGCAGAGTTGCTCTTCTCACCTGTTCTTATTCCTGTCTCCTCTCGACTGTTGTGCAGCCGTCTTTCCCTTTCTTTAACACATTTTCCCAGATAATGCTGCTGGGCTGACAGTGGGTCCATCTTGGAGCCAGCTGGCAGTGGCTGTGTTGGATGTAGAGGAAGGCAGCTTCTCACAGAAGCAACCCCTGTAGCCACCCCATTGCCAAAACCATGTGACATAAACCCAAAACAAGCGGGCAGCTGGTCTTGCTGCTGCAGGTTACTTGTTCACATTTTAGAATTAGATGTATGTCTATTGATGACATCATCTTCCACCTTCCCAGGACAAAATTTCCAGTATTTCAATATATTCTTACAGTTATTTTCTAACTTCAGGCTAGTGTAATTATTTAACATAGATAAATATAACTAGGCAGTTACAAATAAGAGAAATGATAGGGTATTTCCTATTGAATTGTGTATTACTGTCATAAAACACTGAAAGGACCTCTTAAGTCAGCAATAGTATTTATATTGAGCACCTATTAAGAATCATTCTGCATTACTTCATGACTTGTACTTACTTGCCAAGTGCACATACTTGTATTTGTAGAGCGACATATGATGATTCTGACTAATCTGTAGCTAACATAGACTAATCCAGAAAAATAAAAATCCTAAAAGAGGGATGTGATAAAGCAATAAACTGTTAAAAGAAATGGCCACAGCAAAACAGGGACAGGGAGTATTTCTGACAGGTTTAGGATATTCTAATGGGAGTGTGTAGTAGATGTTCATGTGTATAGTGGTGACTATGCCTTTCTATGATTATTTGCATTGTTGGCTGGGGATGTAGTTCATTTAATTTAGAGGATTTGGTAGAACTTGCTCAGTGTTTTCCTCTGGCTCCTCCAGGTGGTGCATATGAAGTAAAGCAGCATCAGTTCTTCAGGAGCCTTGACTGGAATAGTCTGCTGAGGCAGAAAGCAGAATTTATTCCACAGTTGGAGTCTGAAGATGACACAAGTTATTTTGACAGTAGGTGTTTTATGGTATTAAAAAAGTGATTAACGCCTTGTTTAAGTAATCACTGTCTTTGACTCTTGTTTACTGCTTTTTTAAATCTCTTCTATCAGAATCACTGGCAGTTTGCAGTTTCACTGCTGAATTGACACTTCAGAAGAAATAATCTTAAGAATAAAACTAGATTTTTATTTAATGTTATAACTTGGTATCCATTCTTCCCGTTAAATTCAGATCTTTTATTACCCTTGTCTGTAGCTCGTTCTGAGAAATACCACCATATGGAAACTGAGGAAGAAGATGATACTAATGATGAAGATTTTAATTTAGAGATAAGACAGTTTTCCTCATGTTCACACAGATTTTCAAAAGTGAGTAAAAATTTCTGTAATCTTATTGTTGTACTTTTGCAAATTTTGGAAATGAAATATAGAAGAAATATAGGGCCTTGTTTTCACAGGAAGCTATAAAGTTAACTGAAACTGACCAAGAATACAATGAATACCATTAAATCAAAATATGGGAAGATTGTGTATAAAAGTTACTTTTTTAATCTTTAAGATACTAATGGAAAATTATATAAATACAATGTTATTTTTTGCAGAAGACAGAGCATAACAGAAAGGGTCAAGGAAATGTTCTGTTAAATGCTAATACATGTTCTTTGCATTGGTTTCTTTGTACATAGTTTTCATGTTGCTCCACTTGTGTCCTATGTATCTTGTAGGTGATAGCTTAACAAATACTACAGTACTACCATATAGTAGGTATTAATTTAATGACATTCAACCAAAGGAAAAAGCAAGGCAATGGTTAGCATGTGTTCCAGTCATGGAGAAATGTAGATTTGAGGCAATTATTTGAATGCTCTGAATTGAAGGTAAAACTTCCCAAAAGTTTTATATTAAAGTATACTCTAGTAGCTAAGATAGCTTCAGTAGCTGAGATGATTAATTATTGCTGATCAGTGATGTGTATGAGAAGAGTGGACTTGCTCAGGCAATATGCTGGAGGTGAACTGGCAGGAAATAATGGAAGAGAACACCCAGGATTTTGCCTTTACTGTCTTGGTTCATACTTGGAAATGAGGAGAAAGCTGAAAAATTCATAATGAGAAGAGTCTCTATTTATGTACCCATACATGAGGAGCCAAGAAATAATTTTAAGGACATGAACTCTTGGGAATTTGAAGTTTGCACTCTGAAATACTATATAAGCATTTAAAATCATAGAACTCTATAGATCCTTATCTTTTTATAATATCAAATATGTTGGTGATGACTTGATTTTTTTTTTTTTTTTTTTTTTTGTTTAATTTTTTCCTGTAATAGGTTTTCAGTAGTATAGATCGAGTCGCTCAAATTCAAGGTGAAGAAAAGGAAGATGCAGGAGACAAAACAAAAAATGCAGCCTTGCCCTCTGTGGAATCTTTAAGCTGGAGTTCAGAATATTCTGAAATGTAAGTAGAAGGATGTACAGCAAGTCATCTACATCCTGCTTGCCAGGTAGCAGGCATCCTCATTTCATTTACTGCATGAGAGTTTGCTTTTTTTTCACGCAGACAGCAAATATCTACATCCATCTCATCCGAGACTGACAGTAGCCGGCAGCGACGCACTTCTGGTTTGCTTCCAAAATTGTCCATATCAGCCGAAGGAGAGCAGGATGATTCCACCAGCTCACAGGGACCCCGGGAGGAGCAGGAAAAGTCTGCATTTGTGAGCGATGAGGTAGTGCAAGATGAACCTGAAGTAACCACTCCAGCAAGTACAATCAGCAGCTCCACACTATCAGGTAGTTTGCAATGGGTGTCTTGACTGATGATACTACAAACAGTTGCAGATCACCTTCTTGTGGCAGTAATACTTAGAGATTTAGAAGTCATGCATTTCAGAACTGCTTTTAAAAACAGATGTCCCAGCAGGGATCTGGAATCAGATTAGATCTAACACTTTACTGCACATTGTGTGTTTTTAATTAAGACTTCTCTATGATGTACACCTTTCAGAATTGAGAGGATTTTCTTTGATTGTGGAAGTCACTTTGGTCATTACAAATCTGGGAGGAAGTGTTGCAAACCATACTTAATTCATTTTGATCATCTCCCTGCTCAAACACCTGTTGCATTTTAGTTGACTCTAGGGCCTTAGTTTCTTATCTACACATCTACCAGTCTTCAGCTTATTTCTCTTTTGTATCTCACTGAGGTTTTTTCAAGATACAGCATTCTATTCCCAAACTCTTGATTCCCCATGGAGTCCCCCTCCCTCATTTCTGTTCCTGGAGAAAAAAAAAATTCCCTCAGAGTCATCCATCTCCTTCCCTTGTGTAAAAACTTGATGTTGATTGTGCTGTATCCCAAGTCTTGCTTGTTGTCCCCCAGGCCAACACCTGTAATGGGTAACACAGCAGTTGCAGTGACACCTCAGACCGTGTGATCCTCTTCTTACACTTAACCAGTTACACTTAAGTGCAGTTCATTTTTTCTGTGGTGCATAAAAAAATGATACTTGGTTTTCCTCAATCTTTTTTTCCCCTCAATTCCCTTCTTCTTTGTACAGTTGGCAGTTTCTCAGAGCACTTAGATCAAATAAATGGAAGAAATGAGAGTGTGGACAGTACAGATAACTCCTCAAAGCCAGCTGGTGAAGTTGCATCTCACATGGCTCGACAGCGATTGGAAAGCACAGAGAAAAAGAAGATCTCTGGAAAAGTCACAAAGTCCCTTTCTGCAAGTGCTTTGTCCCTCATGATCCCAGGAGGTAGAGATAAATACTTTTAGTTGAAATGTTACTGATTTATGCAATATTATGAAGGCTTATGTTGAAAATGCAAGATTCTGTATGGTCCAGAATTGATTCTCTGTCGCTCTTTTTTGTTTCTCTTGTTCACGTGTGTGACTAGTCAGTGCAATCTTGTCAGCAAGTTATGGTGCTCACAGTGCAGCAGAGGGGCCTTCTCTGATGGGCAAAAATGCAGCCTAATGGTGATTACCCTGTTTGACCTTGAGCTTGCATGTCAGGATGCAACTTCAGTCCTTGGTCCATCTGACAGTAGGGTTGTAGATTAAGTTTTAACTAGCGCACAAAAACAGATATTTGTTAGAGCAGCATATGACTAGTTGTCTCTCATCCCCCATAAGAAAAGCTGATAAACAGGAGTGTCACAAAAACAGAAATAGCAGGGTGTGTTCTACTTGTATTACACTGACTTAGATTAAATGCTCAAAATCTGGAGCCAGAAATATTGCTGCAAGTGGATGTATAGCACTAATATTGAGTGTTTTCACATGAAAGATTGGTGCTTTGCTTTCTTCTTGTTCGGAACTGAAGTCCAAAATGCTGCAATTGTATTCACATTTGCACAAGCATGAGCACATAGTGCATTCAAAACAATAAAATAAAACGAAGCTGGAGTTGGTGGTGTTGCAAGAAACTCTTGTGGTCTTTATATGATGTAGCAGAATGTAGCAATGGAGCCCTGTTACAAATACTGAGTTACTGCACCAGGTACCCTGCTGATACTGTGGTTTAATTGCAGTAGTCTTTATCTGTTTTTATATATAACTGAAACCAAGAAAATAACTAGCAATTTTTTAAGCATTGCTGGATTACTAGCTGAATGATTTTGGGTATACTCATAGTAGCATTTGCTACCTTACTCTGATTTTCTTTTCATCAGTGTTTGCCAGGAAAAGGCTGAGAATTTTTGCAAAGTTAGAGTGCGTTTCTTGTGCAAAGGAGAAAGCACTCTGCATCTAACAAACTAACCATTGTGTTAAACAATACAGTTTACACTCCAGGGAAAATAATGAAGTTCTAATATCTCGTTGTTGAACTTCTTACTCACTAATATGCACACCAGGCGAGGAGGAGAGGTTGTTTAGACAAAGACAATGATGTATTTTAATACAGTGATATGATTAAGCTAAACAAAATTTGTGTGTGCTCACAGTGTAATAGACAGATTTTTTTTTTTTCTAGATGTGTTTGGTGTTTCTCCTTTGGGAAGTCCTATGTCTCCTCATTCTCTATCATCGGACCTTTCATCATCCCGAGATTCATCTCCCAGCCGTGATTCATCAATTGCTGCTGCAAGTCCTCATCAGCCGATTGTAATTCACAGTTCAGGAAAAAAGTATGGTTTTACCATCCGTGCAATCAGGGTTTACGTGGGTGACAGCGATATCTACACTGTGCACCACATTGTTTGGGTAAGATAATATATGTTTGCTTGCTGACCCAGGGCCACAGAATATCATAATGGTGGAGTCGCTTTTTTGTACCCGTGTAATCTCTATGGTGACAATTACAATTGGATTTCTGTGTAAATTACAATGATATGCCAAGCAGTTTTTCTTAGAATGAGATTCTGCCTGTACACAAGAGCAGTGTTCTCTGTAAGGTAGACAACAAACTGACTTTGGCAGAAGCATTATTTACATGTGATGTTGAACTTCTGCAACTTCACTTTAACTTTTCACAAGTTTGTCAGTTTTGAGAAACAGTGTCTTGGGTTCAGAGTACTATGTCTTTGAAGACCAAAGGCTTGGTGCAGACCTTCTTTGATTTGGGTTAGGATCTGCAAATGTAGGAGGTTGTAAAGAGAAATTGTTGAAAAATAGTGGAGTTTCATTAAACTGCATCAATGAAGGGATTCATGAAAGTCAGCAGTACTTTACTAAGCACGAGTAAGCGGATCTCAAGCACTGATTTTCTGTTGCGTAGAAATGTGCTGATTGTTTGGAATTGTGAGTACTTTTGAGGTTAGTATGGCACAGGAAAAAGATTGACTGTCTTGAGTAAATCATGTATTTTTCATCCTCTCCTCACTACACAGTGGGAGAGAGGCTAAAGCAATTCTTTGAGTGTCAGCCTCCTTAATTGCAAAGTAATTATATACTTGTGTACATATATATACGTTTATTATATAATTTATGCTGGTAAAAAATTATTTTATATATTGTATAAATTACACATACTTAAAAGTATGTGTATATACATTATTTAAACTACCCTAAAAATTATTACAAATTTATCAAAGGCCTTTAAGTTTTGTACACTGCTTAGTTTTAAATATGTATTGTAGAATTTGAAGGAGCAGTGCTGATGTAGGGTATTCCTCATTTTTTTATTCATATTATTTACCCCTTAGACCTATTAATCCATCAAGAACATTAAATCTGGAGAACTGGGTACATTTGGTGGTTAATGGAATAAATTCAAAAAGTATTTCTTGCCACTAGTGTAACCCCACACCAGTGAAAGCAAGGGGAAAAATGGTACATTGCAGTAAAAGTTAAACCTTGGGGTTTTTTTAGAGTATTGCAAGTTTGTTGTTTACCTCTGTTAGCACTGTAGTCTTCAGTAGTATCTGCATGACTTAAAAAACTAATTTAAAAATATAACAAATTATTTAAACCACCTTCAAAATACTTTTCAGTTTAGTTTGTTCTGGTCCTTTGTCACTTTTATGCTGCACCAACCCCTCTAATGGGAAGCCTGGTGAATTTGAACCAAATGGAAACAATTCTTAACCATATGGTGGAGTTAATTTTTATTGTGATTGGAGTACTGCATGTGACCATTATCTTAATTATATTGGTGTTTCTCATTGTCAGATGCTAAAAATCTTCACTAGGTTCTGAAATTTTGCAGTGGGTAGTGAACCACCTCTTCTTACCATGCATGAAAACTCCCTGTTTTACAGAGCTTACTTAATACCCATAGCAACCAGCAGTGTTTTAGTGAGCTTTGAAACCACTCCAGGCCCCACCTAAATATAAAGTTTGAGTAAGTAAGGGATGGTGAAAGAGCTGAACGTATTTTTCTTCTTTTCTTCCTTTACATAACTTAGTATCTGTAAGTTTCTTCATTGCCAACTGGTTTGGATTTCATTTTGTGTATATTCTCTTCCTCTCTCTTCTTCAGAATGTCGAAGAAGGAGGTGCAGCTTACCAAGCGGGTTTAAAAGCTGGAGACCTGATTACTCACATCAATGGAGAGCCAGTGCATGGTCTTGTTCATACAGAAGTCATTGAATTGTTGTTAAAGGTAACTCTTGGACAGCTGGCATGCTAAAGTGATTGCTTCTTTTCACCAACTATGGTGGGGTTATGTTTGTTTTCTTGAGATTAGTTACTAGATTTTATTGTTCTTAGAATTACAAACTCTAAGCTGCTATTGCCACTGATCTGGGGACAGGCCAATGACTTTCATATATTGTGCTATGATTTTAGTTTCTCTAAATAGAAGAGTGCATAGGGTTCCATCCAAAAACACCTCTTATTCTGGAGTTCATTCTCATTGTACGCTTGTACGGTGTAGATTCAGTTTAAGGCAAAGTCGTCTTGTATTACTGGTGTGTTGCTCACACTTAAAGTTTCTTCCTTCCTTTTGGCAGAGTGGCAACAAAGTCTCAGTAATGACCACTCCTTTTGAAAACACTTCAATCAAGACAGGACCTGCCAGGCGGAACAGCTACAGGAGCCGAATGGTTAGGCGCAGCAAGAAGACCAAGAAGAAGGAGAGTTTAGAGAGGTGAGTAATCCTTCGCTTTCACAGTGAAGGCATTTCTTTGTTTGTGTGTATGTCTGTACATTACAACAAGCTTAAAATATGAAGTTAATACAGTTTTCTCTCATCTTCTGTATGTCTGACTTCTTTTCTGAGATTCTCTGGCTTTCCAAATCTTGTTTTGCCTAAACTAGATCTGCTAAAATAGCCTTTAAAATTAGTGAATAACTGAGTTTGCATCTTAATTTGGCTTAACTGTATCATTTTGCACTTCTTTAGTTAAACTGTCTAGAGCTAATGCTTATGAGTGGTTTTAATTTTATATGTATTTTAAGCATTATAAACATATAAACATTATAAACATATAAACACAATTATTAAACATAATATAAGCATATATATAAACACATGTATTTATTTATATGGGGATTTATATATACGTATTATACAAATAATATATATATGTATTATGTATTTAATTCCATGTGTTCTTTATAAATACGTTGCTAGTACTTTATAGGTATTTCTTCAGTTTTGATAGGTTGCTAAATTAAGAAAATAAAGATTTATGCTCATAAGGTGGTAATCGTTCTTCTGAAATATAGTGAATAAATTTTAGTGTGAATAAAATTTGTTACAGTGTCTATCCCACCTGTTAGCAAATCAGGATGTTTTCTAAAGTTCACAGTCTGCGGTGTGGTTTGCTTTCATGTAAAGATAGATTCAGTATGCTCATAGTGTCAGTACCTCATAGTAATAGTATCTTCTGTTCACCTTAACTTATGGATGATGCTGTGTTTTTCTCACACAAGGAGAAGATCTCTCTTCAAGAAGCTGGCAAAGCAACCCTCACCTCTTCTTCATACAAGCAGAAGTTTTTCCTGCCTGAACCGATCACTTTCTTCAGGGGAGAGCTTGCCTGGGTCTCCAACTCACAGCTTATCTCCGAGATCTCCTACCCCAAGCTACCGTTCCACTCCTGATTTTCCATCAGGTGAGTGTGAGGCAGTGGAGAGCAGAGGAAAAGAACTGTACATTTTGTGAGCCCCCACAGATCTGATAGACTTTCCTAAGAGCAGTCAGCTCTGATAAGCGTAATCATAGAACAACTGTTTTCTGTCTGGAAAAGGAAAACAGATTCCTGATTCCTGCAAAACAGAAGGTGTTTTTATGATACAGAAACACCTAAAAAGCAATTATCTCTTAAGTTTGTCCCGGTGTTTAAATCTCAGTCCAGTGGCTGAAAAATGAGTAATAAACAGTCCCAGCAAAAAAGAGAATTTTACCTAACAGAGGCTACATGGTAAGAGTGAAACTGAGGTAAAAGTTGCTACATAATGGAACTGGGATGGCACTCATGAGTGCAGATTTACTGCTGAAAAGATTAGCCAGGTTCTGAAATATGCATTTCTCTACTCCTAAAAGCCTGCCCCTTTTTCCTTTTTTACTTCTGTCACAATTCTAGTGTGTACTAGAATTGACTGCTGTTGTACAATCCCTTAGCAAAGGTAAATTATCTGGAAAGCCTTGATCATTGCTTTGAAGTGTCAGAAAGCATTAGTTATTCTATTTGAGTAGAAGCAAGAGATAACTTAAAGGGGATGATGGAAGAGAGAGAAAAGGAGAAACAGCATATGTAATTGGAATGATGCAAGTTTTGCAACCTAAAACCTTTTGCACCTTAAAACCTTCTGGATTTTGGAATACTGTGGTAGGAGACAGCATAGAGACTTTGTTCTGTTTTCTCACTGAGCATTTAAACAAGATTGAAACAGTCCTGCTAATCTTATCTTTGCTTTCTTGTTTTTTTGTTCTTTTTGTAGGTACTAACTCTTCCCAGAGTAGCTCCCCAAGTTCCAGTGCTCCCAATTCTCCAGCTGGTTCAGGGCACATAAGACCCAGCACTCTTCATGGCTTGGGTCCAAAGCTTGGTGGGCAAAGATACAGATCAGGAAGGCGCAAGTCAGCTGGCAGCATTCCCCTTTCTCCTCTTGCACGGACACCTTCTCCGACACCCCAGCCGACATCTCCTCAGAGGTCTCCATCACCGTTGCTGGGACATTCAATTGGAAATACAAAAATAGCTCAGTCTTTTCCTAGCAAAATGCACTCGCCTCCTACTATTGTGAGGCATATTGTCAGGCCAAAGAGTGCAGAGCCACCAAGATCTCCACTGTTAAAGAGAGTCCAGTCTGAAGAGAAACTTGCACCCTCTTACGGAAGTGATAAAAAACACTTATGTTCACGAAAACACAGTCTGGAAGTGACCCAGGAAGAAGTGAATAGAGAATTGTCTCAAAGAGAGGTAACTCTTCAGAGCTTGGAGGAGAATGTATGCGATGTGCCATCACTCACACGAGTCAGGCCTGCCGAGCAGGGATGCTTGAAACGACCCATCTCCCGAAAATTGGGTAGACAAGAGTCCATTGATGAGCTAGACAGGGAGAAGCTGAAGGTCAAGGTAGTTATGAAAAAGCAAGATTTTGCTGAAAAAGCAAATGCTGCTATACATGAGCCTAGCAGTGAACCAGAAAATCCCAATACCTTAAGGCTGGAAGAAAGAGACAAAAAAGCATTCCAGAAGGTATTAGAAAGATCAAACCAGTTTGAAACTAAAATTGTTACTGTGGAGACCCAGTCAGCTGGTGGCATACTGAAAGATACCCTTCAAAAGAATGCAAACTTGAGATCAAATGATGGTGTTGCTTTAGATGCACAGATGTGTCATGGGCCTCCCCCTAATGAACTCAGTCATATTTCTCATGACTTCAAAAGAATTTCCCCTTCATGTACCCTGCAAGATGTGCTACCTCAGTCCTCTGACAAGATGCTAAATGGAAAGGGAGAAAACACAGATAAAATTTTACCAACAAAAGAATTTGTCAAATTTGAAAGACTAGATGGTAAACTTGCAAATATTGACTATCTCAGAAAGAAAATGTCTGTTGAAGAAAAAGATGACAGTGTCTGTCCAGTGCTAAAACCTAAGGTGACGTCTAACGTTCATGAATGCCTTCAACTTAGTACAGGCAGACCCGTAAACATACAGCAGGACTCCACTGCAGTTGCAGATGGTAGGGCATTTATTGGCAGTGCACATGCTACTCAGATTAACTCAGTTTCTTTTGTTCCTCTCAAGACCTTGAGTGGCCGAGCAGACATGAGCGTGGAAAAATCAGCCCTTATTTCAACTGAAGCTCCTGTCAGAAAAAGTCCTTCAGAATATAAACTTGATGGGAGGTCTGTTTCCTGTCTGAAGCCAATAGAAGGCACGCTAGACATCGCATTACTTTCTGGGCCACAGGCTTCAAAGACTGAACTGCCTTTGTGTGTGCTGCCAGAAGGACAGAGCACCAGCAGTGATGGGGGATCTCCTAAACCCCCAGTGCTGCAAGGGACTGGTGGGAAGGCAGAAATTATCTCTCAGAAAGAGCAGTTGTTAAGCTACCCAAAATGTGGCAAAGTCAACACAGCAGAGCCTCAGGTTCTACAAGTAGGCAAGAGTTCTCCAAATCCACCACTTATCCCTGTGGCTACAGAAGCAGTGACAGAGAAAAAGGTTTCTAGTCCAGCCACTAAAGGCAGTATTTCTGTTGTTGAGGCTGTTCAGAAGAAAGATACCTCCCCTTCAAAACAAAAGGCCCATTCAATGGAGGTAAAGTCTTGTGTTACTCAAAGTCAGAGTCTTAAAACTACTCAAACATATTGCAAACCTTCTGCTGGCCAAAGCACTCTTGAAAAAACTGTAGGAAAAGAGAAGCAAATGCAGAAGGAGTTGCCTGTCAAACAGCCAGTAGCCCAGAGAGGTTGTGAGCCTATCCCTGCAAAGGTGGAAGTGATCAGGGAGTCATCTCTGAAGGTTTCTGTCTCAGATGTCCTGATAACAACCTGCTCCAAGAGCAATGAAAAAAGTTGTGCTGATTTTGCCATTCCACCTGAGATGCAAGGAAAAGTGCAGTCAGCTGGCCCCAAGGCACAACCTAAGGATGGCAGAGAATCACTGAAACAGCTAGGCAAGGATGACAGCAGTGTTTCTAAATGTTTTATGGAAAGGGACATAACCAAGCAGAAAGCTGAGTCTAAGAAAGTTATCACAGAGGCAAAGAGTGATGCTCTTCCAGCCAAATGGCCTGTGCAACCCTCAAGAGATTGTGATCACAAAACTGAGAAGTCTGCACCAGTTTCCTTTGTGCAGAAGGACAGTGCTAAAGATGTGGGAAAGAAAGATCACAAGTCACTCACCGATACAAGGCTTCAAACTAGTGAGAGAGAGCAATCCAGCGAAGTTCCTCGGCTGCAGCTTAGTGCTTCAAGCTCCCCTGCTCTGAAAGAGGCAGTAAGCAGACACAGCACTATAGAAGTGCACGTAGGGGTTCAAGAACATGTGAAGCCTGCTGCCACCTGTGTGGAAAGCAGCAGTAATAAACCCAGGCCAGCCTCTGATACAAGTTCCTACAAGTCTAAGTCCTTGGATAAACAGACGTTGTCACAAAAACCATGTGCTCCAACCATAAAAGAAAAAGAAATTGTTAGTCAGTTGTCTACCAGCTCCCGGAAGGATGCAAAACATGCCAGTAAAAGTGTGATAGATCACCTTTCTCCCATTCCAGGCTCTTCAAGAAGAATGAACAATGAACATGTTCAGGCTGAAAGGCCTGTGGGTTTGGACCATGGCTCAGTCACCACTCTCCAAATGAGCACCACAGCCCCTGAGGCCAAACCCAAGTCCTCTGCTGTTGGCCCACTGCCAGCAGGCCCAGAGAGTTCTAAGCAGATGCAGAGGCAAGATGCAGCAGGTTTGGGGGAGTCTGCTGATCAAAAGCAACTTCGTTTCAGTGAAAAACAAACCGCTGCTCCAAAGATTTCCACTGTGAAAGACTGTCTCTCCCTGAACAAAGAGACAGACAGAAGTCCTAATAACGAGGTGATCACTGCAGACAAAAGACCTGAAGGAAAAATATGCACTGACGCACTTTACGTTCAGCTTGACAGTGGGAAAGTGGAGCCTACACTTTGTCTCACAACCTGTGACGTCAGAGGGAAAGGAGCAGAAAAAGTGACAGCAAGTAGCAAAGTCTCTCAAGATATGAAAGGGAAGGGACAAGTTAATCAGAAACAGCCAGAGGATGCAAACAAGCAGACTGCAATAAAACATCTGCCAGCTGCCAGTGGGCAAAGTTCTTGTCGTGTGACTGCCACACCAGGAAAGCCGCTGACTTGTTCATCCAGTTTCTCTGAATGTAGACAGGAAGTATCTGTTTTGTCTTCAGCCAAAAGTGATGCATCTTCAGCAAAGGTTAAACCAGGCTCATCAGAGCTTCCTGCAACTTGCAAGGAACTAAATAAGAAAAACACCTCTTCCACAGGGAGTAGTAAGGCAGAAATGACTAAGAGTGTTTCACTGATGGCCTTGCACAGTGCCGCTGTTGTAGCAGAAGCCCACCACCCTGCTTCAAACCTTGGGGGGAAACCTGGAAATCAAGAAAAGCCTCTTTTCGTTAACACTGTGGATGTAAAGGGAAAAGATGCTGTTCTGACTCAGCAGTCTGCTTCAAGAAAACAGAATGTAAGTAAAGATTTATCCAGGTCAGCAGCCACACCTGACCGCCCTAGCGCACTTTCAGATGACAAAGACTCAGTTCGGCAGCGTCGAGGAAAGGAAGTTTCACGGAGCAGTGCTCACAAAAAAACGTGTTAACTCTTAAGACCTGGCAAGTGTGAATGCAACACTAGCTGAAACAATTTCATTACGTTGTACTGCCTTTAAACCAGCACTGTGTCATGTCTTTGTGCGGCAAAGCTTTCATGTCACTGAAGAAACAATACAAGGGGATATGTAAAGAGAGGACTTTTTTTCAAAATGCCTTTCCAATTGTAACCGGTAAAACTGTTACCACATAGTATTTGTACAAAAATACCTTTACAGCCTAGAGCTGGTAAAAATACTTCTTCTGTAAATACTTAGCAATGTGTTTGGGGTTTGAATGTAGCATATATACTTTGCTGCTGGTTGCGTTGTTTACTCTTTCCCTTTTTAAGGTAGTTGCTTTGCCAAGTATTTGCCATACTCGAATATGAAACCAAATTACTAAAATTCAGACCTGGCACGGACATGCACAAGCATTGGTCTGACTGGGAAAAAAAACAAAAACAAAACAGGCCACATTTTTACTTACTAAAACTAGGTAGAGACTGAAAAAACACTAGTACAGAATAATATGGTGACCTATTGTGAGTTTTTACATGTATTTTTAATAATCTGATTTTGATAGTACTGTACTTGGCTGACTGCTTCACCAGATCTAAAACAAGAAATAACTGCATTTCCCTGCTGCACAAAGTCTGACTAGAGTAGATGTCCTTAAAGGTATGGGAAGACCACTTAATTATCAGGGCATCCCAGCAAGAGTCGCGTTCTCTGGTGAAATGATGGTTCTTGTCTTGTCTCTTGGGAGTGTATTGTGTGACTTTCACCTCAGACAAGGCCGAAATTCTGAAGCACGTGCCATGTGCTCAGTTTTTGCTGCAATCCTCTCGAGTTCCTTGAGCTTTTTTAAATTCAGGCCCTTACAGTGTGAGGCACAAGTATAAGCACATGATTGGTAGTACTTGTATGTTCATCCCTGTTCTTAATTCATTTAGAGAATACCTATTACAGCATAGAGGTCTGTTTAATTAGTGTCATAAAACTGGTAGCTGTTTTTTATTTTATGACAAGTAAGCTAAAAAAGAAAAATAAACTTCAGTATCATATCTTCAAAAAAGTTTAGGCTATCTGACACATTTTAATGCATAGCTGGGGCCTTATGTTGTTGACCTAACTTGCTGTTTTTAGCAAGTAATCCTGGGTTTCATATTCATTTTGAAATGCATTGAGTAGCTCCATACATTTCATAACATAATCTTTTCATTTGTATGCAAAAAAAATTCAATACTGTAATTATAAAAGAAGCATTTTTTAACAAAGGAACTTGTTGGAGCTATTTGGTGCTAGAATGTTACTGTCTTTTTACTTTTGCTAAGCCTTATTTAAATTTTGTATACAGTGGAACGTGTAGACTTTGATCATTTTTGTGTGGAGTATTTAGCTTGTTTTGAGGGATGAAAGGTAAAATTTGAAACATGTACAGAAGCACTACGAAATACCCTTGCAGGCGCATGGGTTTTAATAATTGGGGATCAATAGAATGGTCGTTTTGCTTATTTCTGTTTTCTGTAACCACAGTAGAGCTAGGCCCCTATGTTTTTCACCAATGCTTATGGTTTGTCTTTCTGTCTCAAAAGCTAGAAAATTTTTCATAAAAGCACAGTGTAATCTTGACTTGGAGACTTGTGTGACAACAGACAGTGTGCAGAAGTCATTTCCCTCTGCTGAAAACTTCATTATACTGATTTGTCGAGTTTCCTTGCAGCAAACCTGTAAGGAAAATCCAATATCACAAACAGCTCCTTAATTTTCATGCGGCACTAGTACATTCATACTGCCTTTGATGCATTCAGAAAGGAGCTAGTAAGCAGTGGATAATAATTTTTGAGAAGTCTTAAAATAAAATGGTCTCAACATTTACAGTTCATCTGTGCTTTAGCAGTTAATAGAAATAAATGCTAATGCACTTCAAAATAACATTTCTGTCTGGGAGATATTTCCTAGTTTACAGTCTCTGCATTTTTTCAGCTGTCCTCTTGTTTCTTTTAAAACACATCTAGCTTTTGTTTACAGTATACCTTTATGAATATTTTGTATTATCACTTCTGACAAATAAGTTCTTTGCATTTTGGAAGTGTAACAGTGCATAAGCTTGTGTTTATGTAGTACCTGTTTGTTGGTGTTTACCTTATAAGTGAGCTGTTAGAGATCCTCCTGCCTGTGTTCTTGGTCAGTCTTAATGTGATTATAGATCTGATGTGTTCTTTTGTAGATTTCTTGCAGTAGATTTCTCAGCTTACAAAAAAAAAAATTAAAAGTTAAAAAAAAAATTGTTAGGGTCTGTGCAATAAAGTGTTTGCAGTCTTATTTTCTCTGAGAAACTCCTTATGGATGTCATAATTGTTATATATTGAACACAATTATTTATACTTATGCAGTTGCATAACATTGAAATAAAAATTCAGCATGAAACTGTTGTGTTTGCATTTTTTCTTGAGCTGCTTTCACTGCTGTAATGTAAGGCACTTCTCTGCTGTACTCAGAGGGCTGGCATTTTTGTTGGTTTTTGGGGCCAGCTCTGTGCACTCTTTAAGGCATGTGCTGGTGGAGGGTTTTATGTGAGGAAATGGAGTTTGGTCTAGGGACAGAGGAAGTGTGCGTGGCTGAGTATCTAATCTTAGGCTGTGTCTGTGCTCCACTGTTGGATAGGTAAGTGTGGTGTGGTGGTGAATGGCATAGCCTGACTGCCGGCAGTAGCCCTTAATACGACATCTAAATTCCTGCAAAAGACGTATCATCATTCATTCTATAGGAGAGCATATATTAAAGTACTGTTCCACTGCTCCTAACTCTGCGGAGCTGCCCAGCAGTTGGGAATTTGTGTTCACATTTTATTATTGTGTTATTTTCTCTGTATTTTTCCACTGCACAGAACTAAGTGCAGCAGTGTTACAGTATCACTTTTGCTGCTTTTCTCTCTGTTTGGAACATATAGGTGAGGGGAAGCTGCAGTTCACCTCCAACTTTTCCAATTTGCTGCAGCCCACCAGAAGGCAGATAGTCTTGAAAATCCGGTGTGCTGGTTGGGGGTGATGAGGAGAAAAGGAGCAGTATCCAGCAGCTGAGGGAAAGGAAATTACAAGAGTTGAGGGTTGACTGTCTCATGCCTCTGCTGGCTGTGCTGTCTCTGGCTGTGGACAGCACAGTTGTCTCTGCCAGGAAAGGCAAAGAGCCTCCAGAGTGTTGTGAGCCAGGGGAAAGGGGGGGTGTATGGAGTTAGTGTTAAGGGGGAAGTCGGGAGATTTGAGTTATCAGTGTTATATCTGTCATGGTCTGTCACCTTCACTTTTTCACCTTACCTGGGATGGGAATGCTTCCATGGTCTGAAGGGGAATGTGAGCTCACTTCTTCCGCACTGAACTCTCAGTTTGCTAAACCCCCTTAGGCTCCTTATTGCAGTCTTACGTAGCCTGCAAGACTTCACAGGGATGTCCAGCTTGATTTGGATCAAAACTGAAAGGGCAGATCAGAAGGAAAAGATGACAGGACAGGAAGATAATAGAGGGTGTATGGCTGCATTTCCCTCTGCATGCCTTGAGTTAGCTAGTTTTTCTTTCCATTGACTGTAGTATAGTAGTGGATTAGAACTGACCAGATCTTCCAGATATCTGCCAAGGATGCATTTGATTGAAATGAGTGTAGGAATCACAGAATGGTTGGAAGGGACCTTGAAGTTCCAACCACCGTGGGTAGGAAGGGATGCTAAAGGTTATAGTTCAAGAGGCAAAATTTGGCAGCATCAGGAGGAATTGAAAAGACTGCAGAGTAAGAAGATGGTAATGGTGTGGTTGTGCTCTAGTGCACATTATGCCCTAAGAAATGCAGATCTGAAGGGGAAGAGGATGACCAAGGGATTTGGTAGGGAAAGATGTCTTCTGCTACTGGGGGAGAAGAATTTCAATTGTTTTTGTCTGATCAGGCAGGTATAGTATGGGTTGTTTGGGAAGGAACCTCACGTGTTCTTTTTCCAGGTACAGACAAGACCAATGAATGAGAGAGTTCTTAAAATATGTTCCAGTGACATCAGAGTGTGTGTATTTTGAAGTCAACATATGTAGAAATTTGCCCACTCAACCACCTTGTTCCGAGTAAAATGCCCCTTCAAAAATTCACTTGTGTCTTAATGAGAGACCTTGTTTAAGCACAGTTGGGGAAATCAGAGCTTGGCCATGAGTTTTGGTTTGTCCTGGTGAAGTAAAGCTAAGTGCTTACCAGTCTGAGAAATGACGAAGATATGCTCAATTTCCTTCTGTTTGTAAATACTGATAAATTCTGTGTTGTGGCGTGAAGTTGTACTGTGACTTCGAGGGATGTGTAGTCCAGGAGCTAGGGTGGTGGTAAGCTAAATCTTGTTAGGCACCATTCACCTCATACAATTCTCTTGTTCTCTCTATGTTCTGGCTTCATAGACATATTTGAAAAAAATGAGAGAGAAAAGGCATGACTGGAAGCCAAAAGAGTGCATCATCACATCAGAGACTGACTAGGTACACAATTGTGTAAGAAAAAATGTATTTCCTCTTTCCCCATGTATCCTTACTAAGTAATCCCAGAAGACTAAATCTTTGAATTTAACAAAGTCTTAGTACATAATCTGGACATTTTAGTGTATTATATCCAGAGATAAATTTTCCTTCAGAATAGTCAGTCCCTGTATTTAGGGTTTATGTATCTTGAAATATATAGCATATGCTGTTCAGCATTGTTTGCAGTGTCTTATGAATGGTGTTTTTGCAGGCAAATAGAGCAGAGATGACACAGTAAAGAAAAGAGTAAAATTAGAACACCTGAAGATATGGTCATCTAAAACAAGTTGTATGGGGGGCAAGGGATAGATTGCAAGAAAGCCATAATACTCTCTGTGGAGATATATAATGACACAGGAAACACCTTCTGCCTTCTCAAACGTCTGAGTTTTAACTGAAGTCTACACCTGAGTCTACACCATGACACAGGATAGCATTTCAGAAACTGGTGGTGGTTACATCCTGTGGTATTCTCTCCAAACAAAAGGGCATTTCAGAACACCTTTCAGCCCAACACGCAGTTTTCCCTTCAGTCACTACTGTAGGTGGATCTCCCACAGTTACCAGCTGATACTTGTAGCTTTTGGTGCCCTTGGAGTGTGTTCCTCTCCCTTTTGATGTCAGTAAGGTCTAACACCTTCCCAAACCCACCACTTTAAAGAGGGAAACAATGGAAGAAGCAAGTCTTTCTTGGGTGGAACATACACTGGCAGTCATGCTGGATTTTTAAGATATTGGAGGTTGCTCATTTAATCAATTGGATTTGCAGAGTGAGAGGAAAATGCACCTTGAACCTTGAACCTTGGGCGGAGTTCAGGAATGTCCCTGCCTTGCTCCGGGGTGTGCTCAGCTCGGGCAGCATGGTTTGCTCAGGGACAGTTCTCTCCTGTAGCCAAGCCCTTGCAGAAGGGCAGGCAGCCCATGCAGCTCCAGTGTTGGGCAGCTGGAACACAGCACCTGCCCATTGCATCAGGAGGAGTCTTCAGCAGCCACTCAAACAGGGAACATGGACCAGCAGTACAGAAGCAACATTTTAGTATGCCAAATCTGGGAGTGTCTGTAGGCAACTGGACAGCAAACATCTCTCCCTGTGTGCCCTTGGGCAGCACACGGCTGTGGAGGCAGGAGAAGGAAAAGCTGGGGTCAGTGACGTATGTGATGTAAAGGCATCTGAAAGCTGCAAAAATACATACTGCATGAGTCTGTTCTGCTAACGGATGGTAAAAGGGGCTTTCCAAATGAGAGGCGTTTCTTACTGGAGAAGATCAATCAGGGGTTCTTGAGAAATGAGCAAAAACTTTCTAGTCCAGCAGGAATCTTTGAAATTTTAGCTAGTGAGCAGGTTGGAGAGGAAAATGTTAAGGAAATGCCTTCAGACAGTAGCTGAAGCTGAATGTGGGGTCCTGCGTGGGAAGTGTTGAGAGAGAGATGGCCTTCCACATCTCAGAAAGGAGCCGCAGTGCAGCCTGACAGGGAGTGGTACTGGGTGAGCCTCCCCGTGGTGCATGCTCCAGGAGACAGGAAGGTCATACCACCAAGAAAGTTGTGTCTATTCATCAGGGTAAGCCTGTTACTAAGGAAACATAGATGACTTTATGGTGATACAGGGCAGATGAGTAGGCCTGACAACATCCCATTTGATCCTTGGTCCAATGCACATACATGCCTTGCTCTGGGTTTATTCACACATGATGGCAGAGAAAACAATTTGGTTTTATATAAATAAGAAGTCTTTATTCCTGCCTAGCTGTTGCATATCCAACTGAAGCAGGGGTTGTTGTCCTTGAATTCACTGCAGGGATGCACACCAGAAGCAATGCGAAGCAGCTGCTGGCACCAGGAACATCTGTGGGATGAGTTTGTCCAGTGTGCTGCCCCCTTTGCAGCCTCTAGTTTTCTCACCTGGGATTTGGCTGAAAGGAACAGTCCACTCCAGGCTGGCAAAGGAATGGCTCATATCTGTCAGAATTGAGGGGGTTTGCCCTGTGCAAGCAAGCAGAGTATCGGACCCACAGATTAGACCCACAAATCCACATTTTTATGGTTAAAAATCATTCTGTCTTTACTTACTGTGGAGTTTAGAAAAGAGCACAGGAGCAGGGTCTGCCCCAGGCTGAAAGATGAAAAGTCAGAATTTCAATGGCCAGGAGTTCTCTAAGGATCAAAAATATTTTAAAGAAATATTTTTTAAAAATCACAGAGGTGATACATGCTGTTTCTGCCAGTCCTGCAGGCATGTCTTATGTGACTGGTAACACAGGTAGTGTTTTAGTTGTTTTTTTAGCAGAGTGGTGTACACTACTGCCAGCTCTTACAAAATACTGGTTTTCAAGAGTATTTGATAGAGCGTGGAATTTGGTTGGTTTTTTTTTTTTGTTTTTGTTTGGATGAGTTTTGTTTGGGTTGGTTGGTTGGTTTGAAGAGTATTTTTTTTGTTTTGTTTTCCTTTTTGGGATTGGTGGTGGTTAGGTTTTGTTTTTTTAAAGAGAAGGAAGTTTGTATTTTGGCTCTTGGATATTCCAAGTGCATTAGCCACAGTACTGGTACAACAGGGCTACCATTGAGTTGCACTGGGATTTCTCTATAAGGTAAGTTATTAATTTTCAAGATTCAGGTCATAATTTATCTTTTCAATTCTAATTTGTTCATTATTTTTCTAAAAGTTTTAATACAGGTAGAAAGTGTATTACAAAAGTTAAGAAAATACATGTCACAAATAAAAACAGTGAGATGTCTTTCATCTTAATACAGCTGCTGTAGATATTTTCTACATCCTAGACTTATAGTTGCTGGTAATTTTGCTTGAAGTAGTGAGCACCCCAAATGAAAATGGCACTACAGGATAAAACAGCCACGGCAACTGCAATGATTCCTGACGTGTCCTTCCCACAGGAGAGTGAGATGGTGGCCAGCTGAACCCAATTTGCCTTGTTCCTTCAGGGTCTTCAATTTTATCCAGAAGTTGCTTGTAACAGGTGATTAAATCAATCTTAGAGCAGGTGCAGTCCAGGAGGTTGTAGCTTAAATTGATTATGCAGTGGCCATCCAGAGGTACTAGCTGGTCACCTGGTACAATGTGGATCCTGTTATAGGCACAATTAAGATAGATACTCTTGAAATTTGAAAATGCATCTGTGCTGAACGCAGTAAATTTACTGTCACTCAGGTCAACATGCTGTAACTTCCTGAGGTTGTGAAATACTTGGTTACCTATTGCTGTCAGTTCACAGGATGATAATATTAGCACCTCTAAATTGGATAGTTGTTAGAACAGTTTGTCCTTTGGCATAATCCCCAACTCAAAGTTATTTTGACTAAGGTCCAAGAACATGAGGTTTTTCAAGCTCTGAAAGAGATGCTTGAAAATACTAATACTAATGCTAATATTAATGTGGGACAAGGAAAGATTCATCACTTGCTAGAGATGCAGATCTTGGAAAGGACTCTGTGAAGTGCTGATATGGAGAGGAATGAAGGGTAAGTCCAGCAGCTCTAGGCTAGCACTGTCCTGGAGAGGGAGTGTGTGTTGCGGCTCAGATTCAGGTAATGAAGTCTGCTCAAAGCTCTCAGCCTTTTGCTAGAGCAGTCAGAACTTTCAGTGTGACTCTGATTTAAATCTAGATGTTGAAGCTTTGCCAGAGCCTGGTTGCAGAACCTGTGAGTTACCCTTGATGTGAAGGCGGGTGAGGGAGGGGAAGGCTGCAGAGCTGGTGTTGCAGAGGTGCTCAAAGCAGTTTGCATTTGAGAACCATCTCCTCCTCTAGCAAGCTCATGCCACTGATGCCAGGGGGCAGTGCACGGATGTGGGTTTGGGTTAGGTCCAGCTTTTGGAGCCTGGTTAAGCACTGAAATGTGTCAGTGTTCAGATTTCTGAAGTGCCATAACTGCAGATAGAGATCCTTGACAGAGATACTACAGAGGCCTTGTAAAATATCTGGGCTCATGTACAGCTCCTTTTCCACACCATAAAATGTTCCCAGCCAAAGGGTCTGGGCTGTGGAGTTCTGTATCCCTGCCAAGACCCCAGGGATGTCAGCACAGCCCACCAAGTCCAAACTGTAGAAATGGGATTGAAAAGATCCAGGTTCAGTGTGTGTAATGTCATTGCCTTTAAGGATGAGAGTCACGTAGCTGGTCTTCTCCAGAGCTTGGACATCTTCTGCTGTGATTGCTTGTATGTAATTTGTTTGACAACCGAGGCATTTGAGGTTTTGAGTGGGAAAGCTGGGAGGAAGCTGCAGTGAAGAGATGTGGTTTCTGCCCAAGATGAAGATACCTAAGCTGTCAAGATTTGTCACTAGAATAAAGAACATGTTATTCCTCTCTGTGTTAAGATGCTCCAGGGAACGTGGGCCAGCAAATGCTGTGTCAGACAGAAACACGAGCAGGTTTCTGGTCAGCAGGACTGTCTTCAGCTGCCTGTTGCTGCGAAAGGCCCCGTCACACACTCAGCTGATCTGACACCTAAATAAGACAATAGAAAACTGCACAGTGGCCTCTCTCACAAACTCTCCTGGTAATGCAATTACACAAAATGCACCTCATATCTGTAAGAATCCATGATCTGTTACCTTCACCAGGGTAAAAGTGTCTGTCTTTTTTAGTGATACTTGCCTGGTACTTTTAAGTTCACATTTAATTACAGAGTTCAGAGTGAGAAGAAAAACCTGTCCTGAAATGATGGGTGTGAGGAAGCATTTGTGGGAGTCAGGAGACATGAGGTATTTAATGTATGTCTAACTTAATAGGAAAATCTCTTTTCCTATAAAAAAAGTCAGCCACTTCCAAGGGCCAAACAGGTCTTTCTCCAGTTTTTAGGAAACCATACTGAAAATCAATAAAAATCTGCTGTCTGTGACTTTGCTGTCACAACTGTCTTATCTGTGGTAATATCTAGAATATGTGTATTTCGCCCACTGAACTGTAAATGGTTGTCCTTAGAGGAGAAGCTGAGATATTGCTCAAGTCAATCATCTCTGCTTAGCAAAAAAATTTACCAGCTGTCTGAAGGTGCTGGTAGTGGTTTCCCTGTGAAGGCAGGAAGATGTTGATGTGGTGTGCTCCAGAAGTCTCTGTCTCTGACAGGGACAGAGGGGTTCAAGATTGTCATGAGCAGAAGTGAGGATGCTCCTTCCATACCTTGTTAAGTTAGAGAAGAGAATTCAGGTCAGAGAAGGTTGAAGTCTGGAGGGAAGGGAGCACATTGAAACTGAAACTGGGGATTTCTGTTGTGACAAGTAGTCACAGGAACTCCTCTCAATCCTAAACCTTCTCAGCTGTATCTTTTATTTTCTGTAATCTGGAGAATACACAGTGAAACTGAAAGAGTTAAGTACTGTGAATACAAACAGGAAAACATGGCGCTTGTAAAATTCCCCCCTGCCTCCTCCCCCTCCACCCCCAAACTAACGCAACCCATAAAATAATCTAAAGAGAATTTTGAATTATTTAAAACGCAGCAACCAAAACCCAAGGAAGCTTCAGCACAGGTTTGCAATGCATAGCCCTGGGGTTTTGGGGAGTGTGTTTTTCAAATGACTGCCTTGAATCTCTCTTGTTTTAATTTGAAGTGTTTCATCTACGGTACTTTCTTATCAAAGTTAGCACATATGAGGATTGTTTACTCTTCTGGATGAATTATTAATCCTTAAAAAAAGATCTCCACAAGGTAGCTTTAAATTGTGAATGTCATAAGTCTTGTAGCAGAACTTACTCCAAGAGAAGTCTTAAGTAAACCTTACAGAGAGGAAGTAACAAAGAGCAGGTCTGGAAAATGTTTCTAGAAGGAATGTGGCCAAATTAATTGGACATGAATTCAGTTACACACGGCAGTCAGGAGACAGCAGGAATGTTTTGCTCAGGCTAGACAAAGATCATGCCTGATATGGTAAGTCTTTAAAACATCTACAAAGGCTTTTCAGTTTTAAGTGAAAATAAATCCATCTATTACAGAGAGCAGTCAACTCTGTGGATACCAGGGAAATTCATTGAGTGTGCTTGACCTGCCATTGCCTGCTGGTTACATGAAAGTCAACCAGACCCAGGTTGCTGTCCCCCTGAAATAGACTGCCACGCTGTTGAGGCATGGGAATGCTCATGGCGTCCTCTTGTCCCAGCTGCCAACAGCTGCAGCGCCAGCACTGTGCACAGCCAGTGCAGCACCAGCCTCGTCCACACCCACCTCCCTTCCCAAAGGATAGAGGAATGTCCTGTCCTGGATGGTTCCAGGGCCAGCCTAGGAGTGGGATACCCAGGGCTGTGTAGGAGCTGCAGCTCTGGCAATTCCCTGCCCCATAACCTTGAAGACATTGGTCTTGTGGGGAAGGGAACACATGTATGGCACTGTTGGCCAACATTAGCGCTTTAATTTGACACAAAGCTATTGTGGTAGTGGAAGAAAGCAGGGCAGCAGTTATGTGTCCAGGGAAAAATGCCCTGGAGCCTGTGGCATGTAGAGGACAGTGCAGGTGTGTGCCCTGTGGGTGGGAGCATGTGGGCACTTGGGGTTTGTGGAGGTGCACATGTGTGGGTCCTCAGGAGTGGTGCATGGGGCTCAGATCTTGCTGTTGACACAGCCGTATTTGAATCTCACGTCTCTGCCTGTCTGGCTTAGAAGAGGCAGGTGGGCTGTGTCTGCACTCAGTAGCCTCAGGAGAAGGGGAAGAGCAGTAGTGTTTGTTGCAAACCACAGCCTGGGTTTGGTGAACATTTTCTTCCTTTCTTTTAAGACAAATCCTGTAACTGAAGGGTGCTAGGGAGTGCTGGGGAAGAAACGTGGGCCTCCACTGCTGGAGACAGTGCAGCCTAGCAGGCAGGGACAGACAGATGTTGGCAGCAGTGTGGTGGAGTGGGAAGGGCTCCCCTCCCAATGAAGAGGGGCTGTCACTGCAAAATTCCCCATCTGGGTGGGCAGCACAGCTTCTTGACTGTCCAGCTCCCTCTGGCATACTGGTCCCAGCTGGAGTTCAGTGGCAGGCAGAGCACAGACTCCAGCACCCGGGACAGCATCAGCAGGGAGGGGCGAGCCAGTGCTGCCCATGGCTGAGCCCCCCACATGTAGGTGCTTAGTGTGACCTGGGGGCAGAGACCCAGCCCAGAACCTGCTGCAATAACACCTGTGATAGCACAGGGACTCAGGCCCAGCCTAGAAGCGCTGATACAGTGTCAGTATCTACAAAAATGACAGAATGCAGACCTAGAAAAGTTGATGCTTTCAATACTGGTAAGCAAAGGAGAACCTGTGGAGCTAACTGCTGCCATGTGTAGTTTAGACAGATAAAAGTAATTTAACTGTCACTGTAAATTTGAAGAGTGCCTGTGTTTTGTCATTCAAATAAAGCAATGAGTAAGTAAGCTCTCTCCATATGCTTCAGGGTGTGGAGTGGGTTTCGAAGTGAACTAAGGAGAAACTGTCCCAAGGGGGATCCTGTTGTGCAGCTCTGAGTCCTTGGAGATTTGTAGATTTAATTCAATGAGGAGTTTGCTACCAGCCCCAGGTGTGCATTTCAATGGGCTGTTTTTCCATTGTGCTTGTTCCCTAAATCAAAAATCTTGTATTTTTTTTCTGTTGTCTCCCACTTGGAATAGAAAGATAAAAGAAAAAAAGAGAAGAAAAGCAAAGACAAAAGGAAGTATTAAGGAAAAATAAAAGTTTATTGGGTCAATCTTTTCTCCTGCCCCTGGAAAAGGCCTGGTACTTTCTTATTATTCTCATGTGGTATTGCACACTAACTAAATAGCAAATAGAGACAGAATCATACCCTGACTGTGTGCAAATTCCTGTATGAAGAGCACAGTACTAGAGAGAGTACAAGATTACAAGAGAGAGCAAGACTCTCCTCTGTCTATCTCTCTTACCTGTTAAACAACCCTGGGAAACTTTACCATCCTTCAAGCTCTTTGTGGGATGAAGTACAGTGTTGGTATGATGGGCTCCCAAGGACCCCATCAGTGGTGGGAGAGAGTGTGAGTGTGCACAGATGCACTGGTGTGAGGAGGAGAAGGGACAGTGGCTGATAAGCATATACCCAGACACCTGTCTTACTCCTCTTGATAAGGACTTTCAGATTCCCCTAAGATAAATCCTATCTGGGAACTGGAACCACTAGCACTGGAAGCATTAGCAGTTAAGTGTTTACCCCAGTCTGCAGGTCCTGCACATCGAGAGGGATGGCAGCTGTCGCTCCCCTCCACGCACATCATCTCTGTGGTGCTGGGTGCTCTGCAGCTGGCACAGGTGAGCACTGTGAAAATCAGAAGATGTATATAAATCATATATATAAATAACAGATATAAATCACAGACCATTGTGGAGACAGGGAGGTTGGATGCTCTTGTGCTGTCTTCTCTGAATAAAAGTGAGGCTGAGCAGAGAGGTCAGATGAAGCCAGAGGGCTGGCTGGAAAGCAGGTTGCAAGGAAAAGACATGCTGAACTCACTGTGAGCTAAACAGTAGTTTCAGAGTGAAACAGGAACTTGCCTGCTTTTAGTCAGGTTACTGTGCACTGATGCTTTTCTGAGGCAGAACAGATTTTTAAAAAGTGGAAACTGAGGAAAATTGGTCTTCATCTTCATGTGGACTGGAATGTCTCTGCAGGTTACAGGATAGAGCAGATGAGACTGTAGCACACTACCAAAGGCAAATTTCATGTAATAGGAAATTTGAGTTGAACAAAATTTTATTCATCACTTAGAAAAGGCACAAAATCTTGAACAACCAGCTGACAGAGCTCTTCTTTGGTGGCTGGTGGCAGTGGTGGATTTGGCGGTATTAGTTTCACAGTGGACTAAATGATCTTACTGATCTTTTCCAGCCTAAACCATTCTATGACTCTAAGATCTCTGCCTACACTTTTGCAAAAAGGATTGTGTTGCTGGTGCAACTATTGCAGTCCAAACAGTAAAGGCAGAAAGCAATACCTCAATCTGAAAATTAGAACTGTTCCTCTTGTATTTAGGTTACTTTTTTGTAGGGGGAGAATATTTCTAACCATCTCTAAGATGAGTGGGTGTGTGGTAGCTGCAGGCAGGAGGGGATTTTGTGCCAGCCAGCCAGAGGTGCCCAGGGCAGTGCTGTGCACTGACTTCAGCCAAACAGCTCAACCTGCCTTTTTCTCCCCTTTCTTAAATGACTGAGTTATTGGCTTGACAACCTTGTTGCCTTAAGTGGCACTCTTTCTTCAACACCTAGGAGAAAAAGGCACAAGGAAAACTTCCTGGGCTCAGAAAATGTGTGCCAGCCCAACAGAGCTGATCCAGACCCTGTACTCAATCAGGGAAGCTTCAAGTAATTAAGATACCATTTGGAGTGCATCAAGGTCAGCACCCATGAAGGTGAAGACACCTGAACTTCTGTGGTGCTAAGGATACACACAAAATCAGTGGCTTCGGCTCTGAAACAGAAGGCCACAGCTGTGCTGGCATCTGGAGCTGACTTCAGGGTTCACCTGAGCCATGCTGTGCTCATTGCTGCAGGCAGCTGAGGAGAAGGGAGAAGTCAACAAGGCAGGAGGGAAACTGCCAGAAGCACAGAGCTCAGTCCATTTTGCATACTTGCCTAAACCTGATGGCACTGAGAGGCCACAGAACCAGTGCCCTGCTTTTGTATTTGTCTGCTACCAGGATGTTTCTGTGCCTACCCGGTTGGCTGGGTTTTTTTCCTCTCCTCTTTAATTTATAGTATACAAAAGAAAATACCTTATCTTAATGATAAACTGAAAAGCTGACTTCACATACCACTAACAGCTCTGCCTCTTCCCCAGACAGTTCTGTGTTTGCTGGAAATCCTGCTTGCTCTGCAGCTGGTCACAAAAACTATGAAGAGTTTGATTGATATATTTGCTCCTTGTTCATCTGCCATTTTCCAAGTTGTCGTCTTCTGCGAGGCAGATGGCCTGGTTCAGGAACGGCACGGCGACCCCACCCAGGTCGCTCGGTCCATCAGCACACAACACCAATGTGGTGGATGGCAAAATGGCGTTTATTGGTGAAGAATTTGACACTTTATAACCTAGGTTCACAGTGTCACTCCCATCTGCTTTCATCACAGGTAGGTGCTATTGGCTAATTACGGGGGTAGTTACCATAAACTATTGAGGAGGGGGGTGACTGTATCTTTCCATTACATCCCGATGTCTTCTGACTGCCAGACCTTAGCTGACCACGTTTCCCCCCCTCCTTATGCTTAACTAAATTTGCTAGAATATAAGGTGTATTAGTCTTGAAAGTTCTAACGTTATTTTATGTATATCTGTCTTTAAACATTTTATCTAACTTATCTATATTATGAAAAGTTTTAAAAATAAATATCATAGACTTAAGTAAAAATATAAGGTGCACTATACTTAACTAAAAAGGCTAAAAACTTATAAAATAGACACCAAAGTTTTTCATTAACAAACATAAGGCACACGTGGTGACCAAGTGCATTCTTAGAGCACATGTTAATGCTCAAAAGCTAAGGCTTGGTGTGTCCCTGTGCACTGGATTTGCATGGACAGATTTTGGTAGAGGGGGTGCTACCAGGATGGCTACTGTGAGAAGCTGCTGGAAGCTTTCTTCATGCCCAGCAGATCCAGTGCCAGGAGGCCCCAGGATAGATGTGCCCCTGGACAAAGCTGAGCCTATTAGAAATGGTGGTAATGCCTTTGTGATAAATGATTTAAGAAGGAAAGAAATTACTGTGAAGATGCAATTTGGCTCAGAGTTGGAATGTGTGAGAGGAACAGCCCTACAGACACCAAAGCTGGTGAAGGAGGGACAGGAGGCGCTCCAGGCATCAGAGCTGAGGCTCCCCTGCAGCCCCTGGTGCAGACCATGGTGAGGCAGCTGTGGCCCTGCAGCCCCTGGAGGTCCCTGGGGATGCAGAGATCCACCTGCAGCCCCTGGAGGAGACCCAGGCCACAGCAGGTGGATGCCTGAGAGGGGGCTGTGAACCCATGGGAGGCCCGTGCTGGAGCAGGGCCCTGGCAGGGACCTCCAGACCCACGGAGAGAGGAGCCTGTGCTGGAGCAGGTTTCCTGGTAGGATTTGTGACCCTGTGGGAGATCTATGCTGGAGCAGGCTATGTTTGAAGGACTGCACCTCAGAGAAAGAAACCCATGATGGAGCAGGCTCTCCTTGGAGTACTGCACCCCATGGAAGGGTAACCCACCTTGCAGCACTTCATGAAGAACTGTGTCTGTGGATTGAACTTATGCTGGAGAAGTTAATGAAGAACTGCCTCCTGTGGGAGGAATCCCATGCTAGAGCAGGGGAAGGACTCCCCTCCCTGAGCAGCTGCAAGAACAATCTGTGATGAACTGACCATGACCCCCACTCCTTGTGCTACTGAGGGGGAGGAAATAGAGTCTGAGAAGGAGAAGTGGTGGGGGGAAGATGTTTTTAAGATTTATTTTACTTCTCATTATCCCTCTCTGATTTAGTTGGTAATAAATTTGCTTAATATCCCTATGTTCAGTCTGTTTAGCCTGTAGTGGTATTTGTTGAGGGATCTCTCTTGTCCTTATGTCAGCTTATGAACCTTTGTTATATTTTCTCTCCCCTGTCCAGATGTGGAGGGGAGTGATAGAGGGAGTGCTGGGTGCCTGAGTTCCAACCAGGGTCAAACCTCTATACCCTGTGATCCCTGCTGTGCTTTCCTGGGGTGGAGCAGCTTGGACTCACACATGTACCCCATGACCTATTTTTTGCAGACTGTGAGCCCTGGTGGTACAGGTACTTCCTCAGACCATCCATACCAAAACCCTCGAATTTAAAATAAATGAGGTATTTTATAATAAATAGAATTAAATATTTTATTAAATAAAAATTATAATTTTCTTTTATAAGAGAAGTCCTCTGAATCAAGAAAAGCATCAGCCAAAGCTAGTCTTGTCTCATTCTGTGGTGCAGTAAAGCCTATTATTATGTATCATGGAACTTATGTGTCATATAAGAAATAAGAAAGCAGGAATAACTCCAGAGATGTTTCTGGTTTTAGTAAGTTTTCTTTGTTTTTGTTTTTGTTTTTGTTTTTTTTTAGTGGGGTGGGGAGAAGGAGTGGGCCAGTGGGCCGGTTAAGAAAATGGGAAGATTTATTATTCAAATAAGAGTTCTAGGACCTAAGTCAATTTCACAGAATAAAAGAATAATCTAAATGAAAAGTGATGCATAAGGATCTTAAAGCCCAGCTCTTGGCCAGTCCCAAGGATCACACCATGTGCCTGAGAGCATTGTCCAAACACTTCTTTAACCCTGGCAGATTTGGTGCTGTGACTGCTTCCCTGGGGAACCTGTTCCCCTGCCCAGCCACCCTCTGGGTGAAGGAACCTTTTCCTAATATCCAACCTAAACCCCCCCTGACACAACTTCTGGCCATCCCCTTGGGTCCTGTCACAGCCCACCAGAGATAAGAGATCAGTGCCTGCTCCTCCTCTTCCCCTCATGAGGAAGTTGTGACTGCAATGGGGTCTCCCCTCAGTCTCCTCCAGGTTGAACAGACCAAGTGTCCTCAGCCACTCCTCATACGCCTTCCCTCAAGGCCCTTCACCATTTGGACACTTTCTAGCAGCTTTACATCTTACATTGAGGCTCCCAAAACTGCACACTTTGGATAATGAAGAATTCATTATGAAATTCGTGTTAGGTGACTGAAGTTCCTCTTCTTGACCATGTAATTGTTGAGCTTAGTACAACGGACTAATGATTAGGGATATTTGAATTATTCATTGTATGTGCCTATCAGATTAATTTAGATCTTTATGGTGTTAAAAGAAAGTGGGGAGAAGTAAGAATTTATGGCAGTAGCTAGTGGGAGTGGGTTTTGATGTTAGCAGGGGGCTTTGCTATGGATACCCACCATGGGCTCAGGCAGGTTGCAGATCCTCTGTGACAGCTACAGCCAGAACTGTTGCAGGCTGACTCACTTCCCATGCTCAGTACTGCTCCTCTTCTGCATGCGGGTGTCTGCTATTCCCAAGGGCTAGGTAGATTTTTTTTCTCTCCATCACTGCAGTCAGGGTGGCTGTCAGACCACAGGGGTTGCTGGGACAGTCCCCTCAAGAATAAGTTGCTGCTCCTAATTAAATTTTCTCTGTGCTTGGTTGAAACTCTTTCAGCTATTGATGATGGGGAAAATTTAGGAGCATGCAAGCACCAGCAGTAGTAGTTGACCTCAGTACTTGCCAGTGAATGCTCGTGAGATGCTGCATGCTGCAGAGAGTTGAGCACACTGCTGCCTCCACTCTGCCCCTGCAGTGTCATCCCAGTCAGTCTGCCCTGCAGTCAGAGTCCTCCAGAGAGGGTGGTACACCCTCAGGTTCCCTATTCTAAACTGGTATTCTGAGCTAGTGTCCTGGTTTAGGGCAAATTTGGGAGAAAAACTCTGAATGGAGTTCCCCTAGAAAGTGAATTCAAGTGGCCCCTCCCCCAACTGGTTTGGGAAAAGATTTCCTTAGAGAAAAGTGGAAAAAACCTGTTTATTTAAGAGAAATTGAATAATACTAAACAATGAAACCTCTCCCTGTTCAAAGAGAAGGCATCCAGAAAGCTCCTTTTCATGGGGTGTAGCTCAGCTCACTCAGTCTCTTATCAGTCCCTCTGACACTGGCAAGTGCTGAGGCCCAGGCCCCTGTGGGCCACAGGCATGAGCTCCTGGGGTTTGGCTGGGTTTTCAGTCCAGAGCAGGTTTGAACAGATCCAAAGAAAAAACAGTCTGGGGAACTTCCCTGCCTCAGCTAGCTAAAAAACGAAAAGACAGACTCTGTCCCACTGTCTGTCCGTGCTGCAGACACCACAGTCCAGGAGCAGGATGTGGGGGAGTGATGTTTGTCCTCAACACAAACTGTGGCTTCTTCTTCCCCCCTTCACTCTCAGAGCCAGTCTTAAAGGTGCAGAACTTAATATGTAACATAAACCAGGTGTCTGGGGATACCAGTATCACAAAGTCACTCCATGACAACTAGACAGGAGGAAGAGCTCACAAATGTCACCAGAATGCAGTGAGTCACACACAATGTCTGCCCACAGATGATGGATCTTTTCTCACCTAAAAACTAGCAGGGCTATAGTGTCACTCTGTTGGGGTCAGAAGCACAGAAAATAGGCTCTTATCTGTGGTGCCTGGCTCTGACACACAAGAGAGCACTGAGTTTAGTCTAAAAGCATAGAGACAGCTTTTAAAGTTAAGTAAAGAAACTAATGATGTGAGTGTGTAAGTTAGAGAGTTTTGTTAAGTCACTGGATGAGAAAGATAGAGTTTGGGGTTTAAGCTATATTACAGAATAAGAGACAACATGGAGGATTTAGGGCGTTGTCCCTTTCTCCTTCTTTTTCCTTCTTCATCATCTTCTTCTAAGGGTTTTTGGGTAATAATGAGTGATTATATGAAAGAATCCGTAGTGCAGCACACAAGTGTCAGGTCATTGGGCCACTAAGAAAAATAATTTACTTGGCATTTGATTATTGGACCAATAGACACATAAAAGACCTTGGAAAGATTCTCCGTTCTCCATTTTGCACCCCTCTATCTTAGTGTATTTAGCTCCTTGTACTCTATGTATATAAAATGTAGAAAAGGAAAGAATAAACAACTAAGCCTGAACATGAGAAAGCAGCCTCTCTCTCATCATCTCCGTCCTGGGGAAAAAGAACCCAGCCACCAATGTCATGTCCTGACATCGCTCCTAGCAGAGACTGTAGCAGTGAAGTGCTGGCATGTCCCTCAGCTCAGCCCAGAGCCCAGGCCCAGAGGCCCAGGCCTGGCGTGGACTCCTGGCACAATGTGGGAGGCACAGTATTCCATTCCCACCCCCGACACAGAAGGGTGGGCCCTGTTTCTGGTGGGACTCTAGGTCCTGCAGAAGCCTCTCCACCTGGTAGGAGGATGGCTAGCTGGGTTGAAAGGGAATCCTGTGTGAAGTCAAACCCACGTGGCTGACCCTATGCCAGGCCTGGCCTGCCAGAAAAAGGGGTCCCAGTCAGATCACTGAGTGCCACACCTCCAAAAAACCCAGGCACCGAGGCATGCTGCAGTTTGAATGAACCTGAAAAAGATGTATGACTGTAGGAATAAGCAAGAATTAATCTAAGATATTAAAAATAAATGAAATCAAAGTGCACTGAGTTGTGTATATATATTAAAAAGATTTTAGTACCTTCAGGATCCCTGTGAGATGTTAATTCTCTCTTTTTAGAAAGATAAATTGTGTATATCTCTGGCTCTTCCACAGCTCTGAAGAGAAAGGGATTGGCAGCCCAATACAGCAAGGCTTTTGAAATACCTGTAAATCCTATACAGGATCAAAGGATTAAAATAGTTTTCAGCTATTTCCTTCAAGTATGGATTTCAAGATTTTCCTCATTTGTTGAGATAGGAGTCCAAATGTATGAATGCTGGATGTTAAGAACACAGGATTTTCCTTGGAGCTGTGGATTTGGGCTGTGACTCTTTCCCTGTTGTGGCTGCATGGTACTACAAAAGGGTGAAACATGGCAGCTGGGGAGGACCAGGACCACCTGCTCTAACTCAAACCTGCATTTCCCAGCAGGAAAACCTGCATGGGCTTTGCTGCGGGTGCTGCAGGCTCGGGCTGCAGGCTGCAGGCTGCATTCTAAGGAAAAGCCTAAAACAAAATGATGAAGAAAGAGGATAAATCACTGTCAGGAAGAAGCAGCTGATGTAAAACAAGTCAGACTTTATGTGAAGCTCCTTTGCTTCATGCTGCAGCAATTTATCTTTCTGAAATCCTAAACAAGGGCAGGAGATAGCAGCCAGATGTGCTCTCCAGCCCACACTCTGGACACGTGAGCAGTGTTGCTTTGCCTGCCCTTGGTGATGGTAGGGACACAAGTGGGACATGAGCTGCAGGACTTCATCTGTGGTGCCCTCCCAGCTGGGCATCATTTTGCCCAGTGGATCTTTTGGGCAGCCAGGGACCAAGCCAGGGACAGCATGCCCCTACCCCGGGGATTCCTCTCCCTCTGGTTGCCAGCACTCCTTGACAGGTGACCAAACCACCAGCTTCTTTCTCTGGAACTGATGGTTTGAGGTTAGTGCTGAAAACACACCACAGCTTCAATCCAAAATTTTCATGACTTAGGAAAACCACTTGCACAGATAGTGACCTGGATGCCCATTGGAAGAAAGGGACTGTGTGACCAGGGACATGATGTGAGCACTGGGCATAGAAATATTCCAGACAAATAAAGTGAGCACCCTTCTGGTTGCCTCTCCACTTCTGAGTTGTTCTCTAGTGGATTTCATTTGTGGTAACTTTCAAAAGACTTGATGGTGCAAGTGCTTAGCCAAGGTACAACTGCTGCTCCATGCCCTGGAACACCTGGCTTTGGAGAAGGCAGCAGTGCTATTTTTTTAGCAAACAGGATGAACAAACCTTCAGCTGATGACTGCAGCTTGCTAGAGAGCAGGGGACACAGGGTTTCCTGGCCCCTGTGCCTTCATCCTGAGCCGTGCTGGTGAATTCAGCCAGAAAAGCTGAATTTGCCATGGCTGGGGCATGTGGAACTGTGTGAAGTCCTCTCAAATGCAGACTAAAAATGGCCAGGGCAAAGGCACTAAGTAGGAAGGAAATTGCTGACAGTATTAATTAACAACAGATTAATTACTGGTGGTGTGTTCACCCATGCTTCTTCTTCAAAGAGGGAATATCTCCTGTATACTCCCCTCAGACACTGTTTCTCCATGGTTACTGCTGCTGTGTTATCGTCCTTGAGTAGCTTGTGATTTTTCAAAAAATCAGAGGTTGTCTTGAGAATCTCAGCACTGGAGCTCTATCACCCTGAAATTACAGCCTTCTGATTGTATGGAGTATTGTTTTTTCCTATTATTTATCCTTTTTGATTGTTTATAATGTTGCTAGTTTCTTTGTTCATTTTTCTTTTTCCTTTTCTTTTTGTTTAACCAAAAAGGGTGAGATGTCACCCAGAAAACTCAGCTTCTGAGCTTGCTAACATAGTTTTCTAAAGACTTTCCCAGGACAGTAACTGTAAACATAGATACATGTACATTCTTTCTGTTACATGTCTTGTGATGGGCATCTCTCATGGCCAGTGCAGTGAGAAAGTGTTATCCTGACCATCCAATCCCTGGCTGTGGTCAGAAGCCTATAAATCCTGGGGGGAAAAATAAACTCTGCTCTTCCTTTCACCACACCTCGACCTGTGTCCGTGTGATCTATTCATCTTCAGCGGCAACAGAGCTCCCTGTTACACTTTGAAATAGTTATAAGACTTTCCTCAGTCTCAAAAATTCAGCCTCTGCTCCATGCTAAGCAAGCAAAACAGTGATCTTGGTCCCCAGGGGAGTGAGTACTTTATAATACTGTAAAGATAAAATGCACATTTCAATGATTAATGACAAGCCATTATTTTTCTCTCCAAACAATAAAGAGTCTGACAAACTGGGTTGCACAAGTCTTAAAACCTAGATTTTAAACAAGCAATAGAGAAATCCAGTAATTGCAACAGTTCTGACTTGAGTAGCAAGCAAAAAAATCAGAATTAAAACCCTTGTAAGCTTCCTTTTTCCTTGGTGTGGCTTTGGGGAAAAGGAAGTTCTTTGCTCTTACCGAGTGAGGCTGGACTGATCACTGGGAGTTGCATTTTTGTTGGTTTTGGTTTGTCTGGACAGGGATATTAACCTTGCAATGGAAGGAAACCAGGCAGAGATAAAGGAAAAGAACCAAACTGAGGAACCTGGTGTGAGTCCAGACTATTTAAAGAACTTCTGGCATGGAGGCTTTGAAATGACAAAAGAGCATCTTAAAAGGAAGCCCTGTTGCTAGGCAACATGAATTGTTGTATATAGAACTCCAGGAAGATAAGAGAGAAACCTCTGCTGCTTTCAAGGAAGAAATGGTGGTGAGGAGCCATAGCTGCATCCAAAGCATGTTTGAAGTGTTCCAGACACATCCTATCTGTGAGAGGGTTTCCATGACCCTTCAGATCAGAGAGTGGCCACTGGTTAGACTGTATCGCAGGTGAGAGCTACCTCTCCTCCTCCACCTGCTGGAATGCAGGAGCATTGTGCTTCTGCTCAGGATGGCTGAGAACAATGGGAAAAACATGAAACTGCTACAGTAACACAAAAAAAGCACAGGCCATGCTCAGCCAGATGTTTTGGGAGCGTGATCTGATGTTTCAGCAGTGTTTTGATTGGTTCAATTAATTTCTCAGGTTTTCCTTCTCTTTCTCCCCCATTCATGTTAACAAATTCTTATCTTTCATGCTGATGGTCTTTGCCTGATGATCATCCATCCCCCTGCCAGGTAACTACTGGATATATTGTGACACAATGACATGAAATGCATTCTCCATTCAGGAATATGTCAAAATAAATATATTTTGCCACAGCATAACATTTCTTCCTTTGTCCTCTTCATGCTCCAGAGATGGGGCTCACAGTAATCTTGCCTTTCTTGCCAAGTATGAATCCTTGACTGATCTGATTTGCTGAAGGAAAAACAAATCAACCTCTTTGCTAAAATTCCGGATTTTGTTCTTCATGCAGCTGCTGGGCATTGAGACTGCAGTTGTGTGCTGCTGATAAGCTGTTCCTATTAGATGATTTTGAGAGGGTAAATTCTTATAACTCAGCCAGACTAGAAGTGGAAGTATGGTTCCATGTGTGCAGAGCTTGTCAGCCATGACCCTGCTGCCCACTGGCCTCAGCAGTAACCTGGGGCCACAGGTGGTTTCTCCCATCAGATGCTCCTGAAATCCTGTCTGCTCTAATGTCAATTTTCATGTCATTTTCTTTTTATATACATATATATATACCAAATATCCAGTCCCTCTTCCCAAAACTATCTGCAAGAATTTTCCAAATGTTTAGTCTTGTGAAGTTTGTCAGACCCTGGTTTGCTCCTCAGTCCCCTGAAAAATCTCTGGATGGATGTCCTACAGTATTGTCAGGCATAATTTTCTGCAGGTTGGTCATTTGTCTTTTGAAAGGGTTTCACTTGGCAACTCAGTCTTTGGCAAGGTTTTATTTCAATCAGAGAAAACACATCAGAGCTTCACACTGCAGCTTGTCTGGGTGTTCTTTGCATATTGCCATCCCTCAAAAATGTCATTTTCCTTCAAAGGAATGCCAGAAGCAAGCCAAAGCCTTCTCTTGGTTTTCTGCAATAACTCTAAAGAAAGGAGTGAAATTCTCAAGAGACTGTACCCCAGCTCTTCCTGCTCTCTGGGGGTGGCTGGGAGCAGCTGAACAGCCATGCCCACAGCAGGGAAGGCCTGGGATGGCTAATATCCCTAGCCAAAAGGAAGGCAGCAGTGGCTGGGCTCCATCCTCCCACAGGCATTGATGGTGAAGTCTCGCTGGATGATGTCGGCCAATAGTCAGTGCTTCCTCTGCCACTGGGGCCCACTGCCTATGACATTTGCTGTCAATTACAGGGTTTTTCCTCTTGGTGTATCTGTATTTTCCTTGCTCTAATTTAACTTGTTGCTTATTTTGCTGTTGACAGCTGAGAACCATTGGCCCTTTCCTCCACCTAACATCATCTGCAGCATCTGTAAGCTGTCGGCACTGCAGTCCCCATGCCCTCTCCTACGTTGTTTCTCTGCCTGGTTGGAGCTGTCACCGTCATCTTGTGGGGACAAATCCATGTTTAAGGAAATGTTCTGGGAAAGTGTGTGATTTGTAGTTTGTCACGCTGCTGTGCTGGTCAAAGCTGCGCTGTTTGGGGCTGACACATGTCTCTGTTCGTCTGCACTGCACTATGGGATGTAGACTTTCCTTAGGTCACAGGAGAGTGGGTCTTAAAGATGCACTAGGGGCTGGGCACTGGCCCTCCATTTTAATGAACAAAGAGGAAGTTTCAGATGTGTTGTTGTAATAGAAACAGCAGTGTCCTTTAATGTGCTGTGGTTTGTGAGCAGTAAGCCTGCCCTGGGCGGGGTTTGTCTGGTTTGATTAAATGACACAAGCTGGGTGTGGGCAATAGGACTGTACAAATGGACTGTTTAACACACAAGTGGAAATACCTCTAGAAGTGAACAATAGCAGAAGGGTAAACTCCTATGATCTTGATGAGATTTCCAAAATTTGCCTTCATATTATCCTTTTATTTAGTTTTATCTTTATTATTTTGCTCTTTCAGATACCTAAGCAGCAATTGCTATGGACCCAATCTTGCAGGAGTGAGCAGGACCTTGGGGAGGTGGAGTTTGTAACAGATTTAGTTGTCTGCTTGCTGCCAGGGGAAAATCTAGCCAGTTACTTGAGACACAGCCATGACTTTGTCTAGATTTTCAGTTAACAGAATTTTCCATGGCCTTTCTTTTTGCGATCCCATTTCTAAACTGCTGCCAGCCTGGAGTTCATCGTGGTCAGCTGTATGGGATCCCTGCAGTGCATGCTGCTGTGTCTGTCTGCAGCTCCAGCTTTCATGCCCATGTGCTAAATGGGCACTGTTTGCTGATGCACTGTGGGATACCCCTGAGCATGAGAAGACAGTGAAGAATTCCCTTCAGGGTAATCCATTTTAGCATTATATAAGTGTTTGTGCACCTTGCAGGTGAGTGCAATTTCACCTGAGGAGGTTGCTGCATCTGTCTTCAGTGACCTGTGCTGGTGACTTGTTGATGTAGTTTATGGGATGTTTATTAAACCTCTTAGGCCTGAAAGATTTTGTCATCACTTAGATGATTCTAAATGGTGCTAACAGTGTAAAACCCAAAGGACATATACTTGAACCTGAAATTCACTTCTTGTCCTTCAGGATATAGATTAAACAGACTTTAAAAGGAAAGATTTAAGTGACTTTTTTTTTAATCTTAGTGTAAAGCTCAGAGTCTGGATAAACAAGAGAATAAATCCAACAGTACATTAGGAAAGAGGGAGTAATTATTATTTTAAAATGTAACCTCATGAATTTCTTATCTAAACTGGAACGTCCTTAAAGACAGAAACATGTTTGAGCTCTGCAGTGCAGATGTTCCTTCCGTTTAACAAGTGTGTGCACGGGGTACAGACAGAGGGAAACTCCACGACAGAGATGAGAAAAAAGTGCTGAGGTGCAGATGCAGCTGAAAATTAATCAATGGAAGCAGGGAGTGATGGGGGTGAGGGAGCTCCTCTGGGACACAGTCTGAAGTGGAGCTCTGGGTGACACACAGTCCCTGAGCTCTGAACATGATCATAAAGTAACTGTGTAAATATTACAGTTATATGTCAAAAATCCAATAAAATATGCCAATTATGCTGGATTCAGAAATAGATATTTTTTGCTTTTTCTCAAACCTACGACTTGGGCTGAAATTCTGGGAGAAATGGTGCTAGGAAAACCCTTATGGATGGGAGCCAAAGCCACTGCTGGCACACATGGCCAAGGAGCAAGTTGCCAACATTTTCCTACAGTTTTCTTCTAGATCATTGTTTGTTCCCACTGCTGCTATGGGTTTCCACGAGATGGAGCTATTTTAACATGGATTTGGCAGCAGACTGTGAGGAACAAATGTGCTACTGCATATTTTATTTTATTTTATTTTATTTTATTTTATTTTATTTTATTTTATTTTATTTTATTTTATTTTATTTTATTTTATTTTATTTTATTTTATTTTATTTTATTTTATTTTATTTTATTTTATTTTATTTTATATTTTATTTTAATTTTTTTTTTTTTATTTATTTGTTTTGTTTTGTTATTTCAATAATGACAGAATTCTTGAAGTGGGAAAAATTTTAATGAAAATCATAAAAAAGTAAATCCCAGAAGCAACAGCTGGAGCTCAATGTACTTCTGGAGAGATTGTGTCATCAAAAGACCTCTTGCAAAAGTTGCTCCAATTTCTCATTGGAGGTAAATACCCTCAAAATGCAGCTTTGCCCCACACTGGGGCAGCAGTTGGGGTGTGCACCGGGCCTCACCTTCTGGAGGGTTTGTTTTGCCATGGCCAAAGAAAGTTCCAGAGCTCCATGCCCTGAGCACATGCAGGGTGGCTCTTTGATACCCATCAGACATTGTCTGTGTCCCCAGTCTGCAAACATCAGCCCTCTAGGGCAGCAGACCTCCTTTGCTGAATCATGATTCCCTCTCCTGTGACATTTCTGTCCCTTTAAATCATTTTTTTAAGGTCTTGTTATGTCTGTTTCCATGTGCCATCTTCTTCCACTGCAGCATCTGCTCATTCCTTCTCTGCTTTACCCCCACCAGCCCCATTGTCCACTGAATCACAATGCAGACAAAAATTCATGTAAATGCCGTTGCTTTACGATGTATGTTTGAAAATCTCATGGCACGCCTGTCTTTTGATCAAGTCTTGCTCACAGAGCCAAACACCTCTTGCCTTTGTTGTTGGAGCACACCTTGACACTGCAGCCCCTTTAACAGCAGCAGCCCAGGGAGAGGCATTTATCTGGGGATTTTCAACAGGAGCTGTTGAAGTTAGGGCCAGGTTTATACGGAATGTTTGTAATGCTTGGAAGAAGGGTACCATGGGCACCCCTTGCTCACAGTGCAAGTGCTTTAGAGCTGTGCTGGCATTGCTGTGAGAAGCTGGTGTTCTCTGTCGGCACACTGGAGGTACGTGCTATCTCTGTGATGAGGTGTTGCTGGCAACAAGTGTCTGCCCTAAGTCCTTGGCCACCCAGGGAGCCAATGGGCAGAGATTTCCTTCCCAAGCAAGCTCCCAGTGCTGCAGGCTGACTGCTCCCCTCGCCTGCCACAGCAGAGGCCAGCCGGCTGCTGCTTGTTAGCTACACGGGCCTGAAATCCTCACTGCTGCGGGCCCCGGCCGAGTGGAAACCACAGCAAGACAAATAAGGGTCAGCTATCTAGGCAGGGAGCTGCCACTGCCAGATCTGGTGACACTGCACCTGTCCAAATTCCCGTGTGAAATCTTAATTCACAAAGTCTGGAGCATAAATATGTTTGACAGTTGTTGGTTAGACCTTTTTTATGGTATGGTCTAACATCCATCCTTTCTTGCCCCCAAACCTGTGCTTTGCAGTAGAGGGAGATTTAGGGGAAATATAAAAGTCTCTTGTGAACTCCCAAGATGAGAATTTTCCTCTTTTCAGGCATCCTTGAGGCAGACCAAAACCTTTGGTACACTCTAAGGATGCAGACACTTATCAAGCATCATCTGTCTCTTGCTTTGCAAGGCCAAAACAAAGACAGAATCAGCATAATTTCAATTTCCTTAATTTGATGACCACCTGGAGGAGCTGATAGGTGTGTCTGGGAGGCCCCAGAGAGCAGCAGGCAGCCATCACCCCTTCCAAGGATCACCTTGCTGTATGTCCTACAGCTGAAGTTTGCTCCTCTTCCTTCCACTCCCCAGTTTCCAACATGAGCTGCTTAGAAGTGATTTTGCTTGAGCCACTTCACTGCCACTACACCATTAGTCCTTTCAGAGTCATTAAAGTCATCTAATATGGGTTATTTAAGCATACCTTTAAAGGTGTAATTTCCATAAAAACATGTATCTATCTGTGCATGCCTAGCATGCAGTTACTGTGCTCCACATGTGTGTGCCCTTGATGTGCTGGCCTGCCTGGCTCAAGCTTGCATGCACCCCTCTGGCTGGGAGCACAGGTGTTCCAGGAGCACATCCAAATGCAAACACACAGCATTTGCTACTGGCCACAGAATCCTGCTGTGTGCAATTGCCTGCAGGTGTTCAGGGTGTAGTTCTTGGGGATGACAAACTGTCTGTCGCTCCTTATGGATTGCGCTGCTGTGCAAATTCCCTGAGACCAATCGGTTCAGATCCCAAAGCTCCTGAAGCTGTGTCCCTGGAAGATTCACCCAGATGAAGGGAGACAGCAAGGGAGAGAGCAGGCTGATGGCAGTGTGTGGGAGCGTGGCACAGGCAACACTGGTTCCAGGAGTCAAAAACGAGTGAGCTATAGCACATTGTTCTGCTTGCATGAAGGTCCTTGCTCTGGTCAGGTAGCCAAGCTGGAGGATGGCAGAGAGGGAACATTTTGCCTGCCAGCTCCCCTGCAGGCCCACCATCCAGAGTCAGGGAGAGCTGAAATCAGCCAGGGAGAGATGCCTGCCCATGGACACCAACAGCTCCCAGAGCAATGAATGATCATGTTTCTCCAACAGAAAGAAAATGAGTCATGTGATATCTCTTGCAAGCACTGGTGCCACAGATAGTTGCTCCTTTTATGTGAGAATAAAAAAAAAAAAAAATGCATGAAGGACCTAATAAATCACAGTATAAATGCTACTATTTGAAAGATCTGGGCTAGAAATTACTTGAACTTTCATGAGTTTCACATGTCAGGGGTGTGCGTGATTTAGGCTAGTGATTATTCAAGACACAGGGTGTGATTGAACTTTCAGGATTTGAAAGGATTACACATGCTTGTCAAGTGGGTGTTTAATTTCTCCTCAGTGATAACTTCAGTTTGTAAATGTTGAAACTATAAATCCTCACACCCTTGGTCCATGGCATACGACAAACTGCTGATTTCCTCATCTTAGATTAATAAGCAGATTAACTGCTTTTCTCCAGTGCTATTAATGCCCTCCAAATTATGACTTTTCCTTTTTTAGCCCACTCTGTTGTGTGCACACACACATATGCAGGCAGGCATGTGTTTCATAACAGGTTTTTGTGCTTGTGACTCAGAGCTGAACTATTAAACCATAACACATGGCTGACATCTGGAATTCTCTCAGACGTTTTTGTCATTTGAATATTGGTAGCCATGGTTTACTACTCTTCTTTCCTCCAAAATGTAACTTCCTTTATTCTCAGCTCATAAAAACAGAGCTTGGAGGTTTTACTGAAGCTTTTGGTGTCACTTGATCAATACATATAAAATTCCAAGCCTGCTTTAAAGGCACACATGTTCAGAGAGTTTAGCAGAAAGGTCTTACTAAAGAAAGCCTCTGCTTCATCTTTAGGTTTAAAATGATTCAGAAATATCATTGTTTTTGCACAGCAAGAGTCTGTGGTTGCTAAGAGTCAAAAGCAGTCACCTGCTAGCTAGCAAAATGGGGTAAGATTTGCAAATGGATTGGCTTGGTGTTTGAATACAATTATTTATATTCATTCCTCCAAATGAATGCCACTCATTTGGCTGGTTTTAGAGCACCATTAAAATATGCTGGTATTTGCTGTAATGTAGAACAGTTTGTCTTACCTGTGTCTCACAGGGTGTTGTGTGCTATTCCCAGGGCTGTTTGCCATGAGCTAGTACAGTCCTGCAGAGGTTAGGATTTTGCATTCTTTTTAAAATATTGAGGGGCTGCCACTCAGAGTGCTGTAACTAAGGATGTGGTAAATTTCACATTGATACCAAGGGTGCAATGAAAACTTCTGCCTATCTGCCACTGTGACAAGTGTCAAGCAAAATGGGTGAACTTGGGGAATTGTTCCTGGCTTTGGCTTAGAAAATCATCTAATCTTGGTTTTCAATCTGCCCTACAAGCACATTTTTGAATTTGAGAATTGTCTGATTTTCTGCTGACATTGAGAAGGATGAAACGCTGCTTCAGTGATGCTTCAGGAGGAGAGGAGGAGCATTGTCTGAAGCCTATGTTGTTCCCTCCAAGAGTAAATATAGTATGTCTTCAAGGCACCTTTTTGCCTGGTGAGGGGCTGCAAAAGAAGGGTGATTGCAACTAAGTTAAAGAAGGTGACCACAAGGATTTCTGAGAGATGGGAATATGAAGGTTTGTTGCAAAGCCTTTCTAGTCTTTAGCTATCAGAGCAAAAAGTGGCACTGGTGGTGCAGCACTGTGATGCATTTGAAGGCATGCATGTTGTAGCAGAGAATTAATGTCATTTCGTGCAGGTTTTTCATGTGATTCACTGTAAGGCCTTTTAGATTCAGCAGGGAAGGCTTCACCTGCAGCACTTCGTCTATGGCACAGATCTGACAGGTATAGCTGGCTCTGGTGATCATTTGTCTGCGTGTCTGAGCTGACAGCTTTCCATGTATGTATTTTTCGAAAATCTTTTTTTAGCTGTTGTGTTTCAGATCTGGCTATGTCTGTTTTCTTCACGGTAGCTGAGTAAAATTCTCATGTCAGTGGTGCAGAAAACAATTTGTGCTCTGGCTCAAAAAGTCAGGTCTCTGACTGTTACTGTTTTTAGTAATAATGCCATGCCAAGGAAGTCTCATTGTGACAGGCTGTGACTGTTAAACACATGATGGCTGGAAGAACGTTCTTCCCAGGGTCTTTCATCTTCACAGCTGCACTCCCCCTCCGACTGGACAAGTGAATACACTATTGTACTCACCTGTCATGATTACACTGGAATCCTCTGAACTCCTACAGACTGGTTTCTTCATCAAAAGCCTCTGGTGCTGATGTGGCCCTGAACTGTATGTGTTCTTGCCAGCAGGTTTTTCAGTGCACATGGATACATATGCACAAGTTCACTAAAGGTAAATCATATTTGACCAGCCTGATTGTCTTCTGCAATGTAACAGCTACCTGGATGCATGAGGGGAGAGCAGTGAATATTGTTTACCTTGACTTCAGCCAAGGCTTTCACAGCTTCTCTTACATCATCCTCATAGACAAACTCAGGGATGTGGGCTCGATGGGTGGACAGTGAGGTGGATTGAGAATTGGCTGAACAACAGATCCCAGAGGGTCAAAATCAGTGGCACAGGGTCTAGCTGGAGGCCTGTCCCTAGTGATGTCCCTCAAGGTTCAACACTGTAATGTTTAACTTGTTCATCCATGACTTGGATGACAGGGCAAATGCCTGCTCAGCAAATTCAGAGGACACAAAGCTGTGAAGAGGAGCTGATACCCCAGAGTGCTGTGCAGCCCTTCAAAAGGAGCTCAGAAGGTTGGAGAGATGGACATCTGGAGTGCTGTGCCCAGTTCTTTGCTCCTCAGGACAAGAGAGATGTGGAGCTCCTGGAGTGGGTCCATCAGAAGCTACAGAGATGATGAGGGGTCTGGAGCACCTCTTGTATGACAGAAGGCTGAGGGAGCTGGGCCTGTTCAGCCTCAAGGAGAGACGGCTGAGAGGGGATCCCATCAATATGTACAAGGATCTGAAGGGAGGGTGCCAAGAGGACAGACCAGGCTCTTCTCAGAGGTGCTGAGCAGTAGGACAAGACATAATGGGCAGAAACTGATGCCCAGGAAGTTCCAGCTGAACATGAGAAAGAACTTCTTTATTGTGCAGGTGACTGCACAGGAACAGATTGCCCAGGGAGGGTGTGGAGTGTCCCTCACTGGAGATACTCAAGAACTGCCTGGACACAATCTTGTGCCATATGCCCTCAGATTACCCTGCTTGAGCAGGGAGGCTGGACAAGATGTGACCCCTTCCCACCTGACTCATTCCGTGATTCTGTATGTTAAAGTGACCCTGGTGGCTGTGCCCTGATTTTAGTCAAAGCAGAGGTTGCCCTTGGTAGGGGTGCTCTGCCCATGGCCAGAGCAGTACCAGCCCATCTGCAGCCCGGAGCAGGCAAAACCACCCAGTCCATCTCTTTGAGCTGGAATGCAAATGTAGCTGTATTTTAGCTGCTGACAGCTCTGATAATGGATCATGTGGGTACAGAAAAGTGATGTGCTATAAACAGCAATTAAAACTGTGTTGTCAGAGTGTCAAAATCAATCTCAATTTTTGATATGGCCAGACATATTACTTTTTTTTTCTCATTATAAGGGTTACAGCTTATGATTATCAGGTGCTTCTAATTGTCAGATTTTAACAAGGTGTGAGACCCTGAGTCGAGCACTTCCTCACCAGATCTCTGAGTCAAGCTGATTTTGCTGGAAAACTTCAGCCAAAACACTTGGCTGTTTTTGAGCACAAATCCTGTGCATGTAAATCCTGGTGGACACCCTCTCCTGCAGCAACCCATACTTGCTTCATCCCTTGGAGTGGCTCAGTGAGGCCACATGTCCTGGGACTTGCATGAGTCCATATCGATGTCTCTGCCACGAGTCAAAGTGTGTGCTGTCCCTATGGAGCCCAGCACTGTGCTTCAGCTTGGGGTAGGTGGTTTATGCTTTTCCAGTCTGGGGTGGGATAGGAGGGGCTGTCTTTGTGTATGGCCCCCATTGAGGACCCCAGCTCTGGCTTGCTTCTTGTAAAACGAAAATTATTGCTTCCCACACCTTCTTACCCCTCGTCTCCCCATGCTGCCTTGAAAATGAACATGTTGTTTCTGGAGCACTCACTTATTGTAGTGGCATGGGAGAAAACAGGCAGAAATTAATTAGTTTGTCTTCAGAGTGGGGTTTTGGGGATTATAGAAAATAAGACTGTTAATCATTATGGAGAAGGTAGAATGGTCTGAACTGGGTCCTCACTCACCCTGGGTACTTAATGACATGTTTTCACTAGAAAAAAATGGTAAGATCACGTTAATTAAAGGCTATGCCAGAATGCATATGTACAAGGGGGTAATTGAAGAATGCTGACTGTCTGCCAATTTGACATTACCTAACTAGCTTGATTTTTCAACCGCAGTAATATTCTCATATTTATGTATTTTTTGGGATGCCATATGAAAGAAAAAATATTTAAGCAAAATAGCAAACTGAGCAGAGTAAATTACAACAGCAGGGTTTCTTGTTACTCTGTGCATGATGGAGAAAATGGAAAAGGATAGGGAAAGGAGCAGGGAAGCTTGAAGGTTTGTGCATCAGACATAAAAAAGTACTGTAACAGTGGTGATCTGTCTGCCGTAGTAATGAAGTCAAGCATTTAGAATAATATGGTTTCACAGCATGACAGGATAGTAGAGCTCTGTTGAGCTGAATCTATATTAGATGATGTTTGTTATCTATGTGAAACTGCAGAAAAGGTTAAATCTTAGTTTTATTAAATAGTGGGTCACAGCAGACAGGAACACCTTATGGGTTTTTGAAGTTCCTAGCTTTCTTTGTCTCTAGCTTGTTATTCATTAGAGCGTTGCACAGAGCTGTGGGCTCCACGTAGCACTGGGCATGCAAATTCATGGTGCTAGCCCTCTTCCCCAGGCTCCTTATTCTTGTAATGTGCTGTCAGATGCAATATTCAAAGATATCACTCTCTTTAATATTTCTGGTTTCTCTGTTTATACCCCTGATAGAAAAAAAAAAAAAAAAAGACAATTCTGCCATCCTGCAGCTAAGAAGCCCTGACACAAGAGTTGCTTTTTCAACAAAATGTGATTGGCTTTGTATTCCCAGATCTCCAAGTATCTTAGACCACCAGCTCCTAATCTGATCTCTCTGACTGTTCCCGTCTTTCCTTGGGCTGGCACCTTATGGCACATTTCTTCACACCTCCCTTGAATTTCCCTGTGTTGTTTTGACTCATGTTTCTGAACTAGGTCAAAAGCTTTGGCCAGGTAGTTTCCAGTCAGAATTGCTTCTGCTGGGACACCTCTGAGGAAAAAGAAAAATCTGATTAATCATAGGAGAATCAAACCCCACACATAATGTGATTATACCTGAATCTATTTGAAGGTCAGATGATTTGAAACCATTAAATTGAGCAAGGGCAGATATATATCATTACTCAATCTTATCTTCATTGCCCTGGATGCCTTTGATCTCCATTTGTCGTTCCCCTGTTTGTTTATGCTCTTTCATGCCTTTCTTCAAAGTAGACTGCAAAGCCTTTGGGACAAAGATCAGTGGTGTGTCAGTAAATGGGAAGGACAGACTGACTCCCTCAGTCTTAATTGTGGGAGTCTTGCCCAGTCTTAACTGTGGGCAAGGGGTGAACACTGCAGTGCTGAGAGCAAGAATGGGTAAATCTTGTGAATGGGTAAATGGCTACCGAAATTTACCTGTGGCAACACTAAGTAGGGAACTAAGTTTGCCTGTGTATCTTATCTAGATTGCTTGGTGGCCAGGGGAGTAGTTGCTTTGGGCACCTGTGCAGCATTCAGGAGCCAGCCTGGCCAGCACTGTAACCTGCTACTGACCAGAGGCTTTGGCCAAGGGACAACAAAAATCTATTACAAAAAATAAATGGATCATAGAAACATCACATGTTTGCAGTCTTAGGTTTTGTGTAGTTTTCACTCCAAGGGGATGTTCATAAAGAGTTTCAGTTACTACTGCAGAAGCCATGATCTTTAAGACAATCTCAAATAATTATTATTTAATTTTAAAATTAATTCTTGTCAGGTTTAATACAAACAAAAAGAATATTATGAGGAAGAGCTAGAGTTAAGACAACCATTGGAACAATATCAGAAGATAGCCCTAGAAATGTGCATTGATCTTCTTAGTGTTTTTAATTGTGTTAAGTGCTTCAGTATGAAGAATTTGTTGTAATTATAAATTAGGGAGGAACAGTTGTGAGAGAGACAGGTCTTCAACACCTGGCACAATGCAAAAGCCCAAACTGAACCAGAAATGCTCCTTACAATGCAAATATTAAACAACTGTAGCTGTTTTCCCCAAAGACTATTCTCTAGACTGTTTCAGTGGTTGGGGGATACCTTAACTCTTGCATTTTACTCTCCCCTTCCTTGTTTTTTCTCTCTGTCCCTTGCTGTGAGAAAGAACTGTGTGAGTACCTTACTGCTTGTGTCCATGGAACTGATAAAGATGAAATGTGCAAAAACCCAGAAGTGGAAGCAGTGGCTACCAATGCATCTAAATGGGAGATTTCTTCATTTGGGTTGGTAGCTCCTTTGGTGAAGATTTTTGCAGCAATCTCATATTAGGCATGATAACTTACTTTGAGAAAATCTCATCCCTCATTAGTGACATCTTTATTTCTATTCCTCCAGAAACAGATATGAAAGACTGGACTGTGTTTTTATAATCAGAGGGAAAGTGTAGGGGAATTCATTATCAAGAAAACTGCCCTACTCAACAGGGATGCTGAGAAACTGGTAAATCAAAACTAAAGATGGTTGAGAGAGGTTTGTCTGAGTTTGGTTTTTGTTCATCACTACTCAACATTTTAGTAAGTAGAGACAATTCATTAACTTTGCAGATAAAACTGAGGTTAGAGTGCTGTGATCATATCTCAGAAGGGTTTTGAATTGTAAAGGATCTCAGTGAATTTAAGATATGGGCTGATGAAGGATGGTGTAAATGAACACAGTCCAAAACTCTGCTCTTTCAGAAGCTGTTAGATCAATGGGCATAGGTAGGGAAGTGCTAAATGTGCAGACGTTTGGAGGAAAGGTATTCTGGGCCATGTAGTTAAGTTTCAAAAGTGGGCATGAGGCAACATTATCCTTCAGTTGCAGAGGGATGTGGAAGAAGTATCAGTAGGGATAAGCTGTGACTGTGATATGCAAGCATAAGTGTGAGCTCTAGGAGAAGGCACTGAGCCTGTGACAAAGCAGCTCAGGAGCTGTGTCAACAGCAGATAATTTGGACAGCAAGTGGAAAAAGTCCATAAAGAAGCAGCATAGGATGCAGCAAATAATGTTTGATGGTGAAAGACTGAGGGTTTTCCAGTGGAAAGAATGGGAGAATGAAGATAGAAGGAAGAAATAAATGCTTTGCTGCTGCAGAAATGCTGTGGAGTAAGAGAATTGCAATTTGTAAGCGGCAATGAAGAAGTTTCTGGTTTTAAAATAGGAAATATTCCTGGTGGTAGTGATGGTGAGCTGCAGGAATAGGATGCCAGTTTTAAAGAACTGTAGGGAGACATATATCCCATAAGTAACACTGGAGCATCTGATTCTGCCTTATAGCAGCGGTAAGAAGTTCACAGCTTTTCAAATTCTTTTCAGCTGTATTCTTCTATGAGTCTACAACAAAATATTTCAAAGCATTCTGCACTGAGCAAACTGAAAGAGAGGACAATCTGGCTTCAGACTTTACTTGGTGTGTCAGGTGGTACAGCTTTTCCTTCCACAGCAATAGGCTCATTTTCAAGGATGGTGGTGCAGAATGTAAGAGAAATACATGAAACTTGCATTCTGAGTTTCTTCTGCATTTAATTGTGGCTGCACTCTGACATGGGATGAATGTTAGGAATCTCACCACTTCTAATGTAGCTTTGTTATGAGCTCTAAATGTCACTGCTTCCTGGTGACTCTCATTTTTGTGTGAATGTTGATGAAACATAGTACTAGACTTTGTTGTATGTAGGTTGTCTGAACAAAGGGAGCTATCAAATGCAACTTTTTCAGAGCTTGGTTCAAACTGCAGCTAGATTTGGCAAATAAGTTATAGTGAGTCGGTTTCGTGGTAACGTGAACAAAAAGCTAAGAATAGTGTTGCTGAGAATGTGGCCCTATTGGTTTTTCTTAGTAAAGAGGTAGATGAGCAAGATGTAGCCTGTAAAAGGGAAGAGAAGATGCGGGAATGGATTGTATGGAAGAAATTGAAAATTCCAGGTGAGATCTAGTGGTTTGGGCACATAGAAAGGTAGTCTGGATTGGCTAACTCTTAATCCTCAAAGAAAACCTTGTATTTTAGCTGCAGCAGGAATTATCATCTCATCAGATAACATTTTTTGAGCTGCTTCTCTTATGTATGTACTGTAATTAAATTCTAAGAAGTTATCAAGGACTATATCAAATGCATTAAATAAGCATCTGAAATATAATGCTTCCAGCTTCCAAGCTTAGTGCAATTACTCTGGAGCTTTATGACAAAGAGTTTCAGACATTTTTTGTAGGACATAGAAATGTCCAGCTGGAGAAAGAGAAATTTCAAGCATTTCCATTAAAATTGAAGAGTTCTATTAAATCAGGTTAATTTTCCTGGAATTTCACAAAGAAGGGGAACAATAGGATAGTTTAGCATTTTTCTGATAAGGCACTTTAATTATTTTAAAACATTTCAACAAACTCCTCAACCTTCCTCCAGCTGAGCGCTGAATATTGCAATAAAATACATACCAGTAGGATGCTTTGATTTTATTGATTCCAGAATGTTCAGATGACTGAGAAAGAGATGATGCTGCAGAACCATTTATTGAAAAAGTGGTATGTCAAGCAGTGTGTTGCAGCCTGATGGGAGAGAGGCAGGTCTCACACAGCTCTATTTGAAAGCTTCCTCACTTTGTGGTTTTTCCACTTCAAGAAGATCAAAGGGGAGAACCAAATTTGCCCTAACAAGCCAGATTTTTAACCAGATAGTTAGAAACTAGGCCAAATGGTATGTATGCAGCTTCCCCAGGCCTCCACCAACTAGCTGCTTCCAAAGAACGAGATTCCACCTCCAGCTGCCCTTTCATTCCTCTGGCACTGCTCTGGGTTATCCCCACTGCCTGCAATTGCTCATTGAATGTGATCAACAGGGGACTACAACACAACTCCCAAAAATATTTCATCAAACACAGTATGTACCTCTGTTCTCATACATCTGTTCCTGAAGTGGGAGAGGCTGTGTGACTTTTCTCTGCTGCGTGCAGAGCTTAACACAGAAGAGCTGTGCGCAGTTTCTGCCACGGATGTTGCTCAGCAGGTTGCCATGCTCTGCTCAAAGAGCACTTCCCCATAGAAGTGATGGGATTAGTGTGGGCTGCCAAACCTGAAAGAAAGAATCCTATAATAGAACAGGATTAGTTGACAGCTGTGGCATGTCATTTCCACCTCTTCTTCATCAGTACTAAGTGAACTGTTTATTTGCAACCCCAAGCTCCTCCCTGAGAATTTACAGAAAAGTACAGGAAAGAACTGCTTAGTTGATTCACTGGTTACACAGAATCAGCTCCAGCCCACGGAACCCCATAGAGAGGGGCTGTGTGGAGCCGATGCAACTACTGTTTCATCACATCATGCATTTGAAATGAATGCATCTAAAATCTAGAAGAAAATAATCTAATTCTCCTTAACTACTTTCCTTCTTTGGGGATTGCAGTTCCATTTGTTGTAAGATGATTGCTGAAGACATTTAGTGAGACAAAACACATCCCCTGTTTGCCTCCCAGCAGTGAGGTCAAATTTAGGTTGTACTGTTGTTTTACATCTGCCGTGTTCCACTAAGCTTGCAGTTCTGTCAATCAACCAACTGTGGTGGTCTGATAAATTATTTCTTCATAAGCTTGTGCTGCTATCCAAATCTGTGTTGCCGTTAAGTTTAATACTGTTAATATCTTCCAATCCTCTCCAGATAAAGCAGAAATTTCCAGAGTCTTCATCTGCCTGCTGCTTCAAAGATGAAACATAGCACCTTGCTCCAGGGGAGGCAGATCTCCTGGGTAGCTTCCCAGCTCCCTGGACTGGACCGAGAGTCATAAGGTCAGTCATTCCTCATGGGAAAGAACAGGGAGACTGCAGAACATGTCTGAAAACCGAAGCCTCAGTGTATAGGAGTGCAAGCGACAGAGGTAGCTGACTGCAGGTTGGACTGCACATTCCTTTTGCAGCAGCACTGGTATCCCAGGGCTTCAAACGTGGGAGCTCAGACCCACACACCCTCTGACTGACTTACCATTGTAGGCAAGAGCTCGGGCTACTCTCTGTGGTAGCTAGAGCCCATAAACAGGTTATTTCAGTGAAATATTTTTCTTGAAAAAAGAGAAGTGGTGTGCAAAGTCTGTTTTTGTTCACACAAATAATAATAGTTTGAAGCTCTTCAGCTTCACAGACGCTAAGCAGGAGAATATCTGTACATTTTCTGTACCCTACCTGTAGCCTTGACATCATGTTTATTGCAAAACACCCTGAAAGCTGGATCCCTCAACAGTAGCACTTGCACCAGGGTTTCCTGTCTGCACATCAGGGTTTCCCTGCAAAGCCTGGAGCTTGGTATGACTATATCTTACCAGGTTCCCTTGAAGTGCTGGAGGTCTGGTTTTCAGATCCTTTTCTGAATGAGGCAGAAACAAGACTAAAACCTCAGCCCGTTGCTTTCCTGGTAATTAGTTTAAACAAAGGTTCAGACTGCAATATTGTGAATTCTGTTCTCAAAAATGTTGGTCTACATTCTGATATGAAATGTTTGAGATGTTTTAATGGAACAGGATTTCTGTCTAGCTGCCTAAGGGAGTGGTCCATGTCATAGCTTTGCAGATCACCTGTAGGGTGACAGAGATCTATCAGGCCCTCAGAGAGCTGCATATCAGTAGTTAATAGTTCAGGTAAAGATTATAGCCTTCCATGTGCTTGTTACAGTCCTGTTGTCTCTCTTTTTCAAGTAGAGATGATGTGATCAGAAAAAGGTGTTGACTGCCAATGAGGCAGGGTAATTAATTCTCTGTAATTCTTCTTCTGATTCCTAAAACACTTTTTTTTTTTCCTTTTTTTTTTCTTTCTTTCTCCTTGGTTTCATGTCCTCCCTTCTCTGCAGCTCCTAAGGACCTGAGCCTCTTTTTGGCAAACCCTTATGTGTGAAGATGAAAGTGGTCAGTGGCTCATTGGAAGGGACCCATGTGGCCTGCAGTAGAGACTGTCTTCTGCAGAGATGTCAATGAAGTTGCAAATACCAGATAATGATAACGAGAAATGGGGTCACAGCTCATATTGCCTTACATAGAAAACATCAAGTTATCAAATCATAATTCACAAGTGAAAACATGTAATTAAACTTTGTCAGTGCTCCCATTCTTGATTTCTCTTCATTTTTTTCCACGGTTTGATAAAGCCAATTAGTAAAACAAATTTGATATGGTCCCTTCTTATTGTCTTATATATTCATTGACGTTCATGAGGTAATGACAAACCTATGTCTTGGTTAGAAATTACAGCCATTGGAAAATACTTAAGCAGACAATAGGAGTTGTGGGAAAGGAATATGAAAGTCCTAAGTAGTGAAAGTTATGACTGGACTGTGTTTCAGTTGACAAGAGGGGAAGAAAAAAGTTTGGGTACTTTTTTTCTTTCCAGTGAAATGTAATGAAAAGGAAAATTTTACTTTGGAGATACTAAATGTGTTACTTTCACCTCAAATGAAATATTATTTTTACACCATAAAAATACTTACAAGGTTTATTTAAAAATTATCACCTGCCTTTATTTGGGTTTTTGACCTGAATGATGAACAGATCAATTTTGGTCACCTCTGAAACTATTTATGTAGTTACCACTTGCCATACCCATGAATCTGTTTCTGTGGATTCTGAAACAAAAAAGGGCAGAAACAAAAAAGCAAGGGTCTGCCTATGGCAAGAGCGGTTGCAATTATTTACAACCATGTTGAAGGTCCATTGTAGAAATGATGCAAGAGAGAGTGATTTTCCTTTAAGCCAGATGAGGCCTTGGTGTTGCTGTTATCCTGCTTCATCATCCTTAGGGGGATTTATGGTCCCTGGTCATCAGGTACTTCTAGAGCAAATTTTCTGTCTGTTACTACTGCCTTTACAAAGCAAGTCCCATGTGTGTAAGATGATGGTCAGTGACTGGGGAAAAAAAGCCAGATTCCCTCTATGCTTCAGTAAAAATGGTCCTAAGTGATTTAACATGGAAAAATGTAGTATAACAGAGGACTGTGTTAAACAATAGCAAAGCAAGACATGCTTTAAATGAAAACAGCCCTCGTGACACTGGAAGGAAAATTGTCTGGAGGACATAGTGCATATAAACTTCAAACCATCAGCCAATATCTGGCATCAATTAGAAAAGCACACAGGATACTGGGCTGCCCCGTGGGTTTGATATCACATCCTGCCTCTCCTTGCAGGATGGCACCAAGCACCCAGGGCCATGTGGGGCAAGGCAGAGCAGACTTTGCCAGGCTTATATGAGCTGAACTCTTGCAGCTAGTTTATTGCACCAGTTAGGTAACTGGTAGGGATCTGTGGTATGGAGATAATAAAAACTTGCTTTTGAAGTCTTGCGTTTTCTCTAATTATCTTTGCGTAGGTATTGTGTCTAAAGGTCAAGGAAACCCTGATTTGTGACAAAACTTCCTCTTCATATCCAAGCTCAGTCTGTTACTTTCCAAACAAATGGACAGGGTTTAGTGCATCTGAAGCAAGAGAGCAAATTTGTCACCTTTGTCAAATCTTTGGCATAGATCTGCACTGGAAGTGAGGCAAACAATGACAGTAGCAGTCACGTGTAAGGTGTCTCTCTGTGGAAGTCACTCCAGCCATGTTTTGACCACGGGATGAGTCCACAAGGAAATTGTAATAAATTTCATTGAGCCTAAGAGTGGAGACGAGTCAAAACCAGAGCTGGAGGGCAACCAAAGTTTGGTGCATCTGCCCTTCTCCCCCACCCAGTATACCTCTCAGCTCTATGGTGTTGTCTTTGATGAGAAAGCTTCCTTGTCATTCTGGGAGAAGTATCTCATCTCCATCTTGGAGATCTGCAGAGAGTCAGATCAATTTTCTCTCTTAAGCTGCATTTTTGCAACATGCAAAACCAACATATCCAATTTCTCAGGCTTTCTCTGGGGCAATCATTCGGTGCAGAAGTGGCAAACAACTAGGTACCAGGTACCAGTGCCACAGCATCAGTGCTCCATTGTCACAAGAACGCTCTTTGCCCACAAAGTCCTGGAGATGAGCCTTAGCTAGCCAGAGTGCTGACTGCCAAAGACAAGGCTGCAGAGAAACCTGTGCCCTATGTCCCCATAGGTTTTCATGAAGCAGAAGGGTTGTTACATCTGTAGTACCATTTCAGACACTTGTTTTTCTTTCTGAGCTGAGTCTGAGGCAGTTTTAGCCTCTGGAGGAGGATGTGGCACTGAGCATCACAGCTGATAGCATCCTAGGAGAGGTGAAGGATAAAAGATAGGCCGTGAGATCATTTGATGACTTTTGGTTTCCCACAAAGGCCCTGTGACTTAAAGGAAATTGGTTCTATTTTCTATTTGGTTAACACATATAATTTTTAAAAATAGCAAACTGGCTTCTTGTTATCTGACTTCGGAGAGATGATTTTTGAGCTTCACATGTAAGTGAAAGCCAGCTGTCAGCTATAACTTCTACATGAGGTACTGAGCTTTGCAAGTGAGCTTGAGCACTGGGAACTTAGGCCACTCTGCAATGACAGTACCTCACTCATTTTGGCAGCCTGCCTTCCTTTCTTATCAGCTCTTGGGGTTTCATTAAAGCAGAAAACCTTTTGTGAAAAGATGATGGATAAAGATTATGCCATGCAACTCCACAGTTCATCTTTCACTCCAATATAGCTTTTTCCCTTCTTTTACAATGACTCCTCATCCATAAATAATATCGGTATTCCTGCATTTCCTTGAAACTTAGACATTACTTCTGACTTTATCATAATTTTCTAATTTTGAGATGTTTCTTTCTACAGAAGGGTAGAAAGCACCATTCAGTACTAGGTCTGAAGCTGTTGAATGTCAATGGCAAAAATTTCAGTTTCCATGTGTTCAATCCTACCACTTGCTGTCTCCTCCCTCCCTTTTCTAATTAGTCTCATCCCCACATCCAAAGGGACATACTTAGATCTATTTCTACCAGACCAAGTCTTTTCCAACTTTCATGTGCAGATCTCTTTCTCAGCAGGCATTCAAAAATCAGGCACAAGCTCTTCTTCCATACTCGTGTTTGACTTCTGACTGTGGGAGCAGGTCTGGGCTATACTTTCATCATCTTTCCCTTTGTATAGATGACAAGAAAGAGAATACAGAATTAAGCAGGGCATCTGCAATGGCCTCTGCTCAGCCAGAACAATACTAATGCACTCGGTTTTGTCATTTCTCCAAGGAAGCATAGGCCTTTCTTCATATGCCACCGGACCTTTATCTCAGCAGGAAGAGAGCATTTCCCTCAGTGCGCTTGAGGCTGACTACAAGGGCTTTCATACTCTTTAAAAGAAGTTGCTCTGTAGAGATGTGGCAAGTTCTGTGAACAGCTGGAAAAAATAACATTATCTCTTGCAAACTCTTTTTTTTCAGAATTCTAAAACCCCCAAAGGGCCCCATAGCTGTGCACTTTGCAGCAGTAACTGCTGACAGGCTCCCAGCTCAGCCTTAACACCAGTGAGGCCTTTGCAGCCTCACCAAACCAGGCAGCTTTGCTCATAAACAGGGCTTTCATCAGGGCTGTGAGCAAAGCTGTTTGCTGCCATTGACATGTTGCTGGGAAATCCCTGAGAGCCTGGGAACCTGGGAAGTGCTTGATCCTCAGCTGTTGGTGTCCCAGGCACGTGGGCTCCCAGTCCCAGCCTGGTCAGCTGCAGGAAGGTTTGCTCTGCTCATCACAGTGTGGTTGATTCCCACCAGCTTTTGGAGAGTCCTCGGCAGGCAGCTGGCTGCCCTCTTCCCCTGGCCAAACCCTGTGCTAGTCAACAGCCATCCTGCTATTAAAAATTTCAAATATGCTTGAACAATCCACTGAATTTCAGAATCCCATTATTTTCGCAGATTCTTTGTGGTCGCCATGGGTCATGGCTCTCCCATGGGGAGAGCCACTTCCATTTCAGACCTGAGAAAAAGATTGTATGATGAAAACTGGTCTGTTTTGTTTCTGTAACTGTGCTAGTGAGCTTCATAAAATATATTCCTCTTTGTCCACAGACCTTGTTTCTTTATGTTCTTAGATCCATGTCTGCTAGCACCACCCTTGCCAAGATGGAGTAACTCTCTTGTTTGTGCTGTGACTGCTCTGGCAGTGAGAGCTCAGGCACATCAGCCTGACAGGGTTATAGTTTTTCTGAAGCAGTCTTGAGGGAAACAGCTGATCTAGTGCTCAAACCACCTCTCCCCTTTCCTGGCTTTGGGAAAGATCACGTATCTCTGAGTCACACATGCTGCATCCTTGCCCCAGGGCTCCTGCCACCAACTAGGATTCAGGTATTTGTTTGTTTACCCTGACCTGGCTCTCTACACCTGCAAGGTTGGAGGACTGCTTCTTGTTCTCTGGTTTGCTGCTGCTGTTGCTTCTTTTAGATGAAAAATCATCAGGTGACAACCTGCAGTTTGTTTTGGAGTTGAGATTATTTATATAGAAGCCCAACATAGGTGTTCCAGGTGCTTCCAGTGGGTGCTGCCCCATTTCAAAACTCTTTTTCTCTATTCCTTTGGGCTGGGGTAGGGAGGTGAGCAGCTGTGCTAAGGCAGAGCAGTCATACACTGTGGTTAAACCACTCCTCCTCTGCAGACTGTTCATCTACACAGCACCATGTCATGTTGGTATTGCTAAGGTAGTTATAACAAGTTGAAAAAAAAGAAGTAAGTTTTATATTTATGGTTCATATGTATTTTCTAGTAAAGCTATTGGTAGGGAAAAGACTAATTAAGACTGGGTCTCAGTCTGCTGAGATTTTCCAGACACCATAGTTATAGATTCACAGAACAGTTTGGGTTGGAAGGGACCTTGAAATTCATCTAGTTTTGAGCTCCCTGCTGTGGGCAGGAACACCTTCCACTCGAATAGCTTGTTCAGGGCCCTGTTGAACCTAATCATGAGCATTTCCTGGGATGTATACCTACAACTTCCTTGGGAAACCTGTTCCAGTGCCTCACCACCCTTACACTAAAGAATTTCTTCCTAATAACTAACCTAAATCTGCCATTTTTCACTTCAAAGCCATTACCCCTGTGCTATCACTGCATGCCCTTTTAAAAACCCCTCTCTATCTTTCTTGTAGGCTCCCCTCAGGTACTAGAAGGTGCTTTAAGGTCTCTCTGTAGCCTTGTCTTCTTCAGGCTGAACAGCCTCAGGTCTCTCAGCCTGTTTTCATAATCAGATAAATTTTAACTTTGTTCCAGGTTTCAATTTTTGTTATGCCATGAGCATGGGTTCTTCCCTCACCTTGGCTGTATTTTTGATGTATAGAATCAGCAGTTTAAAAGTCCTGACTTACTGTCATTTCAATTTTTATAAAACTTCTTAGTGTTTCTCTTGGGCTTTTTTCATCCCTGACCGAACTTCTCGTTATGTCAGCTGAAGAAGCAGTGTGGCTCCTCCATGTCAGCCCCAGAATGGGAGGGCTGTGGGTGTGTTTGGCTGGGGCTCGGGTAGCTGAGGGAAGGGAAGGAGTGAATGCTTGTTTTGGAGAAGCTGTTAGGGTGTGTGGTGGAATGCCACGATGGAGCCAGGGAAGGAGGAGCCTGGGGGAGAGAGGTGGTAGGGTCAGGCTAAAAAAATATTTGGAAATGCTAACCCAAGGAAAATGTCAGTGCAAGTCTTGATGGCTGGGCTGTCAGGTAGATGAGAAGCACCCTCTGAGGACAAACCCAGCTGCAAGCCCCTGCTGCTGGATAAGTCTAAAGTGGGGCTACATATCTGGACACCCGGACTGGTGGTAGAGAAGACTGCAGTGGCCATGCAGAGGTGATACAGCATGGGAACTTTCCATTCCCTCATCTCTCTACTGCATGTGTGGATCAAGTGCCTGTGATCTTGGCAATAATTTGAGTGAATAAATATTGCTGCCTTTTCAAGTTTTAAAGGGGAATGAAGAAAGCAGAAGTGCAACATCGCCTGCATCTGGGTATGTGTGTTGTCAGAGAGCACAAAGTGCAAATAAAAATGGTGAGATGAGTGTGGGGGAGCTGGAGGTGGAGGTGTTGCAAGAACTGTGCTGTTCTGCAAAACATTCCTGCCACTGACAGTGTTATTCAGTGACAGTATCTTGGTACATTACTTTTAGACACTGGTTCACCCTATTCCTCCTATATTTCCCTGTTGTAATTCCAGGATGGCTCTGGGCAGGGAAGGTGAAGGCAGAAGTGGAGAATGTGTAACATACTCTTCATTGCAAGCCTGAAGTGTGTCAAACATTGAAAGGATCAAAGAATTGCTTTGAGTTCCTGCGCATGGTTGATACTCCAGAGGAAATGAGGGAAATATTGTCCAGGTGGTCCAAGATCAGCCCACAGGGGTAAAGCTTGTCCCCTGGCTCCTTGTCACACAAGGTATCCCTCCTCATCAGAGAAGTGTCTGGCTTGGTTCCCATGGTGGCACAGCTGGAGCCTGTGCTGTGAGGCAGGGAAAGCCTCCCTCTCCATGAGCTGTTCCATACCTGCAGGATCTGCAGTGTTAGCAGGGCTTTGTTAGCATGGTGGTTAGGTGGTCAAAGCAAGCTGTCAGGCAGGCTTATCACTCACTGCAGGTGTTCTGCACCTGGAAAGATCATCATCATGATGTAAATTATGCACCACACCAGGGACTTGCTCTCTCCTCACTAGGATCAGCAGGTAGCTCACAGGCACTGGATTGTACCAGCTGGACTATGAAGAGATCCTAGAAGTGCATTCCTGCTGAGAAACATTTCTTAGTGAGGCAGAGTTAACCTCTGGTGACTGCTGTAAGCTCCCATACCGGGCCAGTGCAATGTCAGGCAGTCCCAGACACAGCAACATGTCTCACCTTCCCTGCTGGCTGAAGTTGGCCTTTCTTTTAGGGCAGAGAAACAGAAATTTTCTTTCTGTTTGTATTTATTTATTTTTAAAACAGAGGGATTTCTGAAAAAAAAAACAACCACATGGGGTCTATTGTGACCCTTCTGTGTTCCTGTGCAGTGAGGACCTTCTTATTTCCTGAATGGCTTGCTCTGCACTCCACTTAACTCACACCCTGGATTTCATCCAAGTACATTCTGTTTCTTGATATGAAGCCAGGCTTTGCTGAGTTGTGGTGCCATTTTCTTCTGCCTGCTCTCCTCCCAGTTCCTCTATTATCATTCTCATTGCTGAGAGTTTTTGCTAGCACCCCTTAGCCCAAGGGAAGAGCAGAGCCCAGCCCCATGCCTGCTCCTGACAGCAGTCGGAGCAGGAGAGCTGGAACTGCGGTGAGCAACTTCAACGAGCCTGCTGGCTGAGCTGTCCCCAGCTCAGCCTGTCACTGAGGGGTATGTCTGAAATCAGCTGAAGCAGAAAACATTTGAACTCCACACCCTGCCAAATACCTTCCAGATGTGTAAGATGTAGCCTCGCTGTGGACTCTGACTGTAGCTCTGCCAGCATATGTCTGTGTATTTCTGGTGCACAGGGAACATGAAAGTAGATATTTTACAACATCTGCTGCCTTTTCCTAGTTCTCCCTCCCTGCTTTTTGCAGTCCTTTTCCTATATTTCATCCTTCAACTTAAAAAAAAATAAAAGCTACAAGTCTTTCTACTGATTTATTGAATCCCCTTGAATCCTCTTTGCACATTTCGTACATTTTTGTGCCAGCAGTGTGGTAAAAAGCAAGGGAAACAGAGAGACCTTGTTCTCCTGCCTGGACATCAAATCAGTGCCCAGGTCCTTTAATTATTTCTGTATTGATTCAAGGTGTTTTTCTTGCAGAATTGAATAACAAAATAGTATCAAATTCCATTGAAAATGGGTGTTGATAAAAACAGAGATTTATCTTGCTTTCACAGTATAAGAATTACTTCCTTAGTCATGCAGTCACCTGGGCTTGAGGGGTGTCAGAGCTGAGCTGTCCAGAAGAAGAAAGGGAGAGAGCAGAAAGACTGAGGATTAGGTTAAATGTGGAAGTGATAATACTTCTTATTTGAAAATGAAGAAAATTATTGGGTTTGAAGGTCTTACTTTTAAAGCACTCTTTCAGTTAAGAAAACAGAAAATAGCAGCCTTACTTCTTCATTGTTCCCAAACAAAACAAGGTAGATTTGCTCTGACTCCACAAGTAGTGGTTATTTTCTGACCTTTGTTGCTAAAAACTGTGTGCTTTTTAAGAGAAAAATCTCCTTTGGAGCTGTGTTGGTGTCATTTGCTCTTGAAAGTTAACCAGATCTAGGCCTGGGATATATTTTGATGAGAGACCACCTGGGAATCTCAGAAGCCATCTACATACTCCAGGGAGTTGTGGTCAAACTCCTGGCACGCAGTAGACCACAGGAATCTAATGAGTGGAAAGACTTCATTAGGTCTCATCATCACTGCTGAGCTGACTGATGGGGCTGAAATGCAGCAATACTCACATACCTATTACTCCCTTGTTGCTGTGACAAACGGGTGTGTGAGAAGCCTGTCAGCCAACTCACTGGACTATTACAGATGAAAATGTCAAATGGAGGTTATCTGTGTGACTGTGCCATATCACAGAATGGGGGGAGGGAGACAGGGAGATGTGGTAAGATGGAAAAACGTGTCTCCTATTCAGTCTGTCTATGTTATAGATTGCCTTCTTTTGTGAACCTCATCTTCCTGACTTTGGGAGGGTGTCTCACTGACACCTTTTGTACGTGTGGAGGGACTGACAAGATCACATTTGTTCTATCCTGGCAGCTAACCTGAAGGGGTCGTCTCTCTCTCTCTCTCTCTCACACTCTCTCAGGCTTTGGATGACTGTGGGGGTCTTATCTTAGAGAATTTTCTACAGTGAAAGCCTCATCTTTTGCTGCTGGAGACATGGGGACCAGACCTGGTTATAAATCTCTATTTAATCTAGACTAAAGCAGCTTGACTTAATGACCTTAAAGGTGTTTCCCAACCTAAATGATTCTGTGATTCTCTGAAATGTTTTAGTGCTATGTGTTTAAAATTATTTGTTTCTTAAATTGGCTTCATATAATTGAGATGTTTCTATATCTCAGTTAAAGATGATTAGGGCAAGAGATGAACAGGATACTGAAGAAAGAAGTTTTTAAGATCTAAAAGAATGATCTCAGTTCACCCCTTCTTCCTTGGGTGCTACAGATAGAGTAAAATGGGGGCCCTCATCTTGGCTGCTGCTTTATCTCTTGATATGATTTATCTAGCTGTATGTCATGGAAAGATCTGATGAAACAGCTTTGCCTTTACAGAGACCTGCTCCTCAGCAGTTTAAACCTTAAAGACAAATTTATGTAGTGAAGAATCTGGAAGTCTCCTTGGCCCCTTTCCAGCTCACTGTCTCATGGAACGTCTTCCTTCAAGTGCCCCCAGTGAGTGACCTCTGTGCCTACAGGACGAAGCAAAGCATCTCAGCTTCAAAGCTTCTGAGCTCCCCTTGCAACCCCTGCCTAAGTATTATTTGAACAGGGAAAGAGAATAGGCTAGTAACAGCCATGCCTTGTCATTTGCAGAGGATACAACTTTATTTAATAAACAGTACCTCTGATACAATCATTCTGCATGTCAACATCACCATCTCCGCTGGTGCCCTGCTTGCAATATCCCCATGATAATCTAGGTAACTTTTGTAAGTACAGTAGAGATAGAACAACAGATAGTAAAGGAAGCCAGACTTGCTTCAGTCTTTGTGTTTGTCTGCTCTTCCCTTTACTCAATTAGTTTTGGATCTGACTTACTTCATTCACAAGTCATCTCTTTGATCTACTGCCTCGAGTATACCCTAAGCCACTTCTGTCTTTCTCCAGTTTCTTAGGCTTATATTATTGCTCCCTGATGGCTCTGATCTCACATTTTTAGCTGCTCCAGGCCTTCCTGATATTCACAGTGAAACTACAACAATCCTTTCTCTTCCATCATTCTTAGGTGTAAATTTGATCTCTATGTTAGTCTGCCAGCTGACTTCTCCGGAGATTTCCATATCCCACAGCTCTGTGTGTGTGCTGAGACCGAACAAGAAGACAGTGTAAAAATATGAGATTACAACTAACAACTAATCAATATCTGAGGTGATGACCGTTTGCAAATGAAGAGCTTTCATGTGTTGTGTATGATGTTCAATAAACTCAACAGCAAGCTCCATGCTGCTCCCAGTCTTGTGGATCTGACTTCCTGGGTGTTCTGGGAGCTACAGGAGTTGGTAAGGGTAGCTGAGGCAGGGCAGCAGGTCTGGACCCTAGACTGTCTTCTTCTAGAAGGTTTTGGACCGATAGGAGGTGAAAAGACATTACCATTAGTGGAAAGAAAATCCTGCTCTAACCTTCTTTGTGCTTTTTGCCTTTACCAGATAGTGACTGTTTCATGGAGGGATTTAGCAGACTTCTTCCTAGGACTCAGTAGAGTGGTTAACTGCTTTTCCAGAGGGTGGATTATCTGCATGACGTTCAGCCTGGTCATTGACATCAAGGTCAGCTGCAGTATGTGATTTAATGCCTGTTGCTTTAAAGGGTGGCAGGCCCAACTCAAAATAGAGCAAGTATTGCAAGTCAGAGACTTTTAAACCTATGATAATGAATACACGTTATTTATATTATTATATTGCTATCATATGTTATTATTTTGAATAATAATTTACATTAAATCCATGGTACGTCCAAGATCAGTGCAGGCTTTTGTTGTTCAGCTATGGTGCTTGAGATACCACTTGTTCAGTCCATGAAAGTCAGACTGAATGTCTGCAGCACAATTTGACTACCCGTGAAACACAAGGCACTTCAACACATGACCCAGTATTAATGATCACAAATTCCTACCATAACCATATGGAGACTTTTCATTTTACCTTGACTCTTCCATGGCAAGGGGAGAGTTTTAGAACAACTGCAAGTCAAAACCAGTGCAGACAGCAAACAGCTAACTAAAAACTTTTTTTTTTTTTTTTTTTTTGAGGGAGCTGGTGTTAAGTTTTTCATGAGGTGGTGGATGATTGCTCTTGAGAAGATGATGCTCTTGCACAGCTGGTGGAATTATGACAGACTGATTACTGACACCACATAGGTCTGAATTTTACTGCATTTGTGTATCAGGGCTTATGGATGTTCCCATTTAAAATTTTGGGTAATTGAATAGCTAGCACATGTAAAATGCATGAGGAGGGAAACTCCTGCATATAAGAAGCTCAAATGCTCCTGAGCCTTATGGGCATCTGCACCTTGGACTGTTGCTTTAGTTTATTATATTCTTTATTGATTTTTTATTGATTATTGACTATTTATTTTTAGTTGATTTGGTTTATTATTTGGGGAGCACATGCCATTTAATGTGACAACCTCTGCCAGTTGCTTGTGTGAATAAATGTATTCACTCTAGTATAAATTATTGTCCACATTACTGTTATTGTTGCACATATGGAATGGATGTATCATCCAGGTTTTTACAAGTAAGTGCACAGTCTGCTGTTTGGTGGTGTTAAAATGTTCAAAGTGGGCAAATTCCCCAAGCAAATCTGTTCAAGTTGCAGTTTACATGAATAGGAGATATTGAAAGCAGAAATACCTATTTCTTGATACAGGAAAAAGAAAGAATCCTATGTAAGTACTTACCACCTGTAGCCAGAGCAAATGAACACTGCCTTCAGTGTTCTTGCCTGAACTAGCTTCAAACTTAATCCCAACATATTAAAAAAAACTTTTGAAGGGGAATATGATAGCACATTCCTGTTCAAGAATTGAGCAGTCCAACCCCTCAGTTAGGTAAAATAATGTTCAGCTAAAAAGTATGGAAGGATTTACTGGGAAAACAACATGTAGTCCAGGTTCAAGGTGTTCTGTGGTTTTGAAAACAAACAGAAAAAAACACTTCAAAATAATCCCCACTTCATCCTCAGAGTCCTGAAATGCAAAATGTGAATGAAATTTCTAGAACTTACCCAATAATTACACAATAATTTATAAATAGAAAAACAGACAGCAAATGAATTGCCAGAGATTTCATAGAAGAACATGACAGGCTCAGTGTGCAAATGAAAACAAACGGCGAGACCACGCTTCATAAATGTTCTTCATCATTCCTTAAAAAAACCACAACTGAACCAGTTCAGAGAAAAAGGAGAATGGATGGGCCATAATGGGTCTTCTGGCCTTGGGGAGAAGTGTGGACAGAGAAACAACAAAGATGAGCAATTTCTTTGGATCAAATAAACCTTTCTTCTGATAAACCTCTTTAAATCTTTCTAATCCTTATTTTTTATTATTTTATAAAGAGCTCCATATTGTAGCAATAGTCCAGTCTGCTCTAGTGGCAGAAAACCAAAAGGAGAGGTTTATTCATCTGTTCCATCCCTTTTATCTGTTCCCAAGTGTCACACAAAGGAAGTGTGATACTTTGCTACATAAGCAGAGACCTGATTTGAAAGATGCATTGACATTTCCTTAGTATTACATGCATGCCCTACCAGAACAGTTATGTCTTTATTTATGTATGTTTTATGTGTAATTGGACATTTCCTCCATCTCACTGAAGCTTTACCTTGCGTTTTCATCCTCAAGGAGTTTTAAGCAATCATTTACTTGTAGACTTTTTTTCATTCTCTCTGCAGTCTTTACACTGCCCACTGCTCATTTTTAGAATCAAATTTTTTAGGACAAAGTCAGAAATAACAGCCTCTGGAGTCCTGTGAGCTCATTGGTAGTCTTTAGTAGTAGTGTAATTGTCGCACTTTTCTGTAAATTACTAAATGTACCGAGCTTTTGTTTTGTGCAGGGTTGGAAACTTTAGTCAGCTTCTTCAGGAATTTTTGCAACTCTGAGTAAACTGTAAGGGAGAGAATTTAGAGGGTTATGTATCATTTATATGCAGACTGAGATTATGAATTTGGCTTATTGGTATTATCCTTTAGTAGTTAATGAAAACTACTATTTTTTAGAAAATGAAATAAAGTACACACCGTGTACAGCTCTTAGTATATCCAAAGTCTAATTCAAAGGAGTTAGGCATTCAGAAAGCCCCATCTCTCCCCAATTTCCTCTCCAAACCTTTTCACCTGACTTTGTGTCTCCAAAGTCCAGTTCCAGCAAAACTAATATTCCAGTCTCTTCTTTCGTAATATGTGGAAACTCTCAGGTGGAATGGCTTAGCCTTGACCTCTTTTGCAATTTAAAGCCTTGTAAGGCAGCTCAAAAATGTTTTCTATCATATAGAAAGTGATTTCATTGCTCCTTCAACTGAATCTAAAATGAGCATGGCAAATCCAGTGTTTTAATGAGGAATGTTATTGTCTTTCATTCTGAAATTCACCTCCTGGCAGCCATTAGGACCTTTCAGCAAACAACACCAAAATGGCATTCTTTATGCATCTAAGGGCTTGATAAGCAATTGCTGCACAAAATCTTTTATAGCCTCCAGGACATCACCGCCCTGCCAGAGAGTAAATTGACAGAGAACAAGAGCTTGTTCAGCTTGCTTGTGCCTGAAGACCTAGAAATGAGCTTTGCTCTGTAAATTAAGTTTCTTTTAACTAGAAGCGAGGGGTTTTAGCTCTGCATGTCAGATAGCCATAAACAAGCAGGTAAGGAACACATGTTCTGGAACATAATTTGTTTCTGACCACTGCTGGAACAAATAGGTTGCCATCTTTCCAATGTGCTTTCAACCATAAGTTATTTGCCTACATATATTGCTAGACAAATGTCATCTAGATCAGGCTTAAGTGATTTCCCAGAATTCAGGGATGGGATGTGCATTTCTGATACTTCCCAGAAGACTTCTTTTCAACAAACCTTGATAATATTACATACCTCATTATGAAGCCTTATTTTCATTTATGGAAGATAGTGCACAAACTATTACCATTTATTAAGAGATGCAAGAACATTTCAGTGTGGGTTGTTTGCCTCAAATGTATACAATATTCTTCACTTTGGGTTGTGCATTTCCTAGAATGAAGACTGAAATGACTCTCCTTCAGGGCAGAGGAGATACTGAATAGCAGGCATCAAACAGACCCATGGCTCTTTTCCTTTTTATTGCCTCTCTTCCCTCTCCCTACCCCCGCACCCCATGGCTGGTAATGCTCAGCCACAGGATATGAGAAATTAAGTCTGAATATACACTTATGCATATTTATATGCCTGCCTATCATTTCCTAGTCATGCACATGTTGCCTCAAGTACTTCGCCGAAGGGATTTTTGATTAGCCAAAGAGCACACATATCTTATCTCTACCCAAATAGCCTACATCTCCTGGATCTGTGCTTTGTCTGGTTAAATAGAGGAAAAAAGCTTATTTCGGGATGAGGAATTCAGAGCCAAGCTCTGAAGAGGTAGTAAAAGAGCATTTCCTAAATCCTCTTCTGTACAGGAAGCCCATTCTCATTCACATGAATGACTGTGAGTTTCAACTAATGAGCCTGATAGATAAAAACAAAAGAAAAAAGGTAGAACCTGACATTTAAGAAAAAGCAGCAGGAATATACATTGAAGTCACAGGCATTAACTTTGTAGGATATTACCTTCACCAGAGCATGTGCAAATCCTGTTCTCTATGGAATCATATTCCCTGAAATGAGTTGTTAATAGTAGGATATTGTCCGTTTTCCTTCACTGTGAAATTTTCACAATAAAATGACTCAAACCAGCCCTAGTCTGAATATATATCCTTTTGGTGGACAGTCTGGACAGTCCTAAGTAGTAATAATCACTTTAGTCCTTTTGGCTTAGGTGGTAGGGACTTTGTGGCTAAAGTTCTTGATCTGAGGTGATGCCAGCAGGTATGTAATGGATAAACAAATATATCCCCTAGAAAAACAGATAATTTACTTGCCCTTAGTCTTTCCTCTATCTCAGTCATGACATAGGATGTGCACAGAAAGACCCAGATGTCCTTTTCTGCAGGGCAGAGGAGAGGGGAAGATATGCAGCCTGCAGAAGCTCCCTGCCCAGAGTGAAAGTATGCTTGGTTTTTAGTACATGTTCTGTCTAGGTTTGCATTTACCACTGTGTGTTACAAGTGTAGGGGGTGGCATAAATTAGGTTGCCTTGCAAGCATCCAGCCTGCCTCACCTCCTTTCCAAAACAACCAAATGATAATCAGATTGTAAGTATGGTAGGAGATTCTCATACAGGAATATCTGTGTTCCCCTGGACGTGCCTTTAATTTACTCACTTCATGAAGAAAAAGAATTTAAACTTTTAATCTGACTGATCATGATGTTTGAGGGGCTTGTCTCATGCATGTAATTTTGGAGAGCTTCTTGCGGAATGTGTGGGATCTCTGATGGTTAATGATTTTTGCTAAAAAAAAAGCAAAACAATAAAGAAAACAAGATACTCATCAGAATTTATCTTCTTTTTTTCTTTTTTTTGATTGGCTTATAATTACATGCCTAATTACAGTGCATAATTTACGGGCTCTTATTCACTGTAAGATAATAGGGCAGTATGGATTCCTGAATTTCTAGCCCTGCAAAAGTGTAGCTCACTTATTTTAATGACTGGGTCAGTTAATGGGATGGTCAGGCTCTTGAAGTAAAGTGCTGTAGCATCAGCAAGGGGTTTTCCCAAAAAACTTGTCCACTTTACCTAAAAAATACTTATGCTGTAAAGCTCCTGTTGAATGGATGGATGCAGTCATTGAGTTGTTGGTGTGGTCATTAATGAGTGCTTTTCTTCTGTAAAATGATTTTTTTGCAAATATTCTCTTGTTGAATCTTTCAACAAAAAAAACCCCAAACCCTGCAGTTTGCATAAACAGCAGTACAAACACCAAACATTGGGGTAGAGATGATACCCACACACTAGGATTTAATTACTGTTGGGTCTGGAGAACCTTTTCATCAATAATTCATCTCTATGTTGCATTTTTCTTCCATGAGTTGGGTAGAAAAAAATGTTTTCTGTGTAAATCAGGCATAGAAAGGAGGGTTCAGCTGCGATAAGATAAATTTGACTCAAACCTTCACTCAAGGGAACCAAGTGACATGGGAGTAGGACCTATCTGGTGTCTGAAAGGAGATTATTGGTGCAGTGCTGCTGCTCTTCACCCTCCTGGGTACCTGGCCTGGGCTGCCTTGGGGTGGCTCCCTGTGCTGGACAGCATTTTGGATATACAACATGGCTGTTGTTTGAATTCTTCCATGAGTTGAAGTGCTTCCCGCCCTGTTCACTCTACTCCTACAGAGCCCTGTAGGGGCACAGCCCCATGGAGTCACCTGGCAAGTGGGACAAAAAATTACCTGCAGAGCAAACCATGCAGCTGTTGCAGAGCTGTGGGCTAGCTGCAGGTGAAGAAGAGAATAAGAATAAGAAGAATGTTTTTCAGAACCTTGAGGCTTAAATCTTAGAAATTTCCTGGATATTGCACAAAGCACCAAAGTTGTCACAGGGCTTCCTTAGGACTAACGTGTTTGATAAGAGAGAAAGCCAAAAAAGTGTATTTTCTAAGATTGTGGTAGTGATTGGCAAACTAATCCAGGACACAGCAAGCTGTCTTCAAAAACTGTGATGAAAAAAGCAGATCACAGGAGAGGAATATGTGCAGCATGCCAGCAGCAGGAGAAAGATCACAGACACCAACCCACAGAGAGCTGAAGGCTGCAGCGTGGTGGGTACTACTGTAGTTTCCTCTCAGTAAGAAATAGGGAATTTAAAGATCTCTGTGGCTCTTGTGCTGTCTGTCAGCAGGAGACTCCTGCAGCCTGTGAGAGATGCTGCTGAGCAGTCAGGGCTGCCCCACAGACAACGGTCCCATCAGGCATTATTTTCCGAGAGATGGGTACCACAGGAACGGAAACCTCCTAGCAGGGTTATTGGTTAGTTATTCCTAGAGGCAGTGAGCATGAGTAATGCTCTCTCCATATATTTTTTTTTTCCTGCATGTCTCTTCAGTGAAATTTGCTGCTTACTGTGCTAAATTGCACTTTTAGACTGGAGACCTCACAAGCTAAACTGTCTGATTTTAGGTTATATGTAGCTACTATAGAGGAAAAGAACAGCCATATTTTACTTTTCAGTTCATTTTTAGTTTTTCAGTGATCCTTTGTTCCTTCAGGCTCTGCCATCACGATTTAAAATGTCTAGCATGTAGTTGTGCCTTTGCTTTTCTTGATTCCTATGGAGTCTGGGGCATTCCACATGAATGCAGCTAAGCTCAGAGTGCTAGCAAAATATGTTACTCTGTATAATACAGGTTAGTTTAAAAAAGGATATATGTGTATGCATGTATGAGAGGTGTAATGCAGCCATGCCTTCTGGTTGTTGCTCTGAAGTCTGCACATCAGAACAAGTGGGTTTGTTTTATGCCTCCCAAGAGAGGTCTTGTGCAGTGTTTGAGGTATGTGCTGAAAGACCTCATTGATGATGCAAACACTTCAGCTGTCATTGACTCATAAAAAAGCTCAGAATAGGAAGGTCTGGAGGAAATTGATTTTCTTTAATTCCTTTGTGAAGTGCCACGTGGAATATTGATCACTTTGGTATGAATGATTTAAATCTCCCTCCGGCATCTACTGGAAGGCAAACAGGTTTTCATCTAAGATTTTTTTTTTAATTTTTTAATTTTTTTTTTTTTGTTGAAACCTCGTGCTTGTCCTTTAAATATTAAGATGTTTGGGATGTTCACAGACACAAAGGCAGCAGAACTATGGTTTCTCTTTGGAAACAACTACTACTTAAACTGCTGGAGATTTATTGTTTCATGCAGTGTTATGCCATATACAACTATTTTAATACCTTTACAGTGAATAACTAGAAACATATTGTGGAAGTATTACTCTAGATACAGTATGATCTGTCTTTGGAGAAGGATTAAGGTGACTCAAGATTCTCTTAGCATCAGCTTTATAAAGGCTTTTCACTAAAATTTATTAACTTGGAGCATATTTTGCAACTAATATTAATGATGAGATATGTGGTAATGGAAAATCTCTGTGGAAAAAGAAACTAATTTTAAAATATGTTTGTATTATGTTTTTGCAAGTAAGTTACAGTTCTCTGTTAGAGCTGAATTTTTCTAAATATTTTTTCTCCCCGGCCTCACACACAGTGAGGGTAAATTCATGAGTGCATAAAGTGTGAGTGCTCTCTGGGTGGAAGGAGGGATGGAACTGTAAAGCACCTTATTTGCTTGGTGTTTACAGGGAGTTATTACTTTGGTCCAACACAATGTTAGGGTGTTTTTGGAAATTACACTGAGTGATTCACTGGGAGCCAAGCAATAGTAAATAATACCTTTTTAAACTTGCTGTCATATGAGGAATATTTTGACTTGAAGACAGTTTATTTGCCTAAATAACATCTGTTTCTAGAAATTTTTAGCAAGATCAACCAGCGTAACCATAAATCAGCAAACTGTGATATTCACCTTCCCTTACTCCTGATTGCTCTGGCATTTACACTGTCTCTGTGGGACTAATCTGTTCTGCTGCACATGGAAGCAACAGCAAACGTTTAAAGAGCTTCCACTATGTGTGCTTGTGTGTACATGTGTGTGCTGTAGAACTGTCCTGGAGAGGAGAATTTGCACAGTGAGAGCCTTCAGGGCAGAGAGGGACTAGGGATATCAGAACTGGAGATACCCTAGTCCCAGTGATGTGCTCAGCTGGATCCAGTCTGAAACTGTGATGCAGGTTCCAATCCCCTGTGAAATCTTCAAGCGGTTTGGCTGCGGATCTCATCTACATTCAGCACATTGAACTCTCTCTCAGCAGCACTATTAACCTCACTTATTATCTCTCTCTAGGTTAATGATGGGTATCTGATCTGCATAGGAATCTTCTCTCTTTTGCCATGTTCATCATGGCCCCAGCTGTCTTATGAAGTAGAAGTGAAACATAGGATAATTCCTTGCAAAATAAATGCCTCTAACTATGTGGAAAATATGATTCTAAGGTACTTGCAATAAGTCAGATACAGTGGAAGTTGATGTTGCCTTTGTCACCTGCCTGTGACCTGCCCAGGGGACCATGCTTGGCTGAGCAGAGGGGTAGTCAGGGCTCCACAGCAAGACCCTGCCTCAGACAGTGTATTAGTAAGGGCATCCCATCCAGCTATGAATCCAGTGTGGCTGTAGCTGGGCTCTTCCAAACACTGCCCTCCTTTCTGCCAGTCCTGATATCAATACACCATTTCAATATAATCTAGAATCTCATGGAATACAGAAACTGAGGCTTCTTTTCTCCTGGGAGCTGATTTAACACAAGTGTCCTCACCTCCCCTGTGTGGCAGCTCATTCACAGGAGATGCTGGAAGGGCTGCTCTGCAAACTGGTGATATGGGCATGGCAAGAGGCATATTTGCTGGAGGTGCTCCCAGCAGTGCTGTCATGTACTAGGAGTACCACCTCCAGTCCTGGACTCTGGCAGTACCCCCACAGCACTGCCAGCACCAGGTGGAGCAGGATCAGATGCTTCTCCCCATGGCACTGCCACCAACCTTGTGAGTTAAGGGGCTTGCTGCTGCTTATTTTCAGGGAGGATTTGCCCTTGAGAGGAGGAAGTGTAGTGCTGAGTATAGCAATGACCTGGCAAACTTACAAAATGGGACATAAACCAGCTGGGGATTCCTGGCTGGAAATCCTATGGTGCCTGAAGGAGCTGCACTATAATAACACAAGATGTACTACTCATCTGTGTTTAAACAGTCTAGCTTAACTGCACTTTGGGTATCACCTTGATTTGTTTGGTTCAAAAAGGCACAGTTACAGTTTTAAAACAGCCTCCTACTTTTTGCTTAGAATTGAATTCCTGTTCAGTGAACACAGTATTTTCTTCTTGCTGTTTGACATTTTTAAGCATCTGAATTTTTTCATCATAGATTTTTCTCCCCTATCATTAATACATGCACACAAACAAACACTACACACATAGTTTTGCTCTAGTGATAAAACTGTCCTAGGTTTCTGACAACCTTATTCCCACAAAATGAGACTGAGGTCATAATATTCACAATTTTTCAACTTTCAAACTGAAGAGGGGAAACAAAGACACTAGGCAGAAAGCTCAGTTTCAAAGACACATTAAGCATCGAAATATCTATGATTGTTCTCATAAAAACAGGAATCTCTCCTGACTATGCTACAACTGTATGAATTCCCAATTTGCTCTGCTTGACGGAACACACCTTTATTTTGCCCCTGTGGCTGCAATGAGGTGCTTCTAGAGTACCATTGTTCAGTTACTGTTTACCACCATGGTGACACCATTCTAATTCACCATTTCTGGACAATTTCTTTGAGACATATTTTTAATGTCATGGGGCCTTTTATTCACTGGGACTAAGCGTTTCAGGGTGCTGAGTGTGTTGGTAGGCACTAGAATAAGGTCTGGAGGGTGAAGTCCTCAGGTGTAGATCTCTGGTTGCAATAGTGCATGAGCAGTTTTCCAGACTGGAATCTTTGTCCTGGAATGAGGGAACATCCATGCTGATTTCTAGTATCTGAGCTACAACATGCCTTTGGGACATTTCATCCCAAAGGGGGTTGGTGTGATCCTTGTGTTGTGAGCATGTGGATTCATCAACCTCTGGTCTGCAAATTCTAATTCAGCTGAAGATTAAAGCACGGCATTACTGGTCTCATATTTTTCAGCATTTTTGGGTTTAGTTGAGGGTATTGAATAACTTGGAAATTTATGTAAATAAAGCAGAAATAAAAGTATGTACGAGCTTTTGTTTAATTGAACTTTTGAGTGTTTTTCTGTGGCATAGGGAAGGTGTGTTCAGTATAGGAGGGAACTTTAAGGGCTAAGAAAGATTAAGGAAGTTTTTAAAAAAATAGGAATGGTACAGAGAGCATAACCAGGGAATGACTGTTCACTGGGATCTCACAGTCTGAGACACACCGTGGAAATACCACTCAGTGGGTTTAAAACAAAGAGGAGGAAGTCTTTTTCTGCACAATGCATGCTTAAATTGGGGAACTCGTCATCACAGGATGTTTGGGAGGCCAAAGGTATGAATGGGGTAACAAAAAGGGTTAGTCAAACCCATGGCATATAGGCACATGTGAGAGCCAGGGTGTGAGCTCTGGCTCAGGAAGTGGCTACACCAGTGACTGCTGGCAGCCAAGGCTGTGCGGTGGAGACATATACTGCTTTCCGCTTTGCCTTCCTCTTTTTATGGCATCTCATCACATCAGCTCGAGGTTGTAAAATACGAAGGAAAGAGGGACTGAGATATCTCACATGTTCTTCTCCAGTAGCTCTCCTGGGTGATGCACAGGCTGAAATGGGCGGTAGAAAAGCACATACCCGTGTACGCTAGAAAGCCAGGGCTCCAATTACTTCTGTCAGGAAATGTTCTGAGAACTGTGGTATCCGGAGGTAGTTTGGCAATGAAATGTGAGAGGAAAAGCAGCACAGTGGCCACTTATCTGCCACAAGGATCAGAGACCTTTGGGCCAGCATGTGACAGTCTTGCTGCTGTGGAGAACACCTAAAATTTGGCTCATTTATGCAATTACTAAAAAAAGCACAGCAGCTCACAGGCAAGAAACAGTGAGGGCCACTGTATGCAAAGCCCTCTGCACTCACAAGTAGCTGCTAGAAATAAGCCCCTCAGCCATGCATTGAAAATCTCAAGACATCAGTCACAGGAGGAAGTGTAAGAAACTGCTTTCCTTTCATTAGCCATTTGTGTAACACACGTTTCTCAGATATAGCAGGAAAATATTCTTCAACTATCCCTAGAAGGCCTTTAGATTGGAAATCTAACACAGCCTCACAATTCTGGAAACTCTTCTTGAATCCTTTTAATAAAAGCACAAATATACAAATAACAGAGCTGGGAGAAATGACATATCTGTTGCTGAGGATAAGCAAGCTGGGGCTGTACCATCAGGTTCTGACATGACATGTTGCTCAGCCAGTTTTAAGATAATTCCAAAAGAACTGTGTCTTCTTGACCAGATTAATTCTTTATTTTCTGGAAGACTCCTCAGTTGTTCTGCTTTTCTGGTAAGCACGGTCCAAAGGAGATTTTTAAAACCTAGCCTGAATTTTCTTCAGTGAAGATACCTGCTGGTGTCTCAGGACTTATTGCTCAAGGACAGATACTGGGACTTCGATATCTCAGAAGGAAAGTAAAAAGCCAATTTAATTAAATAGCTGTGAGTGAGATTTTGAAATATATACCTGGAACAGCTCAAAGTGAATCTCTGTCCTTGGAACAGCCCATTTTAGCCTTTCAAACTTTTATTGCTGTAGCTTTCTTTTTTTCCCAAATTGAAGTGCTGACAGCTAAAATGCTACTCCATTTAGTCAGCTGACCTCAAATGCTTTCATTTAGCCACAATGAGCTACTCCAATTAAAGGAAAAAAGAGCAGAAATAATGAATCTGAGAGCATTTTTGTAAGGGACATCTAAACACAAAATGACTAATGGCTGAGACAGGGAAAGATTTTTGTCATTTAAAGACCTGGAAGATAAGAAAAAAGTCATTGCAGATGCATGGAACATAGCTGTCAGAAATACAGTCCCAGACTGCATCCCCTAAATGAGTTTTTGTGCAAAGCTCCCTGTAGGACTGTGAATACTTCAGTGGATGTACTCAAGAACCATCTAGATGAAATCCTGTGCCATGCACTCTGGGGTATCCCTGCTTGAGAAGGGAGATTGAACTGACCATGGTGGTCTCTTCCAGCCTGACCCATCCTGTGATTCTGGGACCACACATGGGGTTTCTGGGGCTTCAGAGGTGACTTCTGTGGACTGTGACTCAATGCTGAGGATAATTGGTACATAAAAATGTGTTGACTTCCTGTTGAGAGGTCTGGCTCATGTGATGTGGCTTTAGTATGTACAAAATTCAGCTTTTTCCATGAGTTGGTCTGGATTGAGCATGGGGCAAGAAGCAGTGTTGTCTCATGTGAATCAGAGTGCAGTTAACAATTTTTCTGTCTGTGGTAAAAGTGGATGTGCTTAATCCTGACTGGGATATGGAGAGCAAGAACAGGGTGGGTCATGCTCTGGGGGGACATCCTCACCATCTCTTGACTGTCTGTGTTGAGTTGCACACTCTTTTTGGGTAGTGTGCAATGGCTTGGAGCAGAAAACCTTGGGTTGCTTTTAAGACAGATATTTACATCTCAAAGAGGTTTAGATGCTTAAAGCTCTGCTAGAGTGGAAGGGTGAAGTTCTGACCAGTCAGTCACAGAATTTTTTGAGTAAAATTTATATGCTTTACCCTGAAGCAGTATTGGAGGGCCATATGTACATAGAGGCAAAACTTGGTAAAGCCATGTTGTGCCTGGGCCCCAAGTAAGACATTTGAAATTTTCCATGTGCATAGTTTTGAATGAAGAGTTTGCACAAAAAAGAGATAAATAATAATGACATTGGTCCAAGTAACCCTTGGCTGTGATATTTGACTGTGTTTAATTTTAAAAATGCATTTTCCAGTCTGGACCACTGGAAACATTTCTGTTTATTCCCTGTGATATTTTCCCAGCTCTTGCTTTGCTGAGGAATCTGGTGCTTTGGGCCTGCTTGTTTGTTGAAAGGGTTATTTTTTGTTTGTTTGTTTTTGCTTCTTTTTGTTTGCTTGTTTTTTGGTGGGGTTGGGGGGGGTATTGAAGTTTTTCTGTTTGTTTTGGTGGGTTGTTTTTGTTTTGCCTTTTTTTTTCTTTTTTTTTTTTTTTAGTTAACATAGCAATCTGACAATACCAATTAATCATATGACTCCTAAGCAAGTGATAGCACCAAACTCTCAGGAGCTTTCAGAAGGGCTGCAGAGGTTTGGTCTGCAAAGTCCTGTTTAAAACAAAATCCCTTAGTAGCTCTCAGGAGCAAAACTCAAGGTTTCGTAGGCACAAGCAAAAATTTTCCATGAAACCAGTTAGCAGACTCTGTATGCAAAGTTTGTTGTTGACTCAGCACTTTTGACAGTTTTTTTATGTGACTTCTTGGAATGCTTACTCTCTCCAAGCTGTTGAATTAGTTATCTTCTGAGAACTTCACATTTGCCCTCATTTTGAACTCCTTAGTCAAGTTCCATGAAATGCTAATAAGTATGCAATGGAGAGTGCTTAAAAAAAGGGCACCATAACAGCTGCAGAGCTTATATTTCTACAAAACTTTTTTTTGGTTTTTTTTTTTCTTTTTTAAATAGAATTCCCCTTGCTCAATGGGGAAATGTGTCCCAGGAGTAATAGGTTTTTGAAAAAGGGTGGAAAAGAAAGGTCTGTGAGTCTGAGTTGGACAGAAAGTTTCTGTAACCTGCTGTTAGAGGTTCTTATTCAATTATCTATTTTAGAGCTGCTTGAATAGAGAAATGTGGGCAGGAGAACATCTGTGCTACCGTAATGACTATTCAGGGTCTTTTTATTTGATTGTCACTTTTAGTTTCCTGACAAAATATAATTTACATGTAATTTCTCAGAGAACTTTATTTTTACTCTAATGAATTCTTTCCCTTATAATAAATCAAGATTAACCTATTTCTTTTCCAGAGGAACCCTGAATGTTAGTGAAACTTCTGTGACTTGAGAAAGGCAAATTCTGTATTCCACTGTTTTTACATTTCTTAATAAAATTAAATATAATTTTGAATGTCAGGTCCCTGATTCATTAGTCTTTGGGAAGGAAAGCTAATGCTATAATTGCGGCTTCATTTCAAACTTTGATCACAGTGACAAGTAATAGTTTTTTCCAAATAAATAAGGCTTGTCCAGATGATTTGTGAACACCATGTTCATTGATATTTTTACTCCATTTTGGTTCATAATTGTTTGCAAGCACAGTTCCTGTGCTGTGATTTTCAGGGGAGAGGGGAGGAAGGAGCTGGAACTACCAGGGAACTTTCAGATTGTGGGGTCACTATGCATTGCTCATCCTTCCTCTGCAGCCTTTACAGGGTGCTCGTGTGGACAGGAGTTCTTGGCCTGAACAGGTCCCTGCTGAACCCCAGACATGCCACTGGCAAATAACAAAGCGTATGGGAGAGACTTAGCATGCCAATGCAGGATTTTTATTTTTCAAAAATGCATATTTTTCTCAACATGTGCTTGACTAAGTAGCAAGAAGAGGTGTGCTGGGGTGGGGGCAGTGAGGGCAGTGTGTCAGCAAAGAAACAAACTCCCAGGGTCCCCAGTCAGTGTCTTAACAATGAGTCAAGCCTTGGTTTTGCAAAACTGCTTTCTAGAGGGAACTTCAGTCCGTATATGTCTCAGGAGGGAAGCACTCGAAGTATGAGGACAAAACCTGCTGCATGAGCAAAAAAGAAGCTTCCTCACAGTTTGGCAAAGTTTCTGCCTTCTTCCTTTCTTGAAGGCAAGAAAATATTTCAAGATATGCTTCTTCTGAATTCTTCAAACTCACATATTTTTTTTTCTTTCCGTGACCTTTGCTTCACATACTTCCTGCCTGTCCTGTTGTTCAATGGAAAAATCCTATCAGATGTGTTACAATTACCTAGAAGTTAAATCAGATACAGTCATCCTGCTACTTTTCCACCTCAATTATACAGAATGGAATTAAAAGTACCTTAGAATATGACCCTCACTCTTTTATGAACTCCAAACCACAGCAAGAATATTCTACCCAATGACCTCTATCAGCACATAATTACACTCTGAGGCATTCTTAAATCATTTGCCAAGTTACTTTTAATGCTATTCCATGGTAATCCTAAATGGTAGGAGTTACCAGGGGTCATTACCTTTTTTCAGGACTTGGCAGCTAGATACACAAGTAATTCTGTGCTCTGATACTTTCAGCATGCATTGTTATCTTTGACAAATATGACTTTAAAAATAAAGAGTAAAATTGCTTATTAGATAGAGATAGGTCTATCATTCCTCTTTAGAACTTCTAATAAATAAAGAACCATGTAAAAATCTGTGTCTGTAAAAAAAAAAAATCCAAGTTTTCTTATGCTAAATCTCACTGTGTATTTTATGCAATTTTATAGTCCTATTAAATGGTCATGCTTCTGGACTAAACTTCTTAATAGAATTTAAACTCTGTGCTTTTGTTGCATGTTCTGTGCTGAAGAGGGTGAGTGGAAATAGTAATGTATGTGCTACAGGTCAGCACAGTGGTTTAATTCAGGAAATAATCTGTACCTCATGAAACATTTCTAAGGAATGGGATGTTCCTCCAGGAGCCTGAAATAAGCTACTTCTTACCTCTGGGTGATAAGCAGCTGAACATGGATAAGGGTGTTGGTGGATAAAATTACAAGCATGTGATACTCTGTGAAGCAAGTCTGGGGCATAAACCTTGTTTTCCAGGAGTCTTGGGGCTTAAAGGTACTCTGTGCAACTTAAGAGTAAAATGTGTTTTGAGCTGAGGCTAACCTGGGCTGGGTGTGCCACAGGGGCTGCATCGGTCACAACCTTCAGGTCAGGCCAAAAGGTACCTCCCTGTTCCCAGTTTGACCTGCTGATTGTGGAAAACAGCTCCTAACCAAGTGGTTATTGCATTTGGCTCATGACTTAGTGCTGATTAGAAGAAATTTTCCCCTGGTCAATTATCAAGGCCCATCTGCCCGAAAAAGCTGTAAGCAAAACACTGGGAAAAGCACAGGAAGTAGAACAGCATTCTTAATAAACTGTGAGAAATACTCAGAAACATTATACACTAAAAGCCTTTCACAATATTATAGAAATTAAATACAAATAACCCCTCTGCTCTATACTGTGTGTACAAAAAAAAGTTTTTTTCCTCTGTGCTGCAGCAGCTGTTATACAACTGCCCCCATTATTTTCACATCAAATATCTAGTATTTGATGTGAATGTATATGGTTTCTTTCTAGAACTAGTTACTTCAGTGGCAGGTTGCAAGCCAAAGAAGTTTTACAGAAATTATGTAAATAAATATTTGTGTGTTTTTAAACAGTATTTATTGAGACTGAATAATATAATTTCCCTACTTTATTTTTTTCTCCACCCAAATTGTGTGAATTCCTCTTAGTGCTGAGCATCTTTCAATATTGACACATCTTTTTCCTATCTATAATCAAATGTGTTTCTTTTCATTCTCTTTTAACAAGGTTCATTAATGGGGTATAAAACAGTAATGCTATAATACACTCAGCTTTTTAGCCTTCCCTTCAGTAATCTCTATATCCCCACACAGATGAAGGAGGATGATTTCCTGTCATCCATAGCAATGTAATTAAACACTGGAATATATTGAAAAGATCTTGCTGAAGAGCCAAGTGCCTCTTAGGGACAGTAGCTTTGGGCTTCCAGAGATAGTTTTGCTCCTTGTTTATGCATCTGTCTGTATGTATATATTCTCTTCTTTGTAAGTAGGCAAACTGGTCTGGACATGTTAGTCTGTGCTCGGTTTTACCCATGGGCTCTCAGATATAGCAGCAATAATAACACATTATATGAAGAAGTGGTTGGGGCTGGAAAACTCCAGAGGGATATAAATGTTTTGAAAACAATTTTACACTCTCAAATGACATATGCAAGAAAATTTGACTGTTCTGTGAACTGCACTCTATCATTTTCCACAAACAAATCAAGATACTTACAATGAAAAAAAAAATAGGACCAGATGAGATCTTTCTGTCAAATCCTTTAGATTCATAACAAAGTGATTGAATGAACAGACATCTCATAATTCTTCACTTTCCTTCCTCTGTCTGTCCAGACTAAGAAATCTTCTCAAAGACAAAATCCTGGCTGGTAAGTGGATTAGGAGCGGCAGATGTCTCTCTCTAGCACTCTTCTTCTGCTCGCTTATTAAAAGTCAGTAAAGCCCCTCTTTTATTCCATCTTTCCACTTGCTGGCATTTTGTGCTGGGACTGCTACAGGTCTCCAAGCACATAGTTACAGTAAAATATAGTCAAAGTCTTTCTAAGTACAAAAAAAGAAGGAGCTCCACTGTGATAACTCTCAGGTTTCGTCAATATCCTTATGCTTTTAGTAATTTGCATTCTCTTCTCTGATTAGCCCATTTTCATTTTTCACCTTTTTTCCCCCTGTATTTTGTATCCCTAAACTTAAGTGTTCCTAAAAAAATTACTACCTTTTCTTCAAGAAAATGTACAAGATGCTAGCTGACTAAATAAGTTTTAGATGCTGGGATGTGTAGTATGGTTAATCCCTGGGTTTTGATCTGATCCAACTTATATTAGTTGTAGAAGTAGTTGTAGTAATAGTAGTAGTAATACTACTACTACTACTACTGCTGCTACTACTACTAATAATAATTATAATAACCATCATCATCACCATCATCATCATCTAAGATGCAAATGTTACCTTTCTAGGTTTCCAAAATCTCTCAGTTAGAATCAAAGGCAGGCAAGAGATTAACACTGTATTTATGGGAAATGCTTAATTTTCTTTTTTTTTTTCCTTAGTGACATTTACCTTTCAGTGTTCATTAATCTCTTTTTCAAGAACTTCCTTATATACACAGCTTTGTTAACATCTGAAATTTCACCCGCTCACTGTTAATCTGCTCAAGTGCTGTATAGCTCAGCCATGAGCTCTGTGCCACAGGTTAACACAGGTGCACGAGTCCATGTCTGAAGACTGAATATGTCAAGGACAGATAAATGCAACTGGGGTTACCCAGTATACAGGAATCACCCCCACCTCACTGTGGCTCTCATGCCCCTGGTACCCGATGTTGTCACATTAGTTGGGTCAAGTATCCTATGGGTGTATTCCTTAGCTGCCACCTGCTATGGGCACCTGCTTTTGGCCACTGTCAGAGAGATTTTGAGTCACAGAGATCTTTCAGTGTGGCCCTTTCCAGATGGTCTCATACATGGTACTAGGTGAGCTAAATACCCTTTTGCTTTCAGCAGGCAGCTTTCTTTGGGTTTGAACTCTGGACAAAACAGAGTGGGAAAACTGCCTACAGTCTGAGGCTGAAAGGAAGGAAATGGTCTCAGTTTTAACTCCTGTTCATTGCAGAGAAAACCTGTCATTAGGAGGAACACAGGATGGCTCAGAGGCTTGTGTAGTGCCAAAGCTGGAAGTCCACACACAAAAGCTGCCAGAGGGTATTTATGATGCTGTAGGCCAGGGTCCTGGGACTGGCACAGGACACTTCGAACCATACCCAGAGCTTCTGGACAATATATATCAAACAGCAGCAGGGGAAGCAGGCAGCTCTCCTGCTTACTGGCAGTCTCTGCTGAAGTCACATAGCACTGAAAGATCCCAGGGATGAAGAAGGTGAACTGCTCACACACAGACACCTGCTGTGCTGCCCAGGCTTAACTTTTCAGAGTGCAGTCCTTAAATGCAAAACATCTGGTAACATCTGTGCTGCAGGCCAGCTGAGATCTAGGCAGATAAAATAACATCTGCCTGAAAATATTTCTGAAAGCATGAATACAAGAAAGGTCATTTTTATGCCTGCCTGACTGAACAGAATTCAAAAAAAGGGGATGAAATCCACAGCCTGAGCACTGTGATTAGATTTTAATTTTTATTCAAGACTCATGTATTGTGTTTCTCTGCCTCCTTTTTCAGTGGCACATAATTCTTTATATTCTCAGGTTTTTTTGTACTTCTTTAAATTTTAAGGGTATTTCTCATTCAAAGGGCCTCTACTCTGCCTTGGCAGTCATTTATCCTCAGACGTTCAGTTTATTGAGGCTGGGCAGAGGAAAGGAGCACACTTTGCATTTCAAATGTCGGTGAACCTGAGGATTCAGGGGTTGTAGCCATAGTCACTAGTATCACCTGGTGTAGTGTGTAGTACATGTCACAGGATGTGAGGATGGTACATGCTCAGGTTCCTTATCAGTGTGACATGGAGGATATGACACTACTGAAATCCAAGGCTTTGCAAATACTGTAAATGGTGCATTAATTAAGCAAGTTAAAGAAGAAATCTTGGTTTACCTTTAGGGTCATGTATTTGAAATGCAAGACTTTTTTACTGTTTTAATGCAGTTTCACAGGTCCACAGCAACAGGAAATGTGGAATGCTAGAGATTTGTAGGTTTTGGTGTGGACCTGTGAAACTGCATTTCCAAAAACCTAAATAAGCTCACAAAAGAGCCGTATAAAATTTAAGTCTGAAAATACCACTCATAACTTGTCTTAAATGTCCCTGATATCAGGAGGTTCTTAACCCAAAGGCGTAACAATCTGCTCTTCTTTCACTGTCACAAATTAATTCTTAGGGCAGATTGAGTTTGTGTAAATAAGTAATTCTGGGGAGGAAGGGGGTCATGAGGGTTCACTGACTGAACTAGAGGAAGAAAAGGTCCAAACAGCTTAGCTTTGCCTTTCAGAAACTTAAAGTATTTTCCTTCCATACCAAGCTGTAGTATGGCTGTGACAGAGAACACTTTGCTTTCTAACAGCCACATGTTACATACATTCAGTGGCAGCTGATTCTTTGACATCTGCACCATGCAGAAACTCACTCTGGCAAAAGCACTCGCTCTGGGGGCAGCTCTGATTATGTCTGCTGCTAGGCTGAGCAAAAGTAAACATATCTGTGTCTGAAGATGAGTTTTGGGAGCACTGAGAGTTCCTTTTTTTCATGTTTTTTCCCCTGCTTTGTTGCAAATTTTTTTTTTTTTTTCACCTGGTAGGCTGAGACTCTATGTGTTGCAATAGATAAGCACTTTACTTTTAAGAAATTTTTCATTAAACATAAAATAATAGGATTATATTCTAATAGTTTATATGCTTTTATACACTTTTCATCAGAAAGGAACTTGGGTCATCTTGGCTTCTAATGAAACCTGAATTCAGTGGTCCTGTTTCCTTATAATTTCAGAGCTTTAACACTTGGGACTCTGCCACAGCTGGTTTATCAGTTGGGTGCATTAACCAATGTAATAAATTATTGACCAGTGGGTGATAGTTTAATATTTTGACACACAATATGATAAAATATTAAAAGGCTGAGAAGGTCTTCCTTCCTTTTTGGTAGAGAGAGTGCTTGGGGCCATTTAACCTTTCTGTCCTTCGCAGTATGGAGGTCAGAAAAATCTCTAAGGATTTTATGTTCTTTGCAGTCATTTTATGTTCTTTGCGGAACATTTATGTTCTTTGCAGTTCCTTAACCACATTCTGTACTCATGCCTTTATGTGCCTTATATATTCTTATCAGTATCACATACATCAGCTCTTGCATATGAATTTGACACTTCTTGTACACGGAGTTTATCTAATTTACAATAAGGGGAGAAACGCTTTAAAGGAGATTACCACCACTACCTACATGACTGTATCTTAAATTGGTAGTATATGTTGAAAGCTTCACAGAAGAAATAATTGGCTACTGGATTTTATATGAAGTCATCAGGTTTTTTACTGTGGGGGAGGGACAGTTACACAGATTCACATTTCTGATTAAGTGCTAATGGAATGAAACCTTGAAACATTATGGAATTCCCATAAGGGGAGACATAAAGTTTATGAGGATATTTGTACTTGCTCCTATAAATATGTGCTTATGTGTGTATCTATCCCAGTGACTTAATCTAGAGGTTCATTTACTCAGGAAACTGTTCTAAGAAGCAGTTTAAGCTGACTGACAGGTAATTGCAGAAAGCCCTATGGCAAAGCCTCTTCAGTCAATTACAAGAAACTGTAGGGGCAAAATTGTGCTTCAGTGAAAACGCTCAACTATTTTTCTTACATATTTACTATTTTTTCTTACGAAAAGGTCTCTCTCCAACAACAGCAAGTGGAGTCCAAGCAGGCTTAAGAGGCTGAAATTATTTCTCCTCCATCTTGAGGACAGACATAGTAAAACTAGTGAATTTAAAATTTTATTTGATTGTTTTTTCTTACCCGTTTCCACAGGTTGATTGACTTACATTTCAGCATAAAAATGTCTCTCCATCTCTGTGAAGAACTTTCAGTTATGTAATTTGATAACAACCAATCATGGAAGAAACTGTATAGATATAAATTTTATAAGATCATACAGGTAAGTCAAACACCTTTTGGTATCATTTGATCTACTGTAATAAAAGTCACATTGTAATCTGGGAAAAAAAAAAAAAACCAACCAAAATAATTCTTTGGCACTTACACAGCTAATAATGTCATGCTCAACATTACACACTAGGTTTCCAGGCATTAGGGAAATAAGTCCTTTTTGGGGGCTATTATAAAGCCATGCCAAACAAGAAAATTTTCTCCATTGTAACTTATTGAAGAGTCTTTGTAAGCACTGGGAAATGGCATAGGTTGTACTCTGTCTACTCAATGTAGATTGATTTCTTGTTATTTCTGCTTTTTATAATTTTTTATAATTTTCTGGACTGTTAATACCATAATTTGTTAGCCTTCCAGTAGCTAAAGGGGGCCCACAGGAAAGCTGGAGAGGGACTTTTCACAAGGGCATGTAGTGAAAGGCCTTAAGCTGAAGGAAGGTAGGTCTGATTAGACATTAGAAAGAAATTCTTTATAAGAAAATAAGGTGGTGAGGCTTGGTAACTGATTGCCCAGAGAGGTTAAGGACTCTTCATCCTTGGAAGTGCCTTAGGCCAGACTGGATAGGGTTCTGAATAACCTGATCTAGTGAAAGGCATCATTACCTAGGGCAGGAGGTTAGAGCTAGATGATCTTAAAGGTCTCTTCCAACCCAAATCATTATGTGATTCTCTGATTCTGTGAGTTCCACCTGGCAAAACAGTAAGAGAGGCTACCTGCCATGGTGACCAGAGACAGATTACAGCAGAGTGAGAATTGTGTGTTTAGTTGTACCTCTTCCTTGGGACAACAGGTAATGTTAGAAACAGCTGGATATGTTGTAATTAAATACTATATATTGCTGTGTATTGGCATTCATGTGCTTAGCAAGAATGATCATATATATTTTCCTGTAACACTAACAGATTTTATCAAGTGTAAGCAATGCTGTAGGTTGCAGAAAGTCAATGAATTTCATTTAGGGTTATAAAGTGGGATAGGAGTAAGTCAGAACATTAGGCAATGAGGGACCTCATGTCTCCTTGTCTCCCTGCTTAAGCACAGAGAGAGTCTTGTGAATATACCCTGGCCCAGAGTGGTCTGGGCAAAAAACGCCTTTCCACAAGCCTGGGCACCTCCACCAGGGAGAAACTTGCCCTTAGTGTCCATTGTTGTATTCTCTAAAGATAAGAGGTCCATTTGATGCCAAATTTGACAAGTATGGAAATATTTGTCTCCCATTCCTGGAAAGACAGGAAAAGGTTCACCTGAGGAGAGGCAGGATTGAGCCATAAAGAAGTAACAAGGGGTTTCATGGGCCATGGACCATGCAGGTGCTCCAAGACAAAAATGTCAGCACAATGCACTAAGAAGAACAGATGATAGCAAGGGGATCACGTACAAGGAGCTGAGATGACACTAACTTTCAGAGTCAAAATAAAAACATAGATTAAGGCTGGACTACATCTCCACTACTGAAAATAAAACCAAAACCAAACCCAAACCAAAACAAAGAACAAACAAAAAAACCAGCCAAACAAACAAGCAAAAAGATAAACAAGAGAAGGGTGTAAAGATATCTTGAGTAAGACTTTAAGGCTGATGAAATGGACTGATAAAATAATTTTGCTACTAATGCTCCCAGAAATATAAATAAAAAATATATGCAAACATTACCTTGGCATAATGCCTTGGGTCCTTGCTTCTAAGAGTGACACAGCTGCTACTGAGGATGACTGGGGGAGAAAAGAGATGGCTCCTCTACTGAAGGAATAATGTGAGAGCAGTTCACAGTCACCCAATGCTGCACAGGCACCCAGTTTCTCCAGCATCATGGACCATGCAGGTCACTGCCAGTGTAAATGTCCTGTGATAACCAAAGAAGAGAACATGGAAGAGACCAAGATTTAGCTCTTTCCCATTTGATTTATAGCTTTTCCAGAGCCTGGAGGTGTCAGGAATAGTATTGTCATCTATGCCTACTCATGCTAAGATCTCCTCTTGGAAGGAAGAGTCAGCAAGGAGATCCAGGTACAGACTGGGTAGAGATTTTCAGCATCTAACTGAGAGAAGGTAGAAAACCAAGGCTCCTCTGCCAAATTAAAAAGCCTGATTTTTTGTGAAGGAAGTGCCTGGAGTCACATTCTATGGGGTATTCCATAGCAAAGTCCTTATCAGCTAGCCATAAAATCAGCATTTACTGTACCTAAGAGAGAGTTCTGGGAGTGAAAAGAAAGGTGAACCAAAATTTATAGATACAAAATAACCTGTATATGTATTTTTATGCCAGGCTAAGGTCTTGCTAGCTATGCTTTATGCAAAAAGGAAATGGAATAATGTTGATGACAGCATTCCTTGACAAACCATAGGCAGAATGAAAGTGTTGTCTCAATCTTTGGTCTGTAGTAGTAACAAAGTGCCAAAGTAAACCAGTCCAATGATACACAGACTTCTAGTTGAATTTAAAAAATGTTTGTCAAAATTACTTAAGAATGAAAATATTCAGAAGATTATCAAGCTGAGATGAGCAACAGTGTTTATGTTGTTACCCCAGGTTGTTCTCCTGTCATTTGTAGTGTACCTCCTTCAAGCATGCAAGCCTGGTGTTTGCCAGCAGATGTTTATATAAAGTTGGCTATATTTATGAAAACTTGAGATGTTTGACTAAACTCTCCAAATTAGATATTAAGTAATTAAGTAATGACTACTTTGTTTGACATGCTTGTGCTACATAAAACCATGATAAAAGCTTTTGGGGTGAGATTAAAAGTCTCAGTGTCAGTAAGGAAAAAGGAGACACCCTGACAGACAGAGACCATGTGGGCAAAGATTTCAGCTACAGAGTGAATGTTCCCAAAACCTAGAGAACTTAGCTGACCTTACAGTTTGTCAGGACTTAACCATCCCAGATCATGCCCTGGGGAAGATATCCTGGCTACTGAAGGACAAATGCCCTGTAGTGGCTTTAGGGGTCAGAAATATTAACAAACCAGTGTTTCTTCATTCTTTGACCAACAAATCATTAATAAAATTAGAGTAGCAGAAATACCAGCTTCCGTAAGCTTCTTTGGGAGTCAGCATTTTTGGCTCTCTTTAGTGGTGGCTGGGCCTTGAAAGGAGGAGAGCCCCTGCAGTTACTGGCAGAAATCATTACGTCAATATACTTGGGAAGAGAGATGAATGCCAGAAGAGGGGAGAGGATCATGGGAAGACAAACATAGCCAGTCCTCCAACCCCCAAAATAGTGCTTCACTGTCCCTCTCAGCACTGGGCAGTCTTACTTGCCCCGTGCAATTGAGGACACAGTTTTGAGGTGTGCAAAGGGAGGTTTAAACTAGATATTAGCAAAAAATCCTTCACTGAAAGGGTGTTCAGATATAGGGACAGCCTGCTCAGGGAAGTGGTGGAGTCACCATGTTAAGATGTGTTAATGTGGTACCTGGGGACATGGTTTAGTGGTCAGCAGAGTAGTTCTGGGTTAACGGTTGGAATTTATTATCTTTGAGGTCTTTTCCAACTTAAATGGTTTTATGGTTCCATGCTCCTGCAGGTTCCTGGCCCAACATGCTTGTCCAACAATCCATATAGGCATAAGTCATAGAACGTTAAGGGTTGGAATAGACCTTAAATATCATCTAATCCCTATCCCCACTGTCATGGGCAAGAACATGTCCCACTAGACCAGGTCACTCAAGGCTTTGTCCAACCTGGCCTTGAACAAATACAGGATTGGGGCATCCACAACCTCCCTGGACAACCTGCTTGAGTGCCTCACTACCCTCATAAGAAAGAATTTCTTCCTAATACTTAACCTAAATTTCCTCTCTTGCAATTTGTACCCATTATCCCTTGTTCTAGGACTTCAGTTCCTGGTGAACAATCCCTCTCTGGCTTCCCTATAGGCCCCTTTCAGATACTAGAAGGTTGTTATCAGGTGACCACACAACATTCTTTTCTCCAACAACCACAACTTTTTCAGTCTGGCTTTGTAGGGACTGCTCCAGTGCCCTTATTAACCATGTATCTTCCTTTGGACTTACTCTGACAGTTCCTTGTCCTTCCTTTGTTGGGGGCACCAAGCTGGACTCCAGCTGCGGTCTCATCAGAGCAGAGGGGTAGAATCACCTCCCTTTCCTGCTGGCCACACTCCTTTGGATGCAGCCCAGGATTTCCTTGGCTTTCTGAGCTGGTTAATGTTGAGTTTTCCATCTACCATCAGCCCAAATATTTCACCACAGAGCTGCTCTCAATCACTTCTCTGCCCAAGCTCTTGGTGTGTCGGGGATTGCCATGACCCAGCTGTAGGACCTTGCACTTCCCTTTGTTGACCCCATGAGGTTTGCACTGGCCCAGCTCTCCCGCCTGTCCAGGTCCCTCTGGATCCCATCCCTTCCCTCCAGTGTATTGACTGCCCCACATAGCCTGGTGCTGTCAGTGAACTTGCTGAGGGTGCCCTTGATCCCACTGTCCATGTCCCTGACAAAGATGTTGAGCAGTATTGGCCCCAGCACTGACCCCTGAGGGACACCACTCATTGCTGGTCTCCACGTGGACCATGAGCCCTTGACCACAACTCTTTGTGGTGGCCTTCCAGTCAGTTCTTTATCCACTCAGTGGTCCATCCCTCAAATCCATGTCTCTCCAATTTAGAGACAAGGATGTTGTGTGGGACAGTGTCAAACACTTCGTATATGTCTAGTAGTCCCCTAGTCAGTAGCTCTGCCCTATCCACCAATGCTGTCACCCCTGATGGAAGGTCACCAGATTGTTAAGCATGGTTTGCCATGGTAAAGCCATGTTGGCTGACACCAATCAGTAACACTCAAAATCAATCACTTTATCAAAAGTAATCACTTTGTTTCCATGTGCCTTAGCAGAGTTTCCATGAGAATCTGCTCCATGATCTTGCCTGGCACAAGGGTGAGACTGACTAATCTGTATTTCCTTGAGTCTTCTCTACTTCCCCCTTGTTAAAAACAGCTATAATTTCCTTTTTCCAGCAATCATGGACTTCTCCTGACTGCCATGATTTAGAGGAGCTTGGGCAGCCTCAGAGTAGGGGAAAGTTTTTCTATTCCTTCAGACCTCCAGAGAATATGGGTGGTCCTCCCCAGGCAGAGATGTGTGAATTACCTGGCTGATGATCACAGAGCATCCTGGCTGTCCACACACGCAACATCCTCTGCAATGGCTGGTGTGGAAAGAGTGGGCCTTCTCCCCCTCTGGATGGCCAGAAGCTCTTGGACTCCATGTATCCCTCCTCATGGTTTCAGCAGCAGCTTAGCAAAGTCACAAATGGTGTTCAAGTGAGTTAGTTATGTTACAGCTCTCAGAGGGCTACTTTCAGTTTTTACATGGAATGAGATATAACACAGTTAATCCTCCTCTTTTAAATTGGTGGTTTATTTTCCTTTCTCTAGTCATCTGGAATGTCACCTGCTTTGCTTTTTAAAAAATGGTGGATAGTGGCTTAGCAAATTCATCTGCCAGCTCCCTCAGGACCCTCCTTCCTGAGAAAGGTCTTGTTTTCAACTGTCAACAAATCTGTTTTCTAAGCTTTCAGGTCTTTATTTTACAGAATGCAAAATACAGACACAGGTTGACAACATCAAGGATAAAAGTGACCCTTGTGATTTATTTCAGTAATTTCTAAACCCTTTAAATTATAGCACAGAGAAGTGTTCTTATTTGGTACCAGGATGATTCTCTGAATTTATCAGATCTACCTCCTGTAAATAATCTTAGGTTTTTGTTTTGTTTTGATGGGGATTTTTTTTTGTTCTTGTGGGGGTTTTTTTTGTTTTTTTTGGGTTTTTTTTTTTTTTTTGGGTGTTTTGAGGGTATGATACAGAACTATTTGCTAGGGTCATAGTCAGTGGGAGGGTTCCTCTCCTTTTCAGAACTGATTTTCTTGACAGAAAGGTCCTTGTTTTCAATGGTTATATTAATGATGTAGTGCAGGAATGTTTGCATGGCTAGCAGTTGATTAACTGTTTTAATTTAAACTGTCATTTATTTATGTAATATAGCAGTAAAAGCTTACTGCTATTGAGCGTGAATTGTTCTGCTAACTGCAATTGTTTTCATTTAGGCTAAAATATAGCCTTACATCCTTTTTGTTACTTTTTTAAGTGACTGTTTATAAAGGTTTTAAATGCAACTGAATGAAATGTTCTGGCAAAAACTAGGACTTGCCTGCATATAGTTTTAGCTGCTAAAGTGTTGCCAAGGAAGAAAATTAACATTTCTTTCATGAAATCACTGAAATGTTCCTTTGAATGTGAAAGAAATCTGTGCATCACTGTTGCTTTCAGGCCACTTCAAGCAATCCTGTTGATGCTATTGCCCCTGGCAGATGCCTCTCCTAAGCAGAGCTGAGGGCAGGATGAGAGCTGACTTCTCTGAGCTGGAATTGAAAGTTTTTCATGGTGAAAAATGTCCTCCTAATATTTAACATTAAACTAGTCCCTTTTATTTAAGCAGTCACAATCCTTTACAAGACTTAGCTAATGAAGACTTACAACACCCTGCAGTGCAATGTAGGAAAGTGCTGTATGGGATTATTAGATTGAAGCTCTGCCAGCTGGAACAGAGCCCTGTGAGAGTTGTCATGCTGCTCCACCAGGCATGAGACCAACCCAGTTAGAGACCTGCTTGGCTGCTCTCCATTACCAAAAGTAGACAGGCAGATCTCTCTGAAGGTGTGCAGGGGATGTATCAGTTAAGGCATGTTTGATAATGACATTCAGATTTAATTCCATTTTTTGTAAAAATGAACTGACTCCTTATTAAGGCAGTTACAAGATGTTATAACTGCACTTGGCATTGCAGCCTTGCCCTCTCTATTATGAGCTCTTTGTGTCTCCCTTCAACTCCTCCTCCTTTCAACTTTTTATTTTCTTTTTTTTTTCCATTTTCCAGAAGTGAAACAGAAAGTCTGAAAAAATTATAAAATTCTTTAATAATTCTTTAGTCCTTTGCCTTGAAGAGTGTGCTGGGTTAGTGCAGTATGGCACTGAGACTTCATCAACATAACACAGGACAGACCTAACAACACAGAGCTATGAAATTGTAGAAGAGTAGTCAGGATCAGAAAAGACCGGGTAACAATGGAGAAGGCACAGACAACAACAAAAAGGTAATGATTTAGCTGAAAAATGCACATTAAAAGAGAGCAGTACTGGTTACTAAAAAACTGAACCATTTTTCATGGTAAAAGAGCTGAAAGTTTTAAACCTGTTATGAAAAACCTGCAAGCTGGGGTATAAAAAGGCTTAGGATGGCCTGTTTCTCCCATAGTATTCACACACTGGGTGAACACAGCAGCAGTGACATGTGTCTGCCTCTGCTTCTTTGCCACAGCAACCTGTGGAAAAGCTCTGGAGCAGGCTGGCCAGAGGACCAGTCTTGAGTCCAGCAAGCTTGGTCTGGCTCCTGACAGCAGACCAGAAAGTGGGAAAAGAAGAGGGAAAAAATAACCAACTAAGTTCCCTTAAAATTGTACAGTAACCCTTGGCAATAATAGATTTAAACAGCCTCAGTTAGATGATGTTTCTATGTTGGTGCAGCCAGTTCACCCCCAGCTTATTTTAATTCTTACTAGGGACAGTGCAGGGCTTGACTGTAGCATTGGCAGTGCATTCAGCATTGAAGCAACTTCAGAGTGGGTGCTGGTGGTAACAGCGGCAGTGGCACCACTAGGCACTGCAAGAGTCCCGTGTGGCACAGAGCCATTGATGTCATATTCCTGTGCAAAAGCCAGGCTGCCTCAGCTGTTTTACTGCCATTACTTGGGATACTCTGAGCTGCTCCCAGGTCCTCTCCCCTCAGGTTCTCATGGCAAATTTGAGATATGGATTTGATCTGAGCCTCCCAGCAGCGGTGGGAACTCCCTGCAGCTAAAGCCTGAAACCAAGATATGAAATACCCTCTCTCTCAAAACCCAGTTCAGGGCCATGAGTTATGTCCTGGACACATAGATGTGGGAGCCATCTGATTGGTTTGGATCTCAGTGGGATTTTTCTCAAGTGTTTTGGGACAGGGCATCCCAACTTCAACAATAGTGGGCAAGTTCTGTTGTGTTTGTCATAAGTTCCTGGGGCTTGCTTTAGATACAGTAATGCTGATGATTTTTTTTATTTTTTTTTGTAGCAAGCCGTGTATGTTTTTAACACAGAGTGCTTTGCCCTCTCTTATTCAGGGTTTCAAACAAACACACTGCTTACACCTATCATTAGAAGGAGTAATCCTTCAGGCATAATCTAAAATGCATTTCTCTTTATACTCACTGCATGCCTGGAACATCATGATCAAATTGCAAAAGTCTGATAATCCCTTGCTCACCATATTTATTTAGTAAGAGCAAGACCCTCCAAAGAGCTTATTTTAATAGCTCTTCTTTCTTCATAGGTTTCAATGAAACCCATTTTTGAAAATCAAGACAATGAATTCAAATACTTGGGTATTTTATTATTACAGTTTTGAAGATGACTATCTAGTGTTTCAGTGTAGTTTCTAAATATAACTGTACTGTGTATTTTTTTCCTACAACAGCTCTTAAAATGGCAGTTTGCTTCAATGCCAAGTCTTTTCTGAGTTCTCCCTCTTTCTTACTTAGACATGTTTTTAATCTCCTTACTAATTATTTTACGTTCATTCTGTGTATCATTGCTGCTAGTCAACTCTCAAGACATTTCTGTTCTTGACCTAATTCCTGTAGGAGACCTTTCCTGTCTCATAGCATTTGTCTTTGTTGCATTCACCCCTTTTCCAGTGGGTTTGAGTACACAATTACAAAACATGGTCTTTTGAGATTCACTCATGATCCATAGGTTTTGTGGGGCTGAAACATGGTCTCTTGAGACTCAGTCAAGATGCACAGATTTTGCATGGATTAAGACCAACAGAGGTGAACTATAGCTGCATTCAGACCAGCATAACATACAGCTGTCTCTGAAAAAAATCACTTTTATTGTTTTTAAAACAGTGTCATTACTTACTTTTTTTGCTCTGTCTTAAAAGACAGCATGTGTTTTGGGGTCAGGATGAAGAGTGTTTGATATGTGCATTAGAAATGACACATGCCAGCTCTTAAGAAGTCATTGGGGCTGTCTTCTACCTCAGGAGTGAAACTCCCTTGAGAGATGGCTGTTTTGGCAGCCTGTGTAGGTTTTTGCCTTAAGTGTGGGCCACAGCTGCTAGCTGCATAGCTCAGCCAAAGCCCCCTGTCCCTTTCTCCAAAGTGGTGGCAAAACCACTTGGCAAAAATAGACTCTTCCTTCTTTACTCAATAGTCTCCTCATTGGAACAGCTTGATTCCAGCAGAAATGCACAAGGGAAGCTGTAGGAAGCCACATCACTCTCCTTTGCCCTTTGTATGCAAAATCCAGCCGTAATTGCACACTTGATACTTGTAGAACTTTATAATTCATATGTGTGCAGAGGATAAATGACATACTGTTTCTCCATCAAATAAGGACTCAAAAATACAGCTGCCCAAAGAGGATATAGTAACATTTTCATTGCTTTCTATGTTTATATCCCTTAATATCATAGCAGTCTTTGCTGTCCTCTTTTCTGTGCCTAAAACATCTCTGAATGTGCCAAATGACAGTGGTTAGTTTACAAGCTAAATTGCCAAGCAAAGGCCCTTGAGCCTCAGGCAGAGCAAAGTTGAATTCCACTGTTTGCGTCTGCTTGATACAACTACTATTGCTGCTCATTTTCAACACTGTTTTGAGTTTGATTATTCCTCTGGAATAATCTGCTAACTGCTTTATATTAAATTACAACAAATCTCACTTGATATGTCTTTCTTCTGACACAAGTGAAAGACGCTGGTGCTGAGGCATCTTGGTGGAGCAGATGTGCATGCATTAGTTCTGAGCACAGACTAGTTTCACCAGCATTGCCCTTTGAAAGCTTTCTCTCTGGGTTTAGTTCTAGAGCAAACCCTTGCAGGTGTAACTCAAAGCTTGCTATTTGAGGGTAGGAGACAGAAAGAGGGAGCAAGGGACAAAACTGAGGAAATAAGTATTTCATTACTCAGCATATCACATGCCCTACTTAGAACCTCAAGAAATTGGGGCTTCAGCACTCTCCAGAGTGGGAGCTGAAATGCAATGACTATGCAGAACCTTGCTGAAGTGAAGAACTGCTCCTTTCTGAGACTGTATCTGGAAAAAAAATGCTTCTAGTAGCTGCAGAAAACATACCCCCTTAAAGTGGACATATAAAGATAATTTCAAAGGATAAAGGCAAGAAACTGAAATGCAAAGAGTATCTGAAGTATTTATGAAAGGAGATATATGTGAGGGGATTGTGTGGGAAGAAGAGTCACTTCACTACCAGAGAGATATTTAAACTAAAACATGCTCCAGGAAATATCTAGATGAGAGAGGTATAAACGGCATAATGGAAGGACTATACACTAGTGTCTATTTATTATCATTCTAGTTAGCAGCAACAGAAGAAAATCTTCTTAGCCATATAGTAAACTCAGAGGAGATCCTGTAGAAATAACTTAGAACACATAACTGAAAACATTTCTGAAATCATCTACTGTCAGTGCCTTGGACCCAATTCTTTTCTTGCACATCTGAATCTGGTTAATAGCTGCTTCTCTGACTGCTTCAACTGCCTGAAAACCTCAGAAGAGGGCTTCTCTTTTCCAAGCTAGGAAAGGAGAAAGATAGACATCTGTGACCAGAGAGGCTGCAGGTGGAGAATGGCTTTAGAGCCATAATGAGCATACATCTTTACAGGGCCATTGGTGATACATACACAGTGGTCTGTGATCCAGCGCCTGTGGTTGGTACTGTCATGCAAATACCAATGGAAGCAAACTGGGAACACATGGAAAGTCTCCTGATACTTAGGAAAATGGGGCTTCCAAACCATAGTTTCCAGGTGTCCTTGACTCTCTGCTTGAAGTGGATCTGTCTTTGGAATGGCTGATTGTGGGTGAGATGAGCCTGCAGTAGCAAGGTAGATGCACTCAGGTGTTGCACCGGACATAGACAGAGCTATGTCCTTCCACTTACCAGAAGCTCCTGAATTCCATGATCTGGTCACATCGGCTCCTGATTCCAAGAGTTGTGATCACGGCTTCTCTTGGATACAGAGAAGACAGTAAACCCAGGAGGGACAAAGTACAAGTTGTTTTTCTATTTTCTCCAAAACCCGGGTCTTCAAACTTTTACAAATCTTGAAAACAGCTGTGAGTAAAAAACTAGAAGTGCCCTGTCCACTGGGCAGGACAACCAGCCCCTGCCACTCCTGCCATTTCTGCATTCAATGTACTTTTTTTGCCTGCCTAGGCTGGTATATAAACATGTCCCTCATCTTGTTGTTCATGTCTTACTAGAAATTAAATCAGTGGATGGGAGACTCCTCTCTGAACCTGTAACAGCGCACTGAAACCTGATACCTTCCGGAGGAGCTGCTGGAAGCCTGGGGGTTGTGGCCTGAGTGCAGCAATGTCAGGATGGGCACTTCCCCTGCACATATCTACACTCCACCCCTGCACTCAACACTGCAGGCTCCACCACATGGGCTTGTATCGATTCATCAGGTTGCAGGCCAATTGGAAACCCCATGCATAAGTTTGCTTAAGACCAGAGGTCTTTGACCTGTCTACAGTGGAAAACCTATGACCACACATCATGTTTACTGGCCAAGGGATCAAAAAAACAGGCAAAGAAACATAACTGGTGCCTGAAATCAGACAATAGTGTCATGACTGGAGAATAATTGCGTGCTTATTAAATTGATAGAATTAAATTATTTTTGCCATTGTTAAGGAAAGAGAAGTAACATGACTGGTAAGCATGCTAGGAATGTACTATTAGCATGGGCTAATAGATAGTTGTTTGTTTTGAAAATGTTGCACTATCCCACTGCAAACACCTTCTTGTTGCCTACCTCCCTGAAAGACTACACCTCAAACAGCAGCTCAGCTTCCTCAGAAAGTGCTGGAGGAACCACTGGAGAAAATGCAGGTTCATTTCATAGACAAAGTAGACCAATGATCTTAATGTTGACAGGATGTTCTTGCAGAGGGACTGTGTAAAGGTCAGAAACAAGTTCTCCCTCTGAAGTGTGGCAGCTGAGTTAGTAACTGGTTAGGGACTCGTTCCCTCTGCAACTACACTCATTCCCATAAACTGACCACAGCACAAAAAAGAATAAGATTAGTCAGAGGATTCAGTAAGACATAAACCCCACATATTTTACTTGGAAATTTCAAGGAGGGTAATAAACATGGAAAAATGCCGGTGTTGACCGGCTTCCTAAATGGTGGGTAGCAGTGTTGTGTGAATAGAGACTGTGGGTTGCCTCTGGCAGAAACACTTCCCTGCAGGGGGCAAAAACTTGAAACCCAGCAGCTTGGGAAAGGTCTTCATCCTTATCACCCACGGTGAGCAGAACTGATACCATCCTAACCATGCTTCTCTGCTTGAGAGTTCCAATTGCAGAAATTCTAGCTGAGAACCATAAGATTTCAGGTAAGAGGAGAGAAGCCGAGACTGAACTTGGGAGAAGGGGAATGTAAAGTTGGGACAGGATAAAAAAATTATACACACACTTTTTGTCCCACTGTTCTCTCCCTTTGTGAGCTGTTTTCCGTTCTAGACCAATTTACCAGCAAGCTCATATCAGACTGCTTTACATGGAAATTCTGATGCTGATTGACTTGGTGACTCCCCAAAAAAATCTAAAACATCATTAATGTGTATGTGGATTGTTTAAATAGGCTAATGTCTAAAGACTGAAATAAATTTGAAACTTGTAGAAGGAACAATGGGAGGGAAAATATTCAGTCTCAGTGGTGGAACTGCCCCTCTGAGAAAGTAGTACTCAGAAGCTGGTTCTCATAACTGAGGAGGTGCAGTCATGTCTTCCTACAATTAGGGCCCCAGAGCATGAAACTGAAAGGTTAAAAATATCTCCCAAACAACACAGCCAATAGTTCGATAAATAAAGAGGGGAAAATTTCAGGGAAATCTGGCTCAAATGGAGATTCTGTAAGGAGAAGTCACATGAGTGTTTCACAGGATTAAAACCCATGCTGGAGATAGAGCCAGGCTAGACCACTGGTGACAAAAGCATGCAATGCTGTATCTTTCCAGGAGAAGGCAAAAAATGGCAGAGGACTGTGGCTTGCTTCCTTGTGGTCTGGCCTGGATCCATGAAAGGTTAGTCTCATATAAACAGCTGCAGGGAAAGTTGGCTTTGGGGTCTCTTGGGGCGAATCCATTCACTGAGCCCCATGGAAGAGGTGCAAATTCTAATGGATGAGGAAGGAATGGGGTAACAGTGCAAGCTATTCACCCCAGTCCCAAGAGATTGGTGAATATTTAAAAAAAATTAGATTCTCATAAATCTGTTTCCTCTGATCTCTCTCGTATTATATTTTATAAACACTGGAATACTAGCTAAAGTCTAGTTTCTGTTTTAAAATGTTTTAATGATTTTTCTGTCTGACAAAACATGCATTCTCCTCACTGAGAATAAACAAGCACAGTTAGCTCCGGCAATGGAAACATTCCTCCTATCCCTTGGGGAGCCCTGGTTTGTGGAGTCATGTCCTGGATGCCAGTGTAACAGATCTAGATGCCAATGTGTCAGATCCGTCTGGAACCCATGGATAGGTCACAGTACCTCTGCAGAGGGAGTTGAGAAGAACCTGTGAATTTGAATTGGCTTAGTGAGAGTTTTGGTCAGCACACCAGGAATGGCTGGGTGGCCTGGTAACACCCACTCTGCATTTTTGCTCTCTGGGTCCAAAGTCACCGGCTCAGGTACAGTCCAGTGCCATCATCTTAAACTTGTAGTGATGCAGCTGGTTTGCAAGGCTGTGGTCCTTAAAAAGCTGAGTTAATTGAGTCTTAGAGGATCAGGAGACAGATATGGTTCCCAAAAGTAATGTCTGGTCTGATATGTGTTTTTCAGGACATAAACTGATTGCTTGTCTGAAGGAAAGGTTATGGCAGAACTATTATCTTAAAACAGTTCAGCCCAACCACAATATATGTGATCCTGTGAAATGTGTGGAACAACACCGAGCCTCTTTGCAAAGTTTTCAAAGCATAGTGTGAGGAGCCAATTCAGTTTTGTTATGCCTCAGCAATGACTCTCAGAGGCCTGTGGGGAAGGAGCTGCACATGTACCATGTCCCGGAGGCAGCCAGGAGAGGATGGAGGAAAGCCTTGTCTCTGGGGAGACTTCGCCTGGCCCCAGCTCATGTCTCGCATGGGACAGGCGGGCAGCAGGAGAGCACGGAACCCCCTGTACCCCCGAGACACTCTGCAGCCAGATGGCAAAAGGTCTCAGCAATGGACTGAGCAATGGACTGAGCTGGGACACCGGACTGGGCCAGTGGTCTCCTGCCAGCAGCCAGGCTTGGCGGGGAGCCGGGGGCATGAAAAGGAACTGCGTCACAAGCCCTGGGGGGCTGGTCTATCCCTTGCCTTTTGATTCTTTTGGGGGCTTTTCGAACTTGCTTTTGGAGTCCCGCCTTTTGGCTCTCCTGCCCTCGCTGGCTCTTTCTCACCCTCGCGTCTGTCCTGCCTCCGTGTGTCCCTGACCGCCGCCCTGCCTGCTCCTTCTCTGTGTCCCTGCCTGAGCCACCTGTGATCCTGCGGCCCCGAGCCAGCCCATTGCTGTGATCCTCACCGGGCCCTGTCCGGGCTCCCGGACCTCCTGCCCAGCGCCCCTCACGTCGCCCGCGGCCGCCCTCTCTCTCTCTCTCTCGTTTCTTACCCCTGCTCTGCCTTTCATAGCCCTCTTTGGTAGGGTAACTCCTTTTTATTTAGGGTTTGTTGTTTTTTGGGTTTTTTTTTCTGTGTTCCTAATAAACAGTTGTCAGATACAATGTTTGCCTCGTTAGGCTTAATTTTGTTCCCGACCATCCATTTTTAAAAGAGCTCCTCTCAGTTCCCCACACTGGAACGCCACACATAACCACAAGTTTTGTAGAATTGAACAGTACTGCTTTGGAAGGCATAGATAATCATGCTGGCAGATGTTACTTGACATTATTATTGCTTGGTTCTTTCTCCAGGGAGGGCAGGGTGTCTGCTGTCTGGCAGGTCAGGTGTCCTTTGGGAGCTCCTCAGAGAACAGTGACTTGTCCATTCCCTTCTCTTACAGTTTTTGGGGAGAAGTAGGGTCACACTCTTTGGGGACTTCAGCACAGCCTTCAGGCAATGGAGAAATTTGATGTAAGGATTGAAACGGAGTTGAGGGCTTAAACCTCAACCTCCACAGAGCAGGAGCAAATTAACAGCTCTAACAGTACTCACAGCACAGGGCCCTCTATTATGCTGGCACATGGTAAGAGTGATACAGGACCTGGGCTTGCTGAAAACCAGATAGGAGTGAACATGCAAGGAAAGCAGTGTTGAGTAGGAGCATGTTGCTTAAAAGGAGCTTTTGACACATTACCAGTCTCTGTAAGGCGGGCTGGGAAGATCCTTCCATCTAGTTTGTAGGCAGCTGGAGTGTGTTACCTTGCTGGAACATGCTGACCTCTGTTAATTGGTCATTGCAGAGTTCTGTAGAGTCACTTTCATGAACATGCTTCTGGGCTTTGTTTAGAGGAAAAAAGAAACAGTTCTTGGAGGGTCTGTAAAAAACAATGTGTATAGAACAGAGTGTATATACTTATGTATGTATATATGCATAGTTTCTCCATTTGGCATATGGAGTTAAGATGGAAAAAAATAATTTTGTATCTACCAACCTTGAAAAGACATGCAAATGCTGAGCCAAAACATGAGAATCTGACCTAGATCAGTTTATACATATGAGCAAAAATATTTACTCAGCTAGTAAGTATTTGATTAACCTTTGTTTATTGCTTCAAGATGAGAGACAGTTAAAATACAGGAACTCATGGATTATATTTTTGCTTTTTGGCTAGTGTTCACTTCCTCCACAGAGAAAAGTATGCTGTAGTTAGGAAAAGAAACTTTTCTTTCACATCTCAAAATCTGTATTTCAAACTCCAGAGCTGAACTAAAGAAAAATGGGCTTCTTTTTTTTTTTTTTTTTTAATTTTGAACTAAAGCAGGAGACAAAAGTAATGTGAGGCTGTGTGTCATGTACCTCTCATGATGTGGATCTTATGGAGATACAGGCCAAAGCATGTGCAAAGTTTCTGCTTTCTGGTTTGGAGAGAGACGGGGTCTATTTTATTTGTAATCTAAAACTAAGCAATGTCAATCACTGAGGCTTTTTAGGCATTTTCTACTTCTAAGGCTTTACTTCACAAGATGTCTTACACTTCAAACTTGCTTGTTTCAAAGGGAAGGCACAAACCCCTTTTTGAGCTGTGCATTGGTGCTAACAAGACCCATCTGCCACAGCCACATAGCTTCCCTAGCTTGGGTCAACAAAGTGGCTCTGCTGCTCTGTGCAGGGTTATGGCATGTGGCAGTTTAAAAGCTGCCATGAAATTTCCCATTTTTTTTCCTGCTATGTAGTCCAGATTAGGAGTTGTTTTGAATAACCTGATGGGAGCATGTTGTGATACAGAGAGGGATGTCTGTTGCTGACTTCTGAATTACAGAGACTGAGAAGAGGGTAGTCATGAGAAGGATCAACCTGAGAGCAAGAGCACATATTGTGGGGTGGGATTAAGGAAAGTCATAAATGCTTTGTGACCTTTCAGGACTGTAACAAGATGGAGCAAGATGTTTGGATGTAACCCACAAAAGAAATCTCATCTATTCAAACAATTTCAAAGGGTTTTTTAAATTTTGTTGCTGTCAGGGTTTTTTGGTTTCTTTTTATTTTAAAAAAACAATTGTGCTCAATAGGTATAGAGTGAACTAAGGGTTTGCATGCCTTAATAATTTGTTACTTGAGAATCATTTTTGAATCTGAATTGACAAGGAAAGAGTACTCTGATACTGTCCATTACACCTTGTCTAAAAACAGGTTTTGATGGTGCAAATTGGCAGTTGGAACAGGAAGAGACTCCATATGAGGTATGGCTTGAGGCTTAATCTGGTGTAATACTGCATTGTGGAAATGACAGTAGATCTTCTTTTCTGCTTTTGCAGTGCAGCATTTTTAAAACAGCGTCTAGTAGAACATGCTTTAGACAAAAATGTGAAGTCAACTATGAATAATACAAGAGCATCATTAGTAACAGCTGTGGTGGCTTTTCAGGAGGAATCTCCAAAGCCACGTGTCCTTCCTTGATAAACTCCAAATCAACCAGTGATCACAAAGGCAGACCCAGGCAGCATTTTGCAGCTTAGCTGACACTGATATTTCCACTGTGTATGTACCTGTCCACCCAGGAGAGCAGCTCTGAACAACTTTCCTCTACGAACCAGGGTGGGTAGAAAGTCATATGATACACAGTGCTGTTATTTAGCAAATGTCTGTCCTTTTTGTTTTGTAGTAAAGTCCTATAATGAGTTTCCTATTTCAAATAAACACTTTAGCAAAACTGTATCTGTAGGTTTGGTTTCTAAACTGGATTAGCTCCCCAGATGGCATTGGAGCCCAGCCCTATACACAACTGAGATGACAGAGGTGGAGGCTAGGAAGGACTGCCCCAGCCTCATGGTCTACTGCTCTGTGTGAAGGAGAGTATCTCCTTCTTGTGCCCATGAACAGTTACATTTTATTAATATTTCTTTTTCTTGCTGGACAGTACAAAATGAAGTAATTAATTAGGTAGTAAAAAACACCCAAACCACAAAGACTGTAGTTTAAATTTTGAGGATATGCCTCAAAGCCTTTTTTGAAAGGTGTAAACTTTCAGGTCGTCATTTCCTGAAAAACCCATTTTTTGGCAAAGGCAGACATTTTTCAATAGCTCTGCTTTGTAGGAGTGGGAACTGAAGCACAGAGAAATGCTATAAATTATACAAGACTCTAAAGTTGTTTAATTGGAAGCCTTGGATTTTGTTTTGACTTTTTTGATTCTCAATCTGATTTCATGTTCACAACATGAATTCACATGTTCACAACAAAGGATTTGTACATTTTAAGACAAAAATGCCTTTCTTTGGGCTGAGTACTTTACTGATAAATTTATTTTTTAATAATAATAATGAAAATAAAAACTATTAAAAATCTTATTTTACTACCCTTGAATTTACTGATTTATACGTTCTTATTGATGGCAAAAACAATTCAGCAAGGCCTCTGATGGGCTCAGTCATGACTGAGTAGCAAGGAAACAGCCAGATGCATGTCAGAGCTGAGCAGTGATGAGCAGCTTAGAGAAATGCCACTTCCAAGAAGCAGGCATTCAGCTAATGCCAAGGCTGCCAAGAGGAAGGAAAATACGTATTTCTCCAACATTTTTCTGGGGCTGACCCCAGACCCTGCCTGTCTGGAGAACAGTGGTTCTTCTTGCTGTGACCAGCTTGGGATAGCCCTGGTTTAGGCACCACAGAAGCTTTCCTATCATTAGTGGGTCTCTGTAAGAATGCTGGGTGGGGAGAGTGGGTTACAAAAAGGGCTGTTGTGGGAGTGCCGTTCCCTCACTCTTGTGCACTCAAAGCACAGTTTCAATACAGGTTGAAGTTTTACTTCAATTTGAACCCAACAAATTCAGTGTGTGCTGGCTGAATGGTAAAAAAATCTACTTGTAACCTGGTGGGGAAGAAGTCCTAGTGGGTCTGTTGGCTGGGGAGGAGCAGGGTTGATGGATGGGAAGCATCCAAACAAGACAGTAGAAGTTTGCAAACCAGGTGGAGCCTGAGTTCAAACCCAGTGCTATGCTCCACTCGCAGAGAGACCTCTGGCAGGTCACTTGACCTCCCTCGTGCTCTAATAAACCAAACTGTAAGTTTGCTGGCAAGCTGAAAACCAGATGCTGCATCTGGGATGTGCTGGCTCAGGCAAAATTCCTTGACACCTATTTACAAGACTTGTGTGTACTCTGAGCAGTGCTGATCTGTCACAGCAGATGAAATTAAAGTGATCTTTGGAAATAAGTTTCAGTCAGATTTCTGCTTTATTATTTCCCTGATCAGATTTGAAGGAGAGAAGGATGGGCTGAGTTTTTATCTTAATAGAGACCAAAACTCCAAGGAGCAAACAAATTCTTTTTCTTCCAGAGGAAACTGTTAACACCTCTGTTGTAAGTCAGATCAAAATAGTCAGACACAGATGTCTGCAGAGAGATCCCTGCAGAGACTTTTGACCCTTGATGTCAATTTCTAGGCTCTATTTATCACCAACACAACCCCACAACAGGACAGATCTTGTGTTAGTAATAATTTGACCTATCAGCTTTTCACCTTTCTGTCTGGTTTTGGTACATGGTCAGAAAAGTCAGCTGCCCGCTTCTGGCACTTTACTTTTTTTTCTCCTCATGCTGTACATGTCCTCTCAGCTTCTATCTCTCTTGAGTCAAACCACCTTTGGGATGCTGATGGGCTAAAGATGGTGCTGCAAGAAATTGCTAGAACTTCCCATTAGTTGTGTGCTGTGCACAGAAGACCTGACAGGGAATAGGGACAAATGTAGTCCTGTGAGGGATGATATGTAAATCTGTGCTTGCGCCATGTGATGAGGTGTGCAAACTGTGCTGTAGAAGTGGGAGCTGATAGAGGACTATTTCTGTACTGGTGTGTCTGTGACTGTGTCCTTTTAGTCATGGTATTTTTGGCAAGTGTTGAGGAGCTTTAGACTGTTCCAGCTGTATGTATAAATCATATGAGTGCAGGGTTTTCAGACAAGATGTTGATACTATATAGTGCTGAGCATGTGCATATTTTCTGTTTCACTTTCTGAGTCTTAGGATGAACAAAGTGAAAATATGGTATTAATCTGAATACCAAAATAACTTCTCACTCATGTGCATTCTCCAAACATCAAAGCTATGAAATGAACTGGTCCACTATATTATTAGCAGGTTGTCATACTTAGGGGTCATATTTGTATAAGACAGGTCTTTTCTCCCTTCTAGTTTTTAAAAGAACAAGACGAATTTCACTTGTTCTTAAATCTACTCACTTTTTGGTCAACATGTTGGAAAAATGAATTTGCAAACATTTTTAATGTTTGATAGAGAAGTATGTCTGTATATGGTGAGGAACTGAGCAATACTGCTCAGTATTATTTATTTATTAAAGTATTTATAGTACTAAATTTAGTTAAATTAGAGATACATACAGTATGTGAAGGAGTGGATCAATCACTCTGTGTACTTGAGTTCACTCAATTACAGCAATGAAATACAAACCAAGTAAAGAAATAAATATCTTGGGCAGAAAAATTTTATGGGAAGATCATGAGCTAAGCAAACTATAAAGCAGAACCTAAATTAAAATCACTGAAAGTCCTTTATAGAACAGCATGATCTGTATGATTCTAATCCATAAAAATTAGAGCATGTGACTAAATTCTTACAAAGCAGAAAAATTGCTACCCCTATTAAGTTGAGATGTGCTGATCTGAAAAGAAAAATATAATACTGGTAAAAAAAGAGGCTGCAGTTAAAAAAAAAGAAAAGGCAAGTTAGTTTTTATCAAAACCTGGGAGCTATTTAATTGTCATAATTATTAATACACTAATTAAAAGAAATTAATAGGTGTATTTGAAATTGCTTGTTCTTTTATTTACATCAAACTCAATAATGTGCAAGCCACTTCTTTTTTATGCTGGGGAATGAGAATATTTTATCAGGTGGCAGCCATTCACTCTTAACTAAACCCTGCCAGCTGAAGCCCAGCTGTTCAAGAACTACAGAGAACAGTGATTCCTTGAAAAATGTAGGCTGTATTTGAGATAAAGGTCTTTTCTTTGGGAATGACAGGTAATTAATTCTTGTTTCTTCATACATCTTTTCTGATTTTAGACCTTCATCTAGAAACTTACTTGTGCATATACTGAAATCCCATGCTTGTCTAGGAAAATATTTCAATGTGTATGTCAATTTTTCTCAAGAATTATATAGGCACTGCATTTAGTTCATTGGATGAACCACTGATTTCTCCAGCAGAGAGTAGGTACAACAGCGAATTGCAAGGAGAAATGCTGAAGCATAACTTTCTTTCATGTGACTTAAATACGTGCTTAAATTTAAACACATGCTGAACTAACCTTTCTGCATAAGGATGCTTTCCTGACTCTGAATGCTGATTACAAACATATTTTTGGCAGATGTTTATGTTTCTGATGCAACTGAGTGCCTTTGCTTTGAAGGAGTAACTTCTTCAAAGTACAGCAAAATGGCACAAGGGTATTTTTAAACACCAACTCTTCCCCAGTGGTGGAGCCTATGCTTTTGAAAGGCACATATTTGATAATAAAAATGTGTCCTATTTGCATGGTTACTAAAGTATAATTCACCTCAAAGACTATGAGTAAGATTGGCTACTTAGGAAACAGTGTATTTAACGGTGCAAGCATGAAATGATTGAACCAATTTTTTTACAGGGCAGCTTCATTCAATGGATGTGAGTTTAGGCAACCTAAAACTTGTCCTGAATTAATTCGTGTTAGAGGTATTCACATGCATGTTCTGCAGCTGTAGATCCCAATAGTGAAGGTGTTTTGGAGCTATTGACTACCAGAAACAGATGGAAAACCATGCTTTTATTCAGATGATTTAAGAAAACCCTTCACAATTAGGTCTAACAACAGAGGAAAAAATTAACTGTAACACTGAAGGAAACAGCCCACTTCCAATAAACCATTCATATCAATTATGTTACAGTCAGTTTCTGTACAGGTTTCATAATACTGCCATCATTTTGTCCTGCAAGTCAGTTATTTATGAATTATTGCCATGATGGTGCTGCAGTATGTGATATAATTTTGGATTAACCCTTCATGCATCAGATTTCAAAGCACTGAATCTGTAGTTATATTTATCCCAGAGTGCTGAGGCCTTATCCCTTTTTCAAGTTTACTTCAAGATGATATTAGCTAGAGGGCTCCACAGGGGAGGAATCTCTGTATTATGTTGAGCACTGAAGCTCATTTTCCTTTCCAGGAAGATCTGTGAGTTGAAGTACCTGGCAGGTTATGTTTGAAAAAACTTGAGCTTTAATGAGCAGACTCTTGTTTCTCTCCATTCCTACCTCAGGTGGCAGAAATGTCAGTGAGAGCCCAGGAAATGAAGTCTTTCCCCCCAGGCAGGGTCTGTCATCTAAGCATGGATGGCTGTGGCTGACTTCTTCACTTGAAGCTCCCTTTGTGGCCTGTGTCCTTTGTGTGGGCAGACATAGCACACCTTGCTTGTAAAAAGCCATCTCAGCTGCCTGGTGCCCAAAAGTGAGTTAACCCAAGGGTAAAATATACTGCAAATAAGTACTGTGAGGCTAAAAGCCAAAGATTTATTGGCCTGGCAAGGAGTTCCTGAATGAGCAGGAAACATCCTCAAGTTGTTAACTATTACCCATTTAAGAATCAATGCAAGTTATCCACCTTAATGAGGAAGAAAATATATAATGGATAAATGATAGAGGCATAGCCAAGTCATTGAGGTACCTCTGAGGAAAGCTGATGAATGATTTTGTCTCTCTCCCTGATTTCAGCTCTGTCACATCAATATCCTTAATATTATCTTAATCTTAAAAATATTATCAATTGCCTTAATATTATCTTCCCGTGCCTTTCTATCCTTCACCCCGAAGCTGGGCTAACAGGGTGGCCTTGTGATCAATAGTACTGAGTACCTCTTGGTGCAGTGAAGGGCTTCATTGATCTCCATCTGCTGTTTTGGTGTTAGTCTGGGTTTCTTTTCTGTTGTTTTGTACCCCTTCAGCAGAGGAGGAAAACATTTCCACTTCTGTGTTTACCAGATCCCTTTTTCTGTCAGGACACAGAACTCTGTTGTGTGAGTTTAGCTGGTAAGCTGGCTCTGCTTTGGAAGTTGTTCACGAAGTACACAAGAAAAGGTACAACTATGGCAGGTGGGATGGAAGCCTGAGGGAAGGCCACTGCCTGTATTACCAGATGTAAGAAGAACTGTGACCCCCCCTGGAAGTGGGTCACAGTTATCATAGAATCATAGACTCATAGGATGTTAAGGGGTAGGAAAGGACCTTGACATCTTCTAGTCCCAACTCCCCCTGCTAGGAGCAGAAGCACCTCCCACTAGACCAAGCTGCTCAAGATGTTGTCCAGCCTGGTCCTTAACACTGCTAGAGTTGGGGCACCCACAACATCCCAGAGATATTTTTTCCCAGGCACCTCACCACACACTCACAGTAAATTTCAATTTCTACCCATTATTCCTTGTTGTATCACTGCAGTTCCTGATGAACAGTCCCTCTCTGGCTTCCCTGTAGGCACATCCAGATACTGGATGGTTGCTATGATGGTATGAGCTATAACACAGTTTTACTATTTCTGAGGGAGTGGCTCTATTATTGTCAAGAAATGCTGATCCTATTATGACACAGGTGATAGCAGCTCCAGGATCTTGCCAGGATCTTGCCAGCAGATCTTTCTAATTTCAGAGGCCAGCAGAAATACCTGTAATTGTGATCAACTTCATATTCTGTTGTGCCAGAAGTTCTGGACTTCCCTGTCACAGATTCTGTGAGTGAATCACTTAATCACAGGTTCAGTGATTAACAAGTTAATAGGTAAGTTGTTCTCTTCTAGTTAAGCCCTGGACTGGAAGGCTGTGGGTTGGTGTCTCCACCACATACAGTTCCTGTGACCTCAGGAGAGCTGCTTACCACCTCTGTTTCCATTTTCCAGCTGCGAGTATTACTTGTATTTTACCTCACTGGTTTGCTGGGAATATTCATTAAGCAGATGGCATTACGGCAATGCCAACGTTGTTGGAGGATCCTTATGAATATGAATCTCATCACAGCTGTTTTTTCTTCATCTCTTCTCTGTGGTGGGCTGACTCCAAAATAAAGTGTACTTTTTGTCCTTTTTAAGCAGTTCACCCTGTCTGCTTTTCGTCTGGCACTGAATTAAAAGGCTGAGGAAGATGTAAACCTCAGCAGGATTTGTTTTCCAAAAAGTTTCATTCAAGCAAAACAAAGATGCACAGTAATTTTAAGAAGAGTATGTTTATATTCCAGCCTAGGTGATAGCAAGGGGAATGGCTTTGATTAAATCAAACAACATAAAAAAAAAAATTAAAAAAACCTTTTAAATTTCATGAGTCATTGAAGATGATGCTTCTTGGTACATCTGACAGGACTGCAATGACCAGAGTTTTGGGGCAGTTCTGTCAAGCTTTTCCCCTACAATGAGTTTCTGCAGGAAAATGGCAGGACTTTTAAACTGAAAATTTAATTTGAGAAAGTTTAGTCTTTTAGCTAGAGAAAACTCAAAGACAGCAGGTCATAAAGAACAGGAGAGGGAAAAAAATGTCAGGATGGAAAGGTTTGTATCCAGTTCTGTTCCCTGCCCATGCTGGCTCTGTCAGCCATCTCTGCTACCATGAGATCAGTGGTTTTGCTGGTGGGAATTTCAATGGACCTCTCCATCACCTGGGGTCCAGCTGGTGTTCCTCATCCCTTGCTGACACATATATTTCTTCTCTCATCTCTCCTCTGCAGTACCCCACGTGCTGGAAGAGACATCACTTCATTCTCCCTTACAACTCTCACATATCCATCTGTGGAGAGTGACAACTCATACGCTCCCAGGAGCGAGCAAAGTGTGCTCATTCTCTATGCAGTGCTCTGGCTGCCACCATACCTAAATGTTTTCCATGTTCTTTAGCTCTGTTCATATTCAGTCCTTTCCCAAAGGCACAGGACTGTTCTACAGGACTTCCTTCAATACAGAAGTCTGGTTTGTTTGTTAGCCTTTTCTGGTTTTGTGTTTTAAACTCCTGCATGCTGTGATTTCAGTAGTGATAGAGTATAAATAAGTCTTGGCAGATCTTCAGCTAACCTAAGCAGACAGAGCTCTAGTGACATTGGTGGGCATGGATAAGTCACCACATCTGAAAACAAGTACCAGAGGCTCCATCCTGCTGACACAGAAGACAATGGCAAACCTCCCACTGACTTCATATGAAGCAGGATCTGACATTTAGGGAAATATCTGGAGAGGTTTGCTTATGGGAACTCCAGAGAACTTACAATAACATACATTTCATTCTTTTCTATGTGTGTCCAAATGTGAGGTCACTTGTTCAATTACACCCCTATTCTCATTCTGTTGGGTAATGAGGGGAAAACAAAAGAGCATTTGCATTTGCTTATAGCACTGTATTTTCCCCCAAAGCTAACACAATGGCACTAGGCAGTTTTGCTCTCATGAAATGTACTAAGCCAACAAGAAAAAAAACCCATAACTGAGTTGTTGTAAATGTTATTGAAAGGCCTCATAATGGGTTCCAAGGGGCTTTATGGAATGGCTTTAGGAAAGCTTAATTCTTTAAAACCGTTTTTGAGGTGAACATGTATTTAATTATATTTCAATAGAGTATAAAGGCCTCCTGTTATTAGCATTGTTCAGTGAAAAGCCCCTATGTTTTTTTAAAATGTACCCCTTAATTAAAATATCTTCCTGCAATTTTATTTTGAGAGAAGCTATTTTTGTATGCTGATTACTATTTCTGTGAATCTCAGGCAGGTAAAAGAACGAGTTATTGGAATAATTTTATTTTGATGACCTATTGGCTAAAAAGCCTTAAATGACAGTGATTGCATAGTAGTGCAATTAGGCTAAATAAAGACTACAGATTGTCCTTCCAGGTTCTCTGAAAATGGCACAGCAAGTCTGATTGAAGCAGGATGTCATAACAAATTTGTGTGGCATGGTAGCTGGAGCTGGAAGGACATAGTGAAGAGGGATGCAGCAAAGAGAGTCATTTTGAGCTGTGAAGGAATAGAGCACTGGGTTCCCTCAGTTCCCTATTTACAAAAATGACCAAATCCAGGCTGGGTTTAGCTCTCACTGTCCTCTGCTTCCAGTGCTGCACTGTCTTGGGTCCATTCCACAATCTGTCCTGACACAGAGTATTTGCTGTGTTGCATAGCATGACATTTAAAAATTGGCCCTTGGCTTAATAAATTCAAATGAGCAAAATAGTATGGGGAGAAAAAAGAATGGAAAAAACACCTCTAAAAACCCAAGGAATTTGTTACTTCCTGCTTCAGAGCAGCAGGCTTGCTTACCTGTAACTTAATACCTCTGTTTTTCTTGCCTTAGGCACTTACCAAAGCTGCCATCATATCTAGTGGAAACAAAAGTTGTATATCTATAACCTCACTGTATGAATATAAACTGGTGACTTCTAATTTATTATCTAGCCTCCCTCCAGACCAAGACACAGCTGGGTTGTCTCAGTTATGCCATAAGAAGGTTGCTGAAGCAAACCCCTAGGCTAAATCTATGAATTCTCAGCATACTTGTCTGGCTTTTGTAAGGAGGATTAGTCCGGTTGAGAAACGTTACCCATTGTTCAGTCTCTGGCAGCAGTCACAGAGTGAGTCCAGCATATGCTTGACTCCCCTTCTGACACCCATCTATAAAGAAAATTGGTTGTTGTAAAATCCTACCGCAGGATCCCAACCTCAAGTATGTTTGCTGCTTTGGCTCAGCTGCTCTGCCCACTTTAGCAGAGACTGACCCATAGAGATTTTCCAATGCAATTGCCAAAGCAATTTGAGAATGGAATATTTTGCAAATGTTTGGTGACAATTTGAGGGTTTTTTGTAAGAACAGCAACTAGTCCTTTAAATTAATGGCTACTGTGCTTGTTGTATCTACTGCTAATTTAGCTAGCTCCTTTGGAGTATTCTGTACTTGCAGAATGTGTATATTATTTATTATTGCCCCTGCCCAGAGGCAATAACAGTGCATATCAGATAATGTACAACACAATCCAGTGAACAATGAAAAGTTAAAATTATGCAGCTAGCCATTGTGACTGTTGCATCAGGCTTTTGTCAGTTTATATGGCCTGTTGTATTAGCCAAGAAATGGAAACGGAGCTGACAAGGCAAGTTGGAAAAAGCACACCCTGCCTGACATGTGAAACAAAAGCACTTTAAAATGTAACTTTAATCTTTGAGCTGTCATTTGTGGCTAGTTTGCTGCAAGTCGTAAGATACCTAGGTCCCACATCCACTTAATTTTATCCAGTTTCAGTTGCCTCTTAAGGCCAGAATTTGGTATGGAGAAATAATTCACTTTTATTTCTTGACTGCACTGGTATATTTTATTTTTGATCAGTTTATTTTCTAGCCAAACTAATTTAACCATAAACAAGAGTGACATATCCTAACTGGGTCTTGGGAAAACCAAAGAGAAATCTGAGGCTTAAATCTTTCTCTCAGACTTTTTTCCCCCGGGCTGTTAAAGACCTTCCTTTGCATCTTAAAGATAAGCATTATGTTCCTCTGATATCAGGAAATACGTCTGAATCTCCTGTTAGGGCAGTTTGGGACAGACCAGTTAGCATGTTAGTACCATAAGTAGAAGCCAAGAAGGTTAGGGGTTAAAGGGTATTAGCCCCTTATCGGTTTCTCCTCCTCCTCCTCCTCCTCCTCCTCCTCCTCCTCCTCCTCCTCCTCCTCCTCCTCCTCCTCCTCCTCCTCCTCCTATCCTTTCTTTTGGCCACAAGCAAAAACAAACCTTGAGTGCTTCCTTCCCCTTAGAGGTAGGGCATCACACCATATAATTAACAAATCACGCTGACTTTGGTAATGCTATTTGATTGGACTGCCAGATTAAGAAATGTATTAGTTTATGTCCTTATTCCCAGTGCAAAAGCCAGTTGTCAGCTGTATGTAATGAGAGTCCCACCTCCCCTTAAAAGGTCTTATTTACCAATGTTTCCCTTGCAAATCATCTTGGCATTCGAAAAGTTCTTTTGATTCACTGCTGAATATGGCCTCATATTTGCCTACACCTTTATTATAATAGAGTTTTCTGGAGTGATTAAAGGACCTCTTCTCAGGACATTTGTAATTCTTATGCTACAGATGACATTTTCACAAGTTCCCTTTCATCCTTTTTCCCATTATCTGTGGTTTCTGCAACACTGAGATATCTTGTACAGAATAATTTTTGGTAAAAAGGCATTCTGTATCATTTGGAAGACATTCCTTGTCATCTCATAATTTCATATTAATACTTTGGTAACTTTTGTTCCTGGAAGCCCATATCCTCCCCCAGGACAGGTACAATCCCTGACATCAGTATGATGTCAGAGTCCATGGAGCCTTGTCAGTGACTGTTTACATATGCACACACACACACCTACCTGCTCTGTGCTACCAAACTTAATAGCACAGATGAAATACTTTAAAGTGCAAACTTCTTTCACACTCTTCAGTGCGGGGTTCATCACATTCAAACAGTTACTAGGGTCAGGTGCCAAGCTCTCAAGCCTGAAGATCTGCCTAGGACACGCTTTGATGCCCAGCACTTAGTAAGGAGAGATCTCCCTTACTGAGCTGATGCAAAATTATTTAATGTTCCCATAATCTTTTCTGTTGTTATGTCATCCTTATTTTTCAATTAAATTCAAAGGAAATGTGCACTGCGCTTCCTTGCAATCTCAAGGAGGCTGTTGGAATGCTTTCTGCATTCTGCCTAGAAGGAAGAGGCTGTTTTGGAGGGATGGGAGTCTCCTCCATGCAGCAGGGCTGCAACCTGGCAGGAGCTTGGTAGTATAGCATGGCTTTGGTAGCAGCAAAGTTTCCTGCTGTTCAGGAGGACCACTTGTTTCTGATTAAATTTTAGAGGAAAAAACTGGATGCCCCAGAAACAAAAGCAGCTCCCAGATATTACTCCCATGTTACTAAACCTCAGGGCATTGTGTAAAATACTCCCATTCTCTAAAGAGCTGGACCAGCTTTAAGCTGCTCCTTTGTCCAATAACAGTCCCCTGGGCAGTTTGAGGAAGAGGAGCTGTTTATTAATAGCTGCATATCATTCCTGCAGAGTATGAAAAGAGTTCTCCCAATGAATAGATTACAAGGCTACCAGACACTTGTTCAGTTTTTTATTATCTCACAACCTCGATCTACCTGTCTCATCTCCCCCAAAGCCTCTTATCTCACAACTGTAAAGAAATGAATTTGCAGTCTGTTTCAGGTTTTTGATTTCTGCTAGCTTGTCTGTGTTGCAAAACTGTCATTTCAGTCTGGATCTATTGTGGTGGTTTACCATGCTTATTTTGCATGCCAGTCAAAGGCCCTTTCTAAGAGATGGTAAGGAGTGCTTAGTGGTCAAAGAGTTCTTTGGGACTAAGCTCTGTTAGTAGGACGCTTTAGATGCTTGATTCTATTTATTATGAAATCTCAGAGTTGATATATGGTAATGCTTGCACAAAAAGTGTTTGTTTTTAAAAGAGAATTAAAAAGAAAGGGCCCTCACACTTGCAAGTACATTCTGACCTGGCTTTGCATGCCCTGCTGTGCTCTTTGGTCCCAGGCTGTCATTGCCAGTGCTATGATATTTCCCATGGTGTGAGGCTGCTCCACAGCCACTGCTCCATGAGACTGGGGAAGCATGGCCCCACACCTGCCAGCCCCACATCCCTCACCCAGCAGAGCCCCAACAGGGCTTGCTGCACTCAGGGCTATAACAGCCCAAGATTGTTCCTTAGTGTCTCAGTTTTATGGCCTCCAGGCTGTAATTTGGCATTGTTTGATGTGTCTCTGATCCTTGCCAGGCTTTCGGCTTGCTATTTGTTCATGGGTTTCAGGAACCAGTCTGTTTGCACAAGTGCCCATATTCGGAGCCATGGGAGGATTTCCTCTGGGTAGCACAGATCACAGAGGAAGGGCAGCAGGTGCAGCTGACCTGCAGCATCTTAAAAGCAGCAAGTAACTTCAGCTGCAGCACTCTGGCAGATTTTCTTTCTAAAGGCTAAGTTATAACCACAAAACAACATAGAACTTTTTAAAAGTTGAATGCTTACCCACTACTGCATAAAAGCCCCTATAAGGTGGTGCTATCTCACTGCTGCGCAGAGGACTCCAGCACAGCACAGCACTGCAATGGGAATAAAGGCTGTGCAGCCCCAGGCAGCCCCTGCCCAAGGCTGTAATCCAGCAGCACTGCAAGTCTTAATAGCACTGACCGCTAGGGATAACTGGAGCTAGGGGCTCCCAAAGGACTTGCTCACAGTGGAGTCACACCATCTGTCTCATCTACCCTAGCCCCAGTGGGTGAGCATTGAAACAAAGCCAGACAAGTGGTTTAAAATCAAGTTCTGAGGCTTGTTGCCCTTGAAAACTACATCTGGCTGAATTGGCAGTGGAGTTGTATTGCCGTGTTTCATTTTAGCTTCATGTTTATTTTGTAGTGATAAACACATTTAAGTACGAGAATACCTCAGAAGTGATGGGGATTCTGGGAATATCAGGTCAGAACTCAGCCTAGTAAAATAGATAGATGTAGACTGAATATTTTACTTTACAGGTAGCAGGATACTAATTAAAATGTGCGCCAGGAGACTTTCAGTGTTGTAATAGTGAAATGCCCTCAGAACCATAGCAGCTTTCCAAGTATATATTATGGTTAATAGGAGTTGCACATTTTCATATTTCTTTCCTTTAAATGACAGGTATTTCCTTCAGGTGTTCTTTCCATGTATTTATTTAGGCTTCAACAGCAGTGATTTTGTTATAAAATACCCTAAAACCTGAGCTGATTTTGTTGCTATTGGTGCTGTTTTTCCTTTTTTGTTGTTGTTGTGGCTGGTTTTTCTTTTTCATTCCTGTAAATAAATGACTGCCCAATAGAACTAAAGATTAGCATGAACCAAGGATTCTGTGGTTTGGATAGATATAAGGACTGAATTTTACCGCAATTGGAGGTTGTCAGATGTGTGCTTTTGGTTTTGGCCTTTAGAGAAATGCAGTGAAAACCACAAAGTTAAATCTTTCTTTTTATAGATGTAGACTTTAGGCATCAAATCTTCATATAATTATATTTTAGGCCAGACACTGAACACATAATAAGTAAAAATTTTAATTAAAACTTGCCACCATGTAAAAAGAAACAACTAGGTTTTAATTTTATATATCTGCCCTTTTGATTAAATTTTTGAAAAGACTGGTGATTTTAGGCTTCAAACACTCTTCAGCAGTAACTTGAGATATTTTTAAAGAAATTCTAGTTCTTTACGAGGGTATTAGACAATTGCCTTCTGAAAGGAAATGTTTTCTTTAGTGGTGAACACAATTAATCTCTAGTTCCCCTTTAAAATAGCTGCCAATAAAGAAAAAATAATCTTTGGCTTGGTTCTGCTTTTCTTATATTATCTATGGGCCAGATCCTGTTCCTTCTAGCTTCTGTGTCAAAATGTCTAAGGACTTTTTGGCACCAAACTCAGGCCTTAATTTTGCAATTTATCTGCAAAGGATCAGCATAAAATATAGAAATACAGTGATTATTTAATGTGGGTTATTTTCTATCCATGGCTAAATATGCAGCAATTTTGCTCTTTTTCCATTTTTTCTTCCCCAGCTGGTGTTCTGGAAGTGTAGCTAAGCGGCTTGTAATAATTTTCTCACTTATTCCATTGCTTTCCTCCCTCCTGACCCCAAAGGGTTGCTTACTTCACACTTTCATTTAGAAATACTGCTTTCTGCACAGTAAGATGAACTTACCCTGATCTGTATTTCTGTAGAGTCCATATCAGCATGGATTCAAGAAACCAAGTACTTTACAATAAAAGCTCAGGCTTATCTCTTCCAGTTCAGCTGCTGACCAAAGACTAGTGAATGCTTTTCTGGCCTTTGAAGACACCAGTTCATATTCTTCTTCCAAGGTCAAAGGGTTACCTCAAAAGCTGTATTTCATGGTAGTGCTATTATTTTGGTGAAAGTTTAGTCCATCTTCCTGGTGGGCATATTTTAACTCTATGTGGTGTTTTAAGGCAGACAGATATGCTTGGAATTCATTATCTTAGGAAACAAAAGTGGCAAACGAGAGTCTAAGTTTCATTTACAAAACATCTGTCTATGGCCCTTTTTTTTCTCTATGGATCAGCTTGCAGCCTTTATTCTCTGCATTCTCTCTGTGTGTGATAGTGAGCAACAGCACTCTCTTGCTGTGATGTGAGAGCAACTGATTTGCAATGGATCTGGGAAATGCGGTACATCAGGGAACTAAGTTTTAAAAAGAAACAAAATCAGCCTAACATCAGACCCTCAAGACAGGTTGTCCTCACTACACCAAGAGAGAGATAACAGAGCAGGCAGAACTACAACATGGTTAAAGTGTTTTGTTGACAAAGCGCCCGGGGTGGGAGTCAGGCAGAGTAGGTGTCTCATGGGGCTGAGGGGCTTGTGTTCTCATCCATCCATCTCAGCCCCTGAAAGCCTGTAGGAGCTTTATGTTTAGTTAGGAGATGAACAAAGTTCGGTATCTTGGAAAGACATAGTTCTCCTTCAGCCATCAGAAAAGAGAAGTATGGAAATTACTAGATCCCAGAGATAGACAGCAGGGATTTAGGGAGCCATTAGCTTTTGTCCTGACTGGCTGGTTATTTTAAAAAAATAACCTGGGGAGACCAAGGTGACATTTCCGGCACAGGGAAATATTTGGCACTAGCTGTTCCCTCTGAACATGTTTTGTATATGTCCTTTTCACATGCTTGCCTTGTTTTCATGAGGTTATGTTTTACCAAAGGCAATAACCAGCAGATATGCTTGAGCTAGGGCTCTACATGCAGGCTTTGCTATTTGACCATGTTATCCCTGTTTCCCTAGGATAAGGATTAAGGCCATTAGTAAGATATCTATGTTTAAATACTGCATCTAACAGTTCTAGCTTCTGCCTGCATGCTAGGGATCTTGTTCAGGCCTCGTTCCTCTGTTATTTGCCTCATGCCCCATGCAGATGGGCACAACATCAGCTTTTCAATGCCCATCTATTCCTGTTTACTGAGGGAGGAGAAAGTTCTGGTCTGGGACATGAATTTCCGTGTCTGTTCCACTGCAAGGTCTGCCTCTGTCCATATTACTTCTGGAACATTTTGCCTGACTTAACCTGCACTTTTGGCACACACAGCAATTTTTGAGTTTCCTTTCCCTCTGGAGACAGCATAAGGAATCTCTAGCTTTCTTTATTTTTTTTTTTTTTTTATTGTTGTTTTTAGCTTTGCCTGTCCTTAAAAGACCTCATTCCCTTTTCTAAACATTTCAGGAAGAAACAGAATGCACTTCTGCTTTACAGATAGGAAGTTAAGCACAGGCAAAGCAGAGAGGTAGAATGGTACAAATTCCATAAATCCTATAAATATCTACTATAAAAAAAAAATAAATCTTGTTACCTAATACTGATAGCTCCTACTATCCTTTTATCTTCCGGTAGAAGCTGAAAGAACTGCTATTTGTTTGGACTCCCTTTCTGCCGTAAGCCTTCACAAGCTCTGGCAAACATAGTTTAAGTGTACCTGGGGTTACACAGGATTTTTTTCTGAATCAGATTGAAATAATACTCCTGGACATTGCTCTTTTGACTGTTTTGTTCAGAAAAAATAGTAGTGCTACCCTTAATTGTATGTGTTTGGCAGATTGGATGCTTAAGTTGGAGATAGTGTTTGTGTATTTTTTAAGCCAGGAAAATGTTTGTGAAGTCTGTTTTGGAAAATGAAACCCTTGCTTTAAGGTCAATTTGGGTTAATAATGGCTTTCCTTAAGAAAGCTAAACTGATTTCACACTAAAGTTTTTTTCCCTCTCTTTTAATTATCTGAGTTGGGTATTCTACTTGCAACAATTTCCTGAGTAAGAAACTTCTTCATTTTCAGCTTTTAAGGCAGAGAAATAATTTTTGAGTCATGACGAGTATGATGGTTGTGTTCTCTTAACCCTAGCCTGTGTTTGCTATCACATTTTTGCCTTCCCAGGGCCCTCAAGCTCTTCACTAACTGCATGGATTACCTGTTCTTCCTAGGAGTGTCAGCTTGATGAGATCCATATGGAATCTGTTTTTGAAACAATGAGCATTTGAATACCTCTTCTACAATCTTTCGCTGCTCATTTTTGTAAATATTTGTAGTAACTTTAGTTTTTACATTCCTTTAGCAAGTCCTCTATTTCATTTTTCTTTACTATTTTTTATGACTTGCTTTTTTTTTTCCTTCTCCAATAACAAGAGTCCCGCTAAAGTTTGCACCCAGCTTAAAATAAAGATACCAGCTTGCCGACTAATTGTCTAAAGCTTCACATGTTGCTCTCAACAGCCTCTGCGCTGTTCTCCTCCTCACCCATGTGTTACATCTCCTGCTAACATGACCCAGCTTTTCAGCAAATTCAGTATTTGCGACTTGGCATTGCCTTGGCTTCTTTCATTCCAGGCTGGCACACTTTCACATGGGATCCCCATGCCTTCTGAACTCTATTTTCTTGGCCTTGCCAAATCACTCTAACGATGCAGAGTAACATCACTGATCAAAACCCTTGGAACAGATCACTTTCTTGGCCATCGAAACATGTAACAGCAGTGTGAAGGTTACATGAGGCAAATATGTTTTCTCAATATGTTTTAATAATCTTAAACAAAAAAATAAGCATATTGGCAGTAGGTGAAGCAACAGCTTCAGAATGAATGCATTAAACATAAAAGTCACTGCAGGTTTCCTCTGGCAAAAGTAAAACATAAAATTGACATGGCTGTGTAAATATACAAAGCAGGGACACCTCTGGCAAATGTTTACAAGACATATATTTAACCAGTATCATTGATTTCCAGCAGAAAGCAGAAATGCAGAATGAGAAGTCCTGGGCAGATGTTTATTTTGTCAGATGCTGTGGGTCTGTGGAACAACATTAAGGAAGCAGTGTTTGTGTTGTTTAAAGAGAGGTGATGCACCCGTTAAATATTTCAGATAGGAGATTTATGGTTTACTTGTTACCTTATGTTCCTATTGTTACCCTTACCTGAGCTCTCAATAACCACATCTCATTTCAATACCTCTTAGATATTGATGCACAGATCAGCTCTTTCACCAGTTGTTATATCAGGGATGTCTCTTTTGTGTGTCAGAACCAAAATCATTGCCATCCTTCCTCACTTAGAAGTGAAACCTTCTTATGTCTGTTTGTGGTGTCTTCACCTTATCACTGCTGCCACTCCCATCAGCACACCCCATTTCAGGATAAGCATCAGGATGAAGACTTAGTGCAGTCACCCAGAAGAAATTAATGTCTGAGCTTTGTGTGCCATGCAGATCTAATCTTTTGTTGTCACAGCCTTGACAAGCTTTTACAGTTTCTTTTCTGAATAAAGATGTACCAGTAACACTTAAGATTTTTTTAACAGCTTTGGTGTATTCCTAAGTTCCTTCTGGACCTTGTGAGAACCATGCAGTGTTTCCTACTGGAGCCTCCTCCAGCTACATATGTGTGTGCTTAAATGATATCTTGGTGTGACAGGGGCTTCCACAAGAAATCTTCCAGACAATGTAGGGATCTTACCAGTGAACTTTTCTCCACTGTTGAGTTGTAGGTTGGGTAGCCAAAGAGCTGAAGAGGGGGGATGTGAAGTATGGCCTTCCTGGGGCACAGGGCAGTCTAAGAGCATGAAGTGTTGGAACTATGGCAATTAGGGGCTCTGAAAATTGAAAGTGTCCCTAACAGTAGTGCATGTAGGATCGATGCAGTTGGTGCTGCTTGGGGAAAAGGAAAGCAGGCTGTGGCACAACTGGAAGTGTGATACCACTTGTCTAGGGAGGTGTTTGATGGCAATGCCATCAGATTGTAGTAGCAACTTGAAACAAACCTAAGGGGAACTCTGAATGTGCATACCCTCTGGGCTGCAGTGACTTAGGCAGGCACTGGGCTGTAAGAGACATGAAAGCTTAAAACCATGGGAAAAAATACTGGCAAGAACCCAGGCAGTCATTGGATTAGGTAAACATTTGAGGATTGTGTCTTGGACCCAATTCTGCCTCATTTGGATTCTGGGTGCTTATGTCCTTATGTGGGCTGTCTTTGGAGTGCTTGGGTTTCAAGGGTAGATATGCCAGAAAAGAAATTAAGTGTTAAAGCCAAAAGGGGAAGCTGACTGTTCCAGGTGGGGTAATGTTGCACAGCTCTCTGTGGCTTTCCTTCCCTCCTCTCCCTTGATTTCCACATTTCTTAATTCACTTTTTTATTTCCCACAGCTATAACTGACAGAGACAAGTACTGAAGAAGAAATAACCCTTTTTCCTTTTTTTCCATATCCATAAAAATAGTTTCCTTGTGTTTATTAACAGCACATGCACGTGTGTTCAGCATCGTCTCCTAAATAGACAATGACCAGGAAGTACTCATTTTGGCAACACATTCGGGGTTAGAAACATTACTGTTTTCAAAGCATTTCACCAGAGTCATTAATTAAGTGCTAGAATGGAGAACTCTGACCAAACAAAACTAAGGGAAATGACATTTCTCTTTCCTGACCTATATAAAAAGCATTTGTGCTTAAATCATATTGAAAGTTTTAAGGCAACCTCTCCCCAGTGAAATATGCAGAAAAGATAAATGTTCTGCAATATGATTGCAGTTCATTATAACTTAGTAAGATTTGGCTGTGTTTCCTCTTCTTTGCAAATATTTAGTGAAAGTGTTTATGGGTTCAGGGTATAAGGAAGGATAGTGCAGATAGGGAATTTCATTTTATGCCAAGAGCATAAACCAGGAAATTTTCTCCTTATGGGTGGGCTTGTCCCCTCTAAGAACAAAGTTGAATCTATCCCATTCCTGTTTGGTTGTGATGACTAGCATCATGCTTTACTCATAAGCATTGTTTGGATAGACAGTCAAATTATACAAAATTACCAGGGCAATACTTTAATATCTAGCAAAACCTGAAAGAACTGGGTGAAAAATATATCAAAGAGCTGAAGTGTGAGAGTATCCCCTGTTTCTAGAACTGACTACCATTCAGTAATCACAGGCAGAGGAGAGACAGACTGGCTTCATTTAGTGTATAAATGGACTATAACTATACAAATAAGGGAAAAGTCACAGTACATTGTATCTCAGAGAGGGGTATAACTTCTTTGGCTCTGCTGGATCCTTCAGCCTGTGCTGGCTGTCCCAGCTCTTTGTGGGATCCCTGTACTGGAGAGACCAGCTTCATCTTCCCCCTACTACTGATTGTGCAGCTGTGGGAATATATAGCAGTGATGCTCCTTGGAGCACTGCTAGGGGAAACAGCACTGACAAAAATGTCTGCTTTACTGGGTTCTGGGAAGAAGCCCTTTTAGTAAGACTATCCTGTGTAGTGACTGTTGACCACACAGATGTTCCTGCTCTAGCACCCAAATGCAATGACAATGTATTTGTCATTAATTATCAGCTCCACTTCACTTCCAAATCTGCACTGTCTCAGTGGTAGAAAAGATGAACCTCTAGGTACCATCTCAGTCAGCTGTCAGCCTCTATTCCCTCCACATGGTGCTGTGGATATGCAAGATGGGTCAGAGTACATCACTTAAAGAATTGTCTGCATCCTCTGCTCATGGTCAGGAAATGCTGCAGCTGCTGGGAGTATTGCCGGTTCTTGAGCAAATTGGGACCAGGAGCTGCTACTCTGTAACTTTCTTCCATTACCCTTCTTTATTCTATTCCAACAAATTTTTTGTTACTGCTTCCATGTCCTAGTGGCTGATCTCCGTCAACAGCTGCTTTTCTCATATGAGACAGTTTGTTCTTTCACTCTGTTTTTACTGATTACTCATCCCTTTATATAGCCTATTTCATGAGTCACTGCCTACCTACCTGCACCAGTATGGTGTGCTATCCATCAGCCCCTTGTTCAGTGGCAATTACCAATCTTTTATTACTGCTTTTTTTTTTTCTCCCAAGGACTCCTCCTAATTCCAGCATACTTCATTAGTTTCTAATTTTGCAAGGCACGAATTGTGGCATAGCTTCAGGAGCTGGAAATAGAATAACTATGTACCCTCTGCTAGAAGTACGCATATGGATTTGGAAGGGAACTAAGACTGAAGTTGCCAACAAATCCCTTGTAATTCCTTTCCACGAACACTTAATCAGACAGAACCTATTGTCACATATATTTGTTCATTTCAAAATTTTCTGAGCGACTCTGTATGGCAATTTGTAGTATCAAAAGGACAGGATAATGCTCAAGACGAGAAAAGCCTAGACTCTTCAGATCTTCTCAGCGCTGCCCTAGCACAGTGGCAGGAGGACCCAGACATAAAGTCAATCAAACTTTGATAGATGTCCCCACACTTTTTTCTGGCTAACCTAATTATGACTTATTTTTTCACATGACTGTCTTTTAGTGGTACCATGAGAATGTAAAGTTAAAATGCTGAAAGCTACTGCTGGCATGTCACAGACAATTTTATAAACATCTGTATAAAAGATTAGATTTGGCAGTAACCCTGGGACAATGTTAATTTGAAATTAAATAACTAATGGTTGAGATTTGCATGTTTTGAACTGAAGATACCTAATATTACCATTATTATTTGCAAGTGGAATGAATACCAAGCAGGTCTGGGATATAGCAATAGCTAAGCAGGATTAATGATAGGAACAGCATATTTTGCAGCCCTGAAATGAGGCTCAATATAATCTCAGCTGACCTTTCTGTCCGGTCATGTGAAGAAAATCAAGGAGGTTTATTTGCTTCTGTCCTTCCTCAAGGTGTTTTTTATTTTATAATATCAGATAAAAAGTCCAAAATTCTGCTTCAGTGCCACTGTGATCCCAGCAGGGAAGAGTACACTCTGTGAAAAGATGATAAAGCCAGTCTTTGACTATTCAATTAATCCCTCTACTCTATCCTCCTACATAAACAGAAGTATGTTTTTAGATCCAGACAGCACAACTATACTTGCAAATGAAATCAAGCCATTAAATTTTACCACACATAGGTCATGATTGCTGCAAGTTGGAGCTGACTGAAAGCTGCCTATCTCAGACCAGGCAATTGGGCACCCCACACCTGGGTCCCTGAGCAATCTGGTCTCTTTGAGTATCTGTGTGAGCAACCATGGGTCTGGGCTGGGGGCTTCTGAAAATCTGTCTTGTTTACCCAGCTGCTGTAAATGAGTTATTTATCTGATCTTTTCAGTCTTGTAAAGCCACCCATAGCACTCCAGGATATATTATTTTTCTGGCATGTTCTATTATATTGGAAATGTTGGTTATTAAGGATAAAAACAGCTGGGACTTTTTAAAACATAAAAATTATAAAAAATAAGGTCCTTTTTTGATAACCTGCCATTCAGATTGCATGCAGCTTTTTAGTCTCATCTAAATATATTAGATATTACCATCGTTTTAGTATTTTTCTTGGTACTATTATTTTTCAAAGATTGCAGCCTCATGAAATGCTTTCTAAAAAAACAACTGAAAAAAGGTCATCCAAAATGTCCTGTACATTCAATTAAATGGCTTTTTATGCCTTTTCTATTAATATGTACTTTCCATCCTGAAAAACCATCATATAAATCAGTGCTTCATCCAGCTGAAATAAGCGTGTGCCTAGGGACACAATTTCCAAGTAGTCCCTCTCTGTACATTCCAGTCTTGATTTAATCCAGGTTTACCTCAGCTTTGCTTTAGATGATTTGGAACAGGTTTAAGTCAAAGTGGACAAAGGCACTTTTAAGCAAGAGAATCTCAAAGTATCACATTAGCAAGCCAGAATGGATGCACAGTTTGCATGCAGAAGTCTTTGTTAATGTTCATCTTTGACATATCTTTCCCTTTTACTTAGCCTCTCTCCCTTCTGCCATGTTTGTTTTATTTCAGCTGTCCTATGTCTATGGTGGAATTAATGTGACTAGGTCCTCAAATTTCAGAGGAAGCTACAGCACAGTAAAATTTTAGGTCTTTTCATAGCAATGAAACTTGTCAGAGGAGAGTTCTCCTCCATGCCAAGGGTATGCAGGATGGCGTCTTTATCCCTCAGCATCAGCTGAAGAGGCCGTGGGGGCTTGGGCACTGGGACTCATCCAGCACTGATCAGAGGACCAAGTCCTGCTGAGATGGGGCTCCCAGCTGTGTGGGCACTCACTTCTCTCACACCTCAGTGATGTTTTCTACACTGGGGTACAGTGGCAATGCAGTGAGCCCAGAGCATGTTGGCTGCTGCTCTATCTTTACCTGCTTCAGCCAGTCCACTTCCCTGATGGGAGAGAGGCCTTTCCCACTGGGAATGAGGTGTGATGTATTGTCTGCTTGTTGCTGAAGGGGGCTGCTGCTCATACTGGGCCCTCCTATCTGTAAACAGAAACATGAGATGTAATATCACACCAAAAATGAAGTCTGAATTTCATAAACAGTGAAAAAGCAAAAATGTGGCAGAGAGGGGAGGGCTCAAAGAAAATTTTCATGTTCTCACATAGCAGAAGTAACAGCAGCATTTAGATTGGAACCTGCACCACTGTTTCCTGTCAGAAGTTTCACTTGCAGGAGTTAAATTTCATAGCAGTATGGTAAAACATGGGTCCCAGCATCACCATGCCCATGAGAAAATTAGGCTTTAGTGATGGAGACATCAGAAGGCCCTGCTGGCCTGTGCAGTGAATTTGCTGGATGGGAGACTCTTCAGTGCCCTATTGCTTTAGGTACAGCACTAAGTTCTTGTTTTCTTCCTTGTGGGAAATCCAATACTTGAAAGAAGAGCTGTCCACAAGGTTCACTCAACATTTTTTTGAGGAAAACAAAAAAAATTTCTGGGAATGCAGGGTTTTCCTTTGGAAAAAGAAAAAAAAAAAAAAAAAAGTTGATTTTCACTTCTTAAGTGTTCATTGCTCTCCATTTTGCTTGTTGAAAGATAAATAATCTAGAAAAACCCTCCAAGGCTGGTGGAAAACTGGCAGTAGTTGGACAATGCAAAATGAAATTTGCAAAAGTAGGAATAACATAAAATTACTCCTTTTCTTTCTGAACTCCATACCCACTCCCAGCAGATGCTGAATTATCATGTTTTCAACGTTTTGTTTTTTTTTTTTTTTTTAAAAGAAGAATTTTCTATTTATTTTGATAGTGTGAACCAGGCAGCCCCAGGGCTGACAGAGCAGGCTGCTAACCCAGCTCCAGTGCAGGGATGTGTGCTTTGCAGCTCCCTGCTCCTTTGGGTTAAAAAGGCTGTGAAAACAACCATCAGAAAATTAGCCTAGCTTCCTGCCAGGGCTGGATTTTTGAACTAGTTACACAGTATCTGCAATTTATTATCAGACTTCTGTGTTCTTTTGGATATTTCACAGAGATTATATGTTACAACTAGGTCAAAAATATGCATGGGTAATTTAATAGTCACTTGAAAATTGCCAAGTATCTTAACTGGTCTGTCCAGCACAGCAGTCTGGAGTTAGAGGCCAGTACCTCACCCTTGGAAGGAAGAGGGAGAAATAAATTGGTAATGGACGGTCAGAAAACAGCCAGCCAGCTGGCAAGTTTCTGATTAACCCCTGTTGCAAAATGCATGGAGGATGCTACAATAAAGTCTTTTTTTCTTTTTTCCCTTTGATTCATATGGAAGAGCTTATTATACAATACCATTGTAAACATTCTCCTTATTCATGTGTATTTGAATCATATTACGTGGTATGTTCTGGTCATGCTTTCTGTGGGCTGATTGATGCTGGGAAATGATTAGGTAGATATTAGTTGCATTTAATAGCAAACATTTTTCTCAGAATCCAACTGTGTATGTATGGTGCTAAAACCATGCTGGGTCATAATTTTCAGCAGTCCTCACTGCACTACATTAGAGTCCACAAAAACAGTCTCTGCTTGGAAAATTTACCCACTTAGCTGTACTGGGGACATGGATCTCTGATGATTTTAGGCATGCCTTTTTGAAGGTCAGAGGACTGTTACTTGCAGAAGCAACTGTTATGAAATCTCTCCTCTATTAGCAAAGTTAAAACTGTTTTTCTTTAGGTTACCATGTTCAGCCTCCTTACGATGGCTGGTTTTGAGTTTGAAATGGATGTCTCAGAAAGCTTCCCCCCTCCACCACATCCTTCAGACAGAAGAGCTATAAGGAGGGGCAGTGGCTTTCTTGGTTTTAATTCCTCTTTTAATACTTCATTGCTATCAAAAGTGTTGTTGTCCTTTCTGTAGACTTACCAGCTCGGTGCAGTTGGGCTAGGTTTGCACAGAGAGCTGAATTCAGAGACCTTGAGAACAAGAGCAGGGCACGCCTGTAAAACGTTGTCTTGAAATGGACAGTGAGCCTTGAGATACTTCAGTGATCAGTGAAAAGCCTTGACTGATTTAAAAGCAATTTGACTAAACTTTGAAAAGCATGACTCATAGATCATGATGGCCAGTGCATAACAGCCTTTTAATTATTTGTATGTTACACACCAGTTTGAACAAAGCTGGAGAATCTGGATCACCCTGTTTGGATAATTAATTCCTTCTGCTACCCCTTTCCTATAGCACCACCAGTGCTTGGCTGAAAATCCACCAACAGAGTGCCTACATGGAAACAAGCCTGCAGACCTCAGTATTTACTGTAATTTTTTTTCAGTTCTCAGATCCCCTTCCTGCATTTTCAAAGCTCTTTTCTGACTTGTCCATACATCAGAGACGTGCAAACCCAGCATCTTGGTGTTCCATTTAAAACATGGTCTAAATGAATCTTCTTTTAAAAATGAAAACAACCCCTGTGGCTTTTTCGTTGCTGTGTGAAGAGGTGTGTCTCCATGATATGGAGAGCCACTCGTGCGTGCTTACCAGCTGCTCTTCAGCAAAAGTTTCAGTTGGAAAAGGCAGCAGCTTTCTACTTCATAGCCATACCAATGGCCAGACCATGGCAGTGTTTTTTTGCAGGGAAAGGGCCAAGCATCTGAGCCTGACATCTGCTCAAACTAGGAGCTGGCTTCAGGCATGGGGATATGGCTGAGAATCAGGAAAAGACAGCTTCAGGTCTCCCAGTCTAACCAGCTAACACAAATTCTAGCTGACTGAAAAATCAGGTTTATCAGATTTTGCAGGCCAAGTTGCCTTTCTGCAGAACAGCTGGCACCAAACTGCAAAGAACACGCAATGCCAGCCTTGGCTTAAATGTATAAACTCAAAGTTTTGTCCCAGAGCACTCTGTATGCATGTTTGCAGTAGCTGCCCAGACTAAAACTGAATCCCTCAATCCTTACCATGCAGTAATAGAATCAAAGAATTACAAATAGTTTGGGTTGAAAGGGACCATTAAAGGACAGCTAGTACGATCCACCTGAAATGGGTAGGGACTTCTTCAATGTGATCACGTTGTTCAGAGCCCTGTCCAACCTGATCTTGAATGTTTCCAGAGATGGGGCATCTACCACATCTCTGGGAAACCAGTTGCAGTGTTTTAACACTCCCACTGGAAGAACTTCTTCCTCAAATCTAGACTTAACCAGCTAAAGTAGTAGTTTAAAACCACTACCCTCTTTATGATCACTACAATCCCTAATAAAATATTTGTCCCCACTTTCTTATAAGTTCCTGTTAAATACTGAAAAGCCTATATAAGGTCTCCCTGGAGCCTTCTCTCTCCAGGCTTAACAACCTCAACTCTCTCAGTTTTCCTCAAAGAAGAAATGTCAGAGAAATATTTTTCATTGCCTTTCACTGATCAGTTCAGACAGAGAACTTCAGACAGGAAGTTCTGTGCATCTTTACAGGCATTTTCAGCAGAGGGTCTTCACCACCAAATAGATTGGACTGTCCTCTTAAAGGAAAAAAAATCCCCCAAAATAACATCATTACAAAAGAAATTTTTCAATGAAACTTTCAATTTCCTCTCTGTGTAGCCATAGGCCAAAATGAACTGATGTGCATGCATGTCTGCTGTGCTTAAAGACAGATAGAAGAGGCCTTGGAGGTTTTGAAACAGGCATTACCCTGCAGGGAAAGAAAAACAAAAAAGGAAAAACCCCAGTACTATAAAACTCATAGACGTCCAGTATCAGGGGTTATTATTTTTCCTATCTTCTCATATCTTTCAAACATAGAGTTCAGGATTGAAAACCTCTTTCACAGATGAAAAGTTTTCTAATAAATTTTTCCTGAAAATGTTTTGACAATATTTGTAGTTTTTAGGTAAGCAGATATAAAATATAATTTTCCTACTTTTAAGAAAAACTTATTAAGTATTTAAATTGCAAGAGGGAAGAGCAAGGCATGGAAAACCGTTTAAAATGTAAACTTAAGATAAACACCTAAAACAAAGCATTTCTATAAAGTCAAAGGAATTCAATTACAGGATGTTGAGCTTAAACATATACTGCTTAAGACAGAGTTTTCTGAGCCAAAACAATTAAATTAATCCTATCTATAGTTTCGTGAGTGCTTTGCAGTGTATGATTATGTATTTTTGCACTTCTATCAAAACTCCTCCTCCTCTCCTTCTGTTTAATGGAAAAAAAGAGAAAATTCATTTTACAGCTGTAAAAGTAGTACAAAGAGAGGATGGGCAAGCAGTCCCAAATCCCAGGGAGCTGGCAGAAGCCAGAACCATCTCCCTGCTAGGCCTTTGACTGTATATGCCACTGAAGAAGTTTGGCTCTTCACCAGGTTTGTTCTGATCTCCATGAAACCTTTGGGAACGCAGTTAGTATGGATGATATGCTCTGCATGCTCAGGGTATCCCTAGTTGCAAGCTCACCCTGCATTTCTGCCTTGCTCACAGGGGAAGCAATAACTTATGCAGATGCCTGCTGGTCCCCTCACCTCCATCCCCAAATCTTAGAGGTCAGTAAAGCACAAGGGAGCATTTTGTAATGGATTCTGCCCTTTCCTGCTGCTCAAAACTTGTGTACTTGCTGCAGTGAGAACTCCTGTAGAAACCTGTGGGATGTTCACATAAGGGCTTCAGCTGGCTAAGAGCAACCTTCTGCCCTCAAGCTAAAGAATATAAATTCCAGGTGGTAGCTCAGGAAAGGAAGCTGAGGGTGAAATTCAGGTCTGTAAGCACAGATCATGATGAATTAGAAGTCTCTTACTCTCAATGCGCAGTTGTGAATGTGGTTCCATAAACGTGATTCTAGGTGTTGCCAACAGTATCATAAAGTGCCACCACATTGTCCACTCAGCACTAGCTCATTAAGTATCCCAGAAAAGCCTAAAACTTCTGCTTGACTTGGTACATGTCTTTGAATAAACTCTTTAAAGACAACATATAGCTTTAAATCATGTATGAGGATCTCATACAAGTGAAGTGTTGCATGTATGTGGTTTGATATCCTGTGGCCTGAGTTATCAAAAAGGTAAATCTATGAACTTTTATTTATGTGTATATGTTAAAACCAGATAAATTTTGAAATGCTGATTTTTATATCTACATATAAATTTATATCTATAATTATATATTTTTTAAAGTATGCCCTATGTTTGAACTAAATGTGACTGCCTTGCACCAAAAAAATCAGACTTTTTCAAGTGGACATTTGACACAGGCATCATTCATTAGAAATGAGATGTGGGCTAGCCCAGTGGAAACCGTCTTCATGGAGCTGTACGTTCATGCTTTAGGTAAAACTCCTTATAGGATCTGAAGAGGTAGCATATTATTTGAATTTGCCAGACAAAATCCTATCTGAGATAAGTAGAAAAGTTCCAGCAGAAAAGAAATTAGATTAGAAACCTCTCTGAGTTGTGTTTTTGACTTTTCTCTGTTCTTAAGAAAGAGCTGGGTATGAAACTCAGGCAAGCATAAAGAAGAAGAATCTTGTGGAACATGTGATGCTCTCATCCAAGGGATTGGGATGACTACTGAGCTTTGACCACAGCATGGGGTGAGTTCTGAGATGTGGGCCTGTGTCCGGGCTTTGAAGGCTGTCCTGGTGCTGCAGCTTACCATATCTCCACCTGATAAGCTCTGTGAAAGATGCTGCTGCCAAGGTACCTGGCTAGGGAAGGAGAGAAAGAGGGAAGAAACAGCAGGGTTTTTTTGCCTGTACTGGAATCCCATCTACTAGCCCTGCTTCTGACCAAAGGAAGGTTTACCTCATGTCCCCTCTTCTGTACTTTGGGCAGAAGCAGTGGCTGTGGTATCTGCAAAAATGTATGCTGGTCAGTGCCAAGAATTTTGCAGGTTTCAGAGCACAGTCCAGTTTTAGAACGGATTCAAAGATGAGAAGATTGTGCCATGAGTATTTACTTAAGGATGTTTTTTGGCAGAAAGGAAAATATGAAAGGAAGAGAAAAATTTTGGTTCAAAATGGCCTCCTGGCAGTAGAAGTCAGTAAGTGAGAGGTGAGTGACACATGGAGCAGGGCACAAGGGGCTTTAAAGCTGAGCTGAGACACTTACCCTGGATTTGACAGCTAAGGACTAGCTCATGGCTTTACAAAAATAAGCAGCTTCTCAGCATCTTCACAGCACTGTCTTGAGTGCTGAAAGTGGGACGTGTCTTTGCTTGGCAGTGCTGCAGAAAAAGCTTCTGTCCTCAAAGTGAGGACAGGCAAATGGTGTAGTTCAGCCATGCTGTGGGTGCCTGGGTGGCACGGGGAGTTTCTTAGACAGGCTGGTGCAGCTGGCTGTAAGATGTTGAAGTGCTCTGTACACATGGGCTGAGCAGTGTCTCCAGGCTGAAGGTGCTCTCAGTTACATGAGACATCAAACAGTAGTAGAGCTGCTCTGCATGGCAACCCTAGACACGTCAGGGAAAGAGGACTTGGGAGGGTAAGTGCTCAAATGTCCAGATTAAGCTTTGGATAACTATTGTCTATCACAGCAAAGTATCACAGAGAGGTTGGCTATGAGTTGTGTTTTCAGGGACTTAATCTTGGCAGAGCTCCTTAACCAGGTTTGAGCAAAAGAACAGATATATAAGCTGCCATAAGACTATTCCCAAACCTCAAACAAATTTTGCTGTTTCTTATACCTTTCTACTTCCTTGTTTCTTTTCAGACTCCAAACACAATTGTCAAAGGATTGTTTTTTCTCAAAGCGTTTTCATGAGAGATAAAATCAGAAAAACTACCAAAATTAACTTTGTTAATGTTCTTGGCATGCTATTCCAGGTTGACTTCTAGACCAGAAAGTGATCTTGATCTTGACACTTTTATACCTTCCTTCCAAACATCTGGACTTCTTGAACTCAGATCAACTTTACTTTGTCTCCTTTAGTTATATTTCCTGTTTTACCATTAAAAAATCCACAGAAATATATAAAACTCCAGAGCAACAAGCTTATGAAGAAATTTATCAGGAACAAAATGCATTTGATTAGATGGGATTAAAGAGGAGGTGTGATGATGATTGTCTTCTAGTCATGCTATACCCTCAGAATGAAAGGGAAATATCTCTGTTGCAAACCCAGTATATAACTAGAAGAAATAGGGTCCCACTAAGGCTAAGGAGCTGTGGCTCCCGATTCTACTCTGGTTCAAAAAGTGTTTACTTGCAGTTTGCAGAGAATTGGCAGAGTATGTCTGTGATTCCTTTATTTCCATGCTTTCTACTTCATGTCTGGGGAGAGCTGCTGGAAATCTCCTTATATGTTCATAATAAACTGCAGCTACAGAGGAAGATCAGCTAGATCAGCACTCGCTGCTAGTTACACTCATCAGCACTTCCCATGTCCCTAATGCTGGCTAATTTCATAAGGAAGAGGAGACAGAGGAGTGAGATAGTATGTTGTAATGAGCAAAGAGAAAAAGGAGCATGATCAACAAAGTGGGCATTATTATGAACTGGAGAAAAGTAGTGAGTGTGCACAAGAGGGCCTGGGGACTGCAACATGGGTAGGAGTTGGAGATGCTGAGTTGCTCTCCCAAGCATGTTTATTGGCAGGCCAAAGCACATGGCTTTTTCTGTGTTATTTCCAGTATATCCAGTATAAGAAGGAGGTCCACAACAACTCATATATTTCAACAGTGCAGCTATGCAATTTGATAAATAGTAGTAAAGTGGATGCAGATGCTTTTTGCACTCCTTTAGACTTGCTACAAAGTATTTTTGATGGTCAAACAAGACAATCGTTTCTACAATGTCAATAGAGCAGGGCAGGAAAACAACTTTACCCTTTTTTCTGTAAAGCAAGGAAAGAAAAGACAGAAATTCAGCAGTAATAGGACAGAGGCCTTGAGCACATATCCCAGAAAGCAAGAGAGTCTTTCCCAAATTTTCAGGCAAATTTTGTGTAAGAACATGGGGTAATTTAAAATGCCTTTGGGAATCAGAGGGCAGGTTGTATTGATATTGTAGACTTAGCCATATTCAGAATATTAATCACAGAATCACAGAATCACTAGGTTGGAGGAAACCTTCAAGATCATTGAGTCAAACCCATGCCCTAATACCTCAACTAAACCATGGCACCAAGTGCCATATCCAGTCTTTTTTTAAGCACATCCAGGGATGGTGACTCCACCAGCTCCCCAGGCAGATAATTCCAGTACTTTGTCACTCTTTCCATGAAGAACTTTTTCCTAATATCTAACCTAAATTACCCTTGGTGCAGCTTAAGGCTGTGTCCTCTATTTTATTTTTCTATTTTATTTCTCTCTATTTTTTTCCTCAATTTTACCTCAATTTTGAGATTTCAAATGGTACCCAATTGTAAATACAGATAGTTAGAGCAGGATTTATTGGAAGACCAAAACTGTCAGGCAGAGTGGCAGTGATGCTGAGATAATACAAGTTTAGTGAAGAACAGAAATATAAAAAATAAAATGAGATGTTGTTTGCAGTCTATTAATTACCCATGGTGAGGAACACATTTGAAATTACACATTGGAAAATTGTAATGAACCAGAAAGAATAAATGATACTCAAAATTTTCCCTGAAATTATCCCTCATTTTAAATTTATCAACCCCTCTTCCATCTAGCAGCTTTTATGTCTTACATTACTTGAGAATTGGACTTGTTAATATAACTTGACTATTTCCTCATTCTATAACTAGCTTTTTTTTCCTGTTTGTTGGTGAGATGCAGACTGAAAAATATGGTGTAGTAATATTTTAATTCTTCTAATCTGGCAGTGCTCATGTCTCTCCCTGTGTGCATGTATGTGTAGGTACTTACATCTCCATTTATGTGTATAAACGTACACTACTACTATTCTGAAGCAATCAATCACAGTAAAACTGTGGTGTTACTGTCTGGAGAAACAGATCTGCAGACTGTTTTTAATGTGAGGTGTGTAATAGATGAGCCATATGGATTTTGAACCGCAGATAGAGAGATGTTTAGATCTACAAAAAGGCTCATTTGACATATTTTATCTCTTTGTCTCCTTGAACATTGAAAATTATTCTGAAAATTCTCTCTAAACTCATCAGGTTACTGTCTAATCCTGAGGTGCCCAGTATCCATAATCATCAAGACTGATAGCCCTAAATTTTCCCATTATCCTAACAGCTACATCTAGGCATAAGCTCATGAATTTCATCTCAGTCTTAATTTAGATATATAGTATCCCAAAACATTTTGAAATACCCTATTTACCTAAAATCCACTGGCACATCACTTTTCAGTGGATGCTTTCCTATATGCCTCATGTTTTGCTGTCTTTGATTCTCATGTACCCCAAATTTGGCAGAGCAAAGAAATTTAAATCTGAACTGATACCCAAGTCTACTTTAACAAAGAAACAGTTATCTTTGCAAACAGGAGAACTCAGTACAGAAGGTGATCCCAGGGCACACTGAAATTGCATCAAAAGGATTATCATTCTCATGAAAAAGTCTTACAGAACTACTTACTCAAGATAAAAACAGGCAAGTGATAGAGGGAGATGTGCAAAGGGAAGAAGATATATGACTCACTGAATTCTTTAATCACAGAATGACAGGATATTCTGGATTGGAAGAAAGCCTCAAAGATCATCAAAATCTGACTTCTGGTTCTGCACAGGACACCCCAATGGTGCAGGTGACAGCATTGTCCAAACACTTCTTAAACCCTGATGGGGCTGGAGTTGTGACAGTTCTCTGGGGAACCTGCTCCAGGGCCCAACAACTTTCTGGATGTTTTTCTAATATGCAATGTAAGTCTCTCCTGACACAACTTCTGGCCATCCCCTTGGATCCTGTAATTGGCCACCACAGAGAAGACATCAGAGTCTGCACCTTTGCTACCCCTCATGAGGAAGTTGTGACTGCAATGGGGTCTCCCCTCAGTCTCCTCCAGGCTGAACAGACCAAGTGTCCTCAGCCACTCCTCATATGCCTTCCTTCAAGGCCCTTCACCATCCCTGTTGCCCTCCTTTGGATGCTTTCCAACAGTTTAAGGTTTTTCTTATATTGCATTGCTGAAAACTGCCCTCAGCACTCGAGGTGAGGCTGCCCCAGAGCAGAGCAGAGCAGAGCAGAGCAGGAGAATCCCCTCCCTTGCCCGGCTGGCGATGCTGTCCCTGATGCCCCCAGGACACAGGTGGCCCTCCTGGCTGCCAGGGCACTGCTGGCTCACATTCAACTTGCCATGGACCAGGACTCCCAGGACCCTTTCCATGGCACTGCTCTCCAGCCTCTCATTCCCGTCTGTCTGTACATCCAGGGCTGTCCCATCCCAAGTGCATAACCCGGCACTTTCCTCTACTCTAGAGCTTCATATGGTTGGCGACTGCCCAGCCCTCTGGGCAGGGCCTCCTGGCCTGGAGGGAGTCAACAGCTCCTCCTAGTTTTGTATCATCAGTGAACTTTGTATCCTCCCAGCCCTGCTCCTGAGGCATTTACGAAGATATTGAAGAGCACAGAGTCTAAGGTGGAGCCCTGAGAAACCCCCCTAGTGACAGGTCCCCACTCTGATGTCACCCCATTCACTGTAACCCCTTGTGCCTCACCCATGAGCCAGCTGCTCTCCCATCAAATGATGTGTTTATGCAGCTGAGTGCTGCACATTTTGTCCAGTGGGACACCATGAGAGACAGTACCAAAACTTTACTGAAATACAAAAAGATCACATCAACCCTGATCAGCTAGGTGGATTACCTTGTCATAAAAGGAAATAAGATTTTACAAGCAGGAAACAGTGCTAAGCATACTTACTAGAGATAACCAAATTTTCAACGAGGATGACTACAGACTATGCCTTCTGTTGATATAATATCTCCTCTACTACCGGTCAGGCAGAGATACTTTTAAAAGATAAGTCAGTATGAATGGGAATGGGTGCACTAGTACACACTTGGCAAAACATAAATGTGGAGGGCTTCCAGGTTTCTGTTTTCAGTGATAGTGTGGGACTTTTGGGGGTTTTTACTGACATGGGATTTTTTTTTTTTTGGTTGGTTTTTATTTGTTTTTTTGCCAGTACAATGATGCTGATGTTTAAATGCTCATCACTCCTGGCATGCCATCAATAGCAATAAATATGTAAAAGCACTTCTGCATGGTGCTTTGGCAAGCTATGCTGTAGCAAATTAGTAAGAAACATCTCTCTACTCTAGCACCATATTAAAATTAAGGCTTTGTGGCTAAAGGGATAAATAGAAAATGTGGGTACATACAATGATCTGGGTAAATAATAGTAACTGACAGCACTTGGGATGCTTTTTAGAGCTTTGTAAGAGAGGCAAAAGTGTCTTTTCCTCAAACTTGAAGCATTCTCAAAATTTGCCAAGAGACAAAAAAAATCCCAAACCAACTAAAGAAACACACTTCAGTAGCACCTGAATCTCTCTGATGACCTCCATGATGACTATTAAACAATATCCAGCAGTCTTATCAGCTAAACCCAAGCAGAAATGGCTTGCCAGGAACATTAAACCTTTTGATCACATACCTGTTGGGAAAATTCAGTGAAAGAAATAGCTCATATCAAAAAACACAGGCTACTCCATTTAGTAAGATTTTTACATACATGCTTTTAGGTTCTCAATATTTCTGAAATTAGTGGTTTAGAACTGTTTATACTACTGGTTTTACAGAAAAATCAATTACTTTATTTGCTTTTTAATGTGATAAGCATCTCAATATGAAATCAAGACCTAACTGTAGGAACAGCAAAACATATAGGATGTATCTGTGTCTTACTTGTCCAGTTGGGACTAACTTGCAATACTCATAGGCAAGTGGAAATGAATCTTAGCTGGAAACCATCACCAAATGTAATTTTAAGACCTTGGAGGCTCCCTAAGCATTTTGTTCAGCCTGAGCTTGTGTCTGCAAACTCAGATACCCAGGGATGTATGGATGTTGGCCACAGGCTCTGCTAAACTGAAGATCTCATCAAACAGTTAAAAGTCCATGTTTTCAAATTTACCTGTTTTCCCTAAAATACTGAGAATACCTTCACTGAATTTTAAAAGCATTCTTGCAGATTATTTCCATTAATCTTAAATTGCAGGGCCATTAGGGAGCGCCATACTTCTAAGCCCTGCTAGGTAGCCCCCACACCTTCAGACACCAAAATGCCTTTGTAAACTTGCCTTTGATCCTGCACAGCAGCTCCCAATCATAAAGGCTGTCAGATTTCTTAGAACACTGCAGGCATTTTGAGTGTTAGGTGAGTTTTGTTAAAAAAAATAAATGTTGAGTCTAATTTTTAAGACTTTTTCTTGTTCATATTTTGCTACAGAGTACTAAGAAAATTGCCATTTTCAGCTCTTAAAGTTTGAATAATAGGTGCTAAACTTTGGGTAATTACTTCCATCACTCATCCAGACTGTGACTGAGCCCTGCAACCTGAGATTGGTCTTTGAGTTCTCCTCCAGTCTTACCTTTAAAATTAGCAAATTGTCTTGGCTATAAACACATTGATGCTGATTTGTGGCTGACAGGTCAAGAGAAGTGATTCTGTCTCTCTGCTCTGCTCTGAGACTCCACCTGCAGGGCTGCATTGGCTCTGGGATCCCAGCACAGGAAGGACCTGGACCTGTTGGAGTCCAGAGGAGGGTCACAAAAATAATCAGAGGGATGGAATATCTCTGCTTTATGAAAAGGCTGAGGGAGTAGGTTTGCTCAGCCTGGAAAAGAGGAGGCTACGGGGAGACCTCATTGCAGCCTTTCAGTACTGATCAGGCTGTTTAATAGGAAGATGGAGAGAGAACATTTATCAGGGTCTGTTGTGATAGGAAAAGGGGTGATAGTTTTAAACTAATAGAGGGCTCACTCAGACTAAATATAAGAAAGAAACCTTTTTGTGTAGATGAAATACTGGGGCAGGTTTGCCTGGAGAGGTGGTGACTGTCCCCTCCCTGGCAACATTCAAGGCCAGGCTGGATGGGGCTCTAAGCAACCTGACCTAGTTGAAGATGCTTCTTCGCACGGCAGGGGGAATTCAACTAGATTACCTTTAAAGGTCCTTTCTAACCCAAACTGTTCTGTGACTCTAATGAATATACAGTAATTGCACCGGTTATTTAATACTACTGTTACTTAATAATAGCTAAATCACTATACTACAGAAGGATTCCAGCACATACCCGACTGACAACTTACAACAAATCTACCTATTAGTTTCACTAGATACTTCAGTTTTACAGCCTGATACCCACCACAGCCGCTCTCTTGCCTTTCTGTGTAAGCCAGGATCCTCTCCATCTTTGAATGGTCAAATTTCAGCACTAGGTAGATATCCTCTACTTTCACTGCCTGTCTTGTCCTTCTGACATTTTAATTTCATTTTTCTGAAGAAACTCAGAAGAAAGGCACAGGTTAAGTTCTCCCTGGCTGGGCTGAAGCAGACCATGGCATCATCTGTCTTGGACTATCTGTGCTAGATAATTCCCTAAAAGCCAGCCATGAATGCTGAATCCACTTATGGGCACCACTGACTGTAGTTCTGCAGCTGAGGTGTAACACAGGGTCTCTAGGAGACACAGTGCATGCAGTGGCAAGTGGTGCCCGTCTCCTTCCTTGGCTGAGAGACTCAGAGATTAATGAGGAAGTGCCAATAACATTTGGAGAACTGGAAAATAATTGTGTGTGAGGGATGCATATGATAAGGAAAGGACGAGACAGTGACTTTATGTCCTGAAAATCTTCAACTTTCCACACTTGAGCAAACACCCCACAGGTTATTTTCTGTGCAACTGAAAATGTTATGTCTGAGGACCTCAGAGACCATTGCAGAGCTTTAAAAGAGCATAGCCACCCCAAAGTGCAGATTTGAATGATTATTATATTAATATTCTTTTTTAATATTGTCAGAAAAGCCAATGGTTTTCTGATGAGAAATTCTGAATCTTTTTTCTTTACTAAAATCTGTATAGGACTCCTGCTGACAGAAGGATTAATAAAGGAAGTAAGTTATCCGAAGTGCTCTGACAATGCTTATTATGGGTTTTTTTATCAACAACAAAGACTTGTATTTTAACCTTCAGGGTCTCAGGATATATTGATGCACCAGAAAATGGATGTGAAACTCACTAGAAGTTGCTGATGTCAATCTGGAAATGAGTGAGTTGGGCAAACAATGCTTTAAACAGAAGTGTGATTTTTCAGATTATGATTTGTGTAGAGAAAAGGCACATTTAGGGCACTCCTTGCTCCTTAATCTCTTTTTCTGCTTTTGTTTGTTTGCTTGTTATTTTGAAGGTCTTTATTTCCTTCTCTGTTGTTGAAAGATACTGTAATTGTCCAAACATAATTTCATACTTAAAAAAATAGTTAGACAAAAAGGTTTCCCAGCCAAAGGCTCAAGTCTTTGCCCTGAGAATTACTTGTAGAGCTTAACTGCAGTATTTTAGAGATAACAAAGATGAGACTTTTAAACAATCTTTTATGGAATGGAGTTTTACTTGTTCATTGGCTCATCTAAAATTAAATGGAGCATTTCAAAGAAGAACTGCTACAGCAGCAAAATCCAACAGGAAGAGAGAAAATATGCAGCTAGAACAGTTCTGACAAACATTTCCAGTGTTAATTCTGCAGAATGCTGCAACTATTTTGTGCAATTTCAATGCGTTTGAGCAGCCCTGAGCTCCCAAGTCTCATTAAGCATGCAACAGCATGCTTCAGTCTCCAGTGTAGTTGGTTTTGGTCACAAATTAGGATCCAGCACTGGACTGGAGACTGAATCTCTTCATGATGTTTTGACTTTTAATTCTGAAAAACCCATTTTAGAAATTATCTTTGTCCCAAAATCAGGGTTTCCTTTTCAGTTCAGGACATTTTATATTTTGGATTGGTTTTGAACATATTTAGTTTTGAATCCTTAGTCCAAATCAAGGAGTCAGATTTCTATCTGCTGCTAATTTCTAAATGATTTTTTGTTGCCAGTATGAAAGAAGTAGAATCTTTCTGCTTTTATGGGTGTGGAGCAGAAATGAGGTCCCTCAAGAAACTGATTGTACCTGTATAGGCTGATGCAAGGAGCTCAAAAATTAGACTGAGTGTTTTCCAGAGCACTGCCATTCTCTTAGCACTTGCTTTCACAACTCTGTAGTCCCTAATTCTTCCTCAGGATTCCTCCTGCTTCTCCTCTCACATTTGTCTTTCATAACATTTTGGTCAGGAAGTATGCCTTATCTATGTTTGAAAGGTGCTTTGTGAATTTAAAGCAGTCTATAAATCCTTTTATGAGAATCAGAATGTAAACCTTTACCAGCTACAATAACATGCGTGGAAAATTCTATGTTCATTTCTCAGTGACTGACTAAATATTGTCTTTAGAATTATATTTATAGGGAGATTCTTGGTATGTGCCTTACTGTAAATGTTATTCTTAGACATGGAGTTAGGAAAACCAGCTATTCAGTATAGATTTTTTATTTTTCTTGAGTGTCAAAGAACTTTTTCCAGTTACAGTGCATCCTTCAAGGAGACAGGAAGTAAGATGAGCTCTTAAAGTTATGTGGAATTGGAACAATAAAAAGTATTTTTATTGTTCTAGGGTTTTATAAAACCTCTCTGGAAGTGTTGTGGTCTGGGGGCTTCTTTTTCAAATTATTTTCCAAATAACTACACTTTTCAAACCCCCTTCATTTGTGGATTTTTTATTTTTTTTTTTTTGTCTCAGCATCTAAGCACCAATAATAGTTTTGAGAACAAGGGGAAGGTTGTAAGAGAGCAGTCAGGGATGATTTATCTGTTCTTTTTTTGAGAGATCAGAAAAGAGAGCTCAGAGAGAGATGTCTTTTGCTCCTGTCTTTGTATGCCAGCCCATCCTTGCAGAGAGAGCAGCCCTGCATATCAGCCTGGGACAGGCTGGGCAGGGGAAGGCACGGTGCTTTGGGTAAGACAGTGCCTTCCCATGACCATGGATGGATGCTCTGGGCAGTCCTGCTCGGTTCCCAAAGGAAAGGGACATACCTTATGCTTTCTTTGACCCCACTTTGCACTTGCTTGTGCAAAGTTACAAGGTAGTACCTTGAAAAGAGGCAGTGGAAATCACAGTGAATAAATCAAGGTGAATTCCTTTGCAAAACCGACATGCAGGCATGCATCACTTCCTGCTTTATTGCTGAAGTTTCTATTGAGGTTTCCTGATAGTAATTTATTTCATGTAATCTGATTTAAAAGTAATCAGAAAACTATCAAATATGTCCACAGAATGAAGAGGATTACAAAGATGGCTCACTTATTCATTTGCCTTCTTTCTGTGTTAAAAGAACAGCTGCTGCCACCCCTTCTTTAACATGGCTGATCATTCCTGTCCCAGTTCATCTCCCCTGAAAATAAAAGTGTTTTTTTTATATCAAGATACTCACAGAGGCTTCTGGAGACAATTTACATGTAATTTCTACTTTTCTACACATATAAATTCACAGGAACTTAGAATTACTGCTTGGAGGGGATCCCTGGAAATCACCCAGTTAAAACTTTTGCTGAAAATGAAGAGTATTGTTCAATTAGGCCCGGTCAGTCATGGCTCTCTCTACCTGAGTCTTGAAAATCTACAAGGATAGACATTTGAGAATGTCTCTGGGCAATCATTTCCAGCATGTACCATGTTCTTACTGTGAAAGTTTGTGGTAAATTCATGAATGATCTTAATTTTTGTCAGACTAGATATTACTGGAAACCAGCTAATGGATCATGTTTTATTATGGAGTAGATACCCTTATATAAAAATGCACTCTGTTTTGCACTTGAGACAGAGGTTGCCAAATAATGGTTGTTAAGCAGGGGAATTCAGAGGGATAAAGATAATTTCATCAAAGTACTGACCTGCATGTGGATCATTTACCTTCTTTGATGAAGTGCAAAAGCATGAGGTGAAGAATCTGCTCAGAGCAGATGAGAAAAAGATCAGAGTATCAACTAGAGTGTCACAGCAGGGGACCAGAAAAGGTTGATATGACAATGAGGCTATGTATTCAACAAATACATTTATTTGGAGGGAGAGGAATGGAGGAAGCCAACACCTGTGTGTAGGAGAGAAGCTCTGATCATTTTAGGATGACTGTATTACCCACAGCAAGGAAAATCCTTAGACACATACAGAAGCTCAAGGCAAGTGTGAAACAAGCCCATCTTCCCCCAGTCACAAAAGTGTTAAACATTGTCAGAAAAGTGTTACTGACATCTTTTCTGTTCAATCTCTGGAGTTAGAATTGCTTCATTTCTTGAGTCCAACCACACAAGCCTCTAGCAAGAGAGTTATAAATATCTTCCAAATGATCAGTTACACCCACATGTTCTCTTCTCTTTTAATGATAAGTTTTCTGGTGAAGAATTCCTTGCAGAAAAATCACTCAAGAGTGTGTTGGTGGGGAAGCTGGATTGGTAAGCAAAAAGGGAGGCTGCTTGCTTGCTCACTGGAATCGAAGCAGCATGTTTTGTTACACTACTCAGGGTCCTTGGTTAGTTTAATTGATAGGAAAGAAATTATTTTTTTTGCTCACGTCTGTCCTTCACTGTACTCAGCATGGTGTTCAGCGGGAAGAGGGGTGATCAGAATGACTACCTGTCCCTCCTGTTCTTTTCAACCAGTAAACAAAGATTACCATGTCTGGATTTGGGACTTTCTCTGTTATTGTATGTCTGCAGAATGACCAAATCTTTTCTAGGCAGCTGTTTACAGAGATCTGCCACCTGAGCAGGAGTCTCAGTGATCTGCTAACATTTCAATTCTGTAAATACTTCCTAATAGTTATGTGCAACATCCTCTGAAGCCTCTAAACTCCTGCTGTGGGGGCGATGCTGAACAGCGAGTCCCTGTGCTTGCTGATTTCTTCTTTCGCACAAAGGGCTCAGCTCTGCCTGCAGCACTGTGGGTAGGAGTCAGACTGGTGTGGCATTGTTCCTGGGCTTGGCACTGACATGCTGCATAATGTGATAATCCCTGTGGGTCAAATCTGTGCTGTCTTTGGCCAAAAAACTGTACTCGAAGGTAAACTTCTGACCTTGTCGCTCTTTTTCCCCAAAAAATATTTTGAAAAGAAGTAATTGCTATCCTTTCATAAGCCATTCCTTGCTTGGATGATTTGTGCTACTGTGGCTTTTAAAAGAAACAAGACACTCCAGTACAAACAATCGAGGAGGCACAGCACCAAGGCAACTGTGTTCTTCCAAAATAGATCATCCTGTAGGGCTTAACTGTAAAGTCTCACCCATAGCTTCGTCTCCAGCAAGGATAATGGTGGTTTGTGTGTCTCATGCTCACTAGAAAAAGGTATCTATTATAGAAACACTTTTTAATTTTTTTTTTTATTATTTTGAGAAAAATAATTGCACTTGAGACATTATGGATCTAACCATGAGGAAAAACTGACATTTCTTGAGAGAATTTTTCTGGGCTTTTTGGCTCAGAGTTTGTTTATATAGATTCAGAGTTGAGACTCTGAAACATGCAGTGCTTCATCCTTGATTTGTGTGAGTACTTGATTTGTGTGATGTGCTGAAGGAGCATGAGCAAAGAAGAGCTTTATTTGAGAGGTAGTCATATTCTCATATATCACTCTCCTTAGAGGCAAACACTGTTGCAGTAAAACCAGAAAAAAATTACAGGGGATTTTATATAACAATGTAATATTTTTAGTTTGCACATTGCAAAATAATTTTGCAAAGGCAAAAAAGTCTTGGTATTAATGAATATCTAAATGAGCTGTAGTAATAGCTTCTACATGTAGGGCTAAAGAGCATAGTAGATTTAGTTTGATGTCGACCAAATTCTGTCACCAATTTTTCAAACAACCTTTACTTTTCTTCCTGTTTTGCATTTTATAATTTTAATATGTCTAATGATTGGACCTGCAACTCCTTGCGGATTCAAGTGAGACTACACAGACATCTATCAGCATGATTTACTGCAATCAAGTAATTCATTGCTTGCAGACTATGTCCTCATTTGCACCCAGTAATGGTGTTAAAAGTTATTTGTAAGCGCAGAAGTCTACAATTTAAGAGTGGTGCACTAAACGTGCTTAAGAAATCCAATAACTTGCTTTAAGAGGCATGCGATTTGGATTTCGGAAATGGGTGTCTGTGTAGATATTACAGAACCACAGCACTGGGGCAGCATAAAACCTTTGGCTTAGTTCCTACAGAGGGTGAAGATCTAACTGATGAGGAATGAGGTGAGAGATGAAGCCATTTAGCCACATCAACTGGTCTCACCAGAAAAGCCTGGCCTCTCTCCTGCTGTGGTTGGAGGAAGCAATATTTACTGTTCTCCCTCTACCCTATGCCAAAGCCCACGAACGAGAACGTGTCATAAGTTGTATTTCCTCCATGAGCAGCCATGCTGCTGCTCATCAACACCCTCCATCCATCTAGCCAAAGTGAAGGGGCCATTTGCAAACAAAGCCTTTTCCTCACACTCTTTCAAACAACCAAGTGTCCATGCTTGCTGGCACAGGTGAACACACTGACTTGAGCTCTGACTTTGGGCCAAAAGGGACTAATGGGAACTGCAAAATTTGCTGGGCATCTCTAGGGCAGACCAGGCTCTGGTAGTCTGGTGGGGAATTTGCCTAATCTACCCTCTATCTCAGAATCCATCAGAGCAGAGGTATCCAAACCTTCCCTCTAATAGTCCAAGCTCCCCTAAAAACACCCCAAGGCAAAGGAATACTTGAACCATAATTTCTCTATTTCCTAGCACTTGCCACATGGGAAATTGCTGCCTATGAGATTTGCCCCTGACTTCTGAGCTGGTGGCCAGAGCACAGACTCCGCTCCTGGCCATCCCAACCCTTGCCAGGAGGAGCAGCCCTGGGAATCTAGAGCATATGCTCCTGTAAGTTGTGCCTTCCTTCACCAACCTGTCTGTTTTGGCCAGCACCCTCTGAACTGCTGCCCCTGCTGTAGTTAGTCTTCATCCCTTTCCATGCGCATGAGTCGGTCCACCGCTTTTCCTTGGTCCCTTTCTCCTCTCTGGTGAGTAAGCCATGTCATGGAGGGTGGTGGAGTTTCCTCTTCAAAGATATAATCCTGCTTCTTGATGTCTACTAAGGATGCTCCTCACCCAGACTGGTGTACTGCCTTCCCTGCTTGGTGCTGCTGGCAGTGCTTTTTGATCCACGCAACATTTACGCATCAGAATCAGACACGCTTCAACATGTTCCATCTTCGACATGCTAGTACAGGCATTTCCCTGTTTATCACAAGCTGCTTTCATGTAGATGAAAAAGCCCCAAATCCCAACAGGTACTAAACAGACGATCAGCAAACACTATCTTCCCCAAAGATATGTTGTGAATTTTAAATTAATGAAGTGCTAACACTGAAACTGGTAACATTGTCTCCTTCTGGCAAACTCATGATGGGAAATCATGTGGTCTGTGAACTCCAAACCCTTGTCAGGCCTCCATCAGGGTGTGGTGAGACACCAAGATAGTGTGAGACTAAAGCTGAATTGGAAACCTGCACTTTCCAGTGATATCCCACAAGCGGCTTCCAGAAAATTCACAAAGTAATCAGCCCAGCAGCATGGATGTTTACAGCATGCTAACACCAATAGTACATGAGGCAAGCAGAGGTTGTACCTCTGTGTGAATGTGCCTCTTGCTGTGAGGCTCCCATGACACGTTTAAGTGCAATGATGCCACCAGTCAATTTAGGTTCCCCAGCCCATGCAGAAGCCAGACAGAACAGGACCCAGCTCTGTCACAGAGTAAGGAGATGCTATGCTGGGCAAGCTGGTTCCTCTGCACTACCAACATCATTCTGGGTCTGCGAGAAAAACAGAGGTGATAATTTTGCAACAAAGGAGGATCAGAAAATCCTTGGACAAATGAGCTGCTGATCTAACCTCATTCTGCACTCAATGAAAATAAGACATGGGCAAGAGCATGCAGCTCCTTATAAGGCCTGCTCTTTCCCACCAGCCAGATCAGAGTTAGCAAATCAACAGATGAGTCTGTTGCCCAGGAAGCATCCACAGCTGTGAATTGGATTGTTGGCTAATCTGCATGATTTTCAGACAATCAGCAAGCTGCAGATGTGCTTAAGTAGCTGACCCTCCCACGGATATACTGGGGCATTAAGTAGCAAGATTATCCACGTGCTTTGTGCTCCTACTCATTTGGAACACAATTTATTTTTCAGGCTTTGAATTAAAAATGTGTAGTAAGTAATGAAAGGAAAGTACTTTACTGTTGGTTAGAGGAGCAAATAAATGAAGTGAAGTAGAACAGAAGGGAGGACAAACCCCTCTACAGTAATGGCATTTGAAATCCTCAGAAGCTAGAGCTTTGCAGAGGTGCCAGTACTCTGGATTGCTCTGAGACAACCACAACCTCTGGGTCTGTATCATCCTGTCTTCATGCCTCAAGTGCCTGTGAGAGGGTGAAATTGGCTGCCAGAAGGGTGAGCTGAAGACCAAGACACAAGTGCACTCTGGCTTAGTGCAGCTGCAGTGGCCTACAGAGCACTGCCTGCCATGTCTGAGGAGAACCCTTCTCACTGGCCTGGGGATGTTTGGGACTGCAACTCTGCAGTGCACTGACAATGGTAGCTCTTAGGGACGTGCACACATGAGGAAAGAGATGGAAGGTAAATAATGTGACACAGACTGGAGACTATTAGGGAAGATCACTTATTTCTGCAAAATAAGGATCAGGACTGCTACGTACTATGTGGGCTCTTCCCATCCTGCACCAATGTCCATGACTCCTCCTGGTCCAGGGGGCATGTCTACCCATCCTTTCTTCTTACCTGCCAGGGGTCCCATCAAGTCTCCCAGAGACTTACACACCTTCCACTTGGCCCTGTTTTTTTTTTCTCTGGTGCTGGAAGCAGTGCCTTAGCCACACAGCTGAACTGCAGTTTCAATACTGTGTCTTGCAAATAAGAAATTTAGCATGGGATTACTGTGGATTTCTTTTTGTAGCTTAAGAGTTAGAGTCACAGGTGTTTATGAACTGGCATTAGCAGAGCTTCATGTAGCAGATACCCAGAACTTTCTCCTTCAAAGTGCAGTCATGGCTCTGAAAGAAAAGGATCCCACAGGGCAGCATGGACTGAGGCTAGAAGGGAGATGCAGAGTTGGGAGTATCCTATTGTCTGCTGCTCTAATATCCCTCACCTCTTACTCTAGGGAATCTAACAAAGAGGCAGCTGAGCTATGTGCACACAGCCCTGAGGATGAAGCCTCCTTCATCCTCACACTGGTCCTGTTGGTGCCACTGAGGAATGGTCTGACCATGTACAGCTGCAGAGGTGCAGGAGCCTGCGATTTGTAGCACCAAAAAAATGTTTTTGAACCATTGTTTCTGCTTAAAGATCTAGTACTTTTATCATGGGAAGGCAAACCACAGGTGCAATGTGATCAGGTACTATTCTTGCTCATCTGTGGGAGTCTGAGTGGGTATGAGCAAGCATAGGCAGCTGGCACACTCTGGTCTGCTCTGTACATGCACCTTCCTGCCTGATTACTGCTCACTTTCCTGCTAGAAACAAAAGCTGTGTTAGAACTTGGATTTGGCCACCAAGATATGCCAAGGTGGGTGGAAAGGAAGCTGCTTGTCCACCGACCAGTACACAGCATAGCAGGCTGCAAGTAGGCACTAGGTGCTCCTGGTGCTTGATATCCTGATGCCACTGGATCAGGTGATGGGCAGCCCTGGGCGGTGGTGGAGCCTGGAGGTGCAGACATTCTGCTGCCAGGGGCTGCACTAGCTTGGGACACTATCACTGTGTAATCACCACTCCTGTTGGCAGTGAAAGGCCAGCTCTCCAGGCCACCCTGTGCTTGCATCCTTTCCCAGCCGGATGCTACATTTAAATAGGCATCCATGGGCGCACATGCACCAAAGAAAGTCTTACTCCCTTGTGCCTGGAGGATAATTTTCAGTCCTCCTGTCTTCTGGACAGCTATTTTCACCTGGGAAGTACTGCAAAGCTGAAATTGAGCATTCATGGAGTACCCCTGCTTATGCTAAGTATGGGAGAGTTGTCTTGGCCCTGCAGTTGAAGCTGTTGGAGATAACCTCAGAGACAGGAAATGTTATCTGGGCACATATCTGACCCAGCTGTGGGAAGGTGATAGGGGCACCTGCCTAACATCTTGCTGTGCCTCGTGAAGAAAGGCTCCTGCAATCAACATTTTGTCACGCCCCAACAAGGCAACTCAATGTCTTGACACCGAAGAGAGCGTGGTTGTCGCTTGGGCAAAGCCAGGATGTAGCCTGGTGAATTAGGACCAGTCAGAGTTGCTGGGAAGGGGAATATGGCTGTCCTTGCCCCTGCATAGCAGATTCTGGGTCAGTGCCTCTGCCAGGCAGAGGTCTGCGCCTTTGCAGGACTGTGAAATTCTGGGTGAAAATCTGGGAGTTATGATCCTGAAGGAGGTGAGCTCAGGGAGGGGCTTCCTCCAGAGGATGAAGCAGAAATCAGCAGGCAAACAAGAGAAGCAGACTGAGCCACAGGGCAATGGGAGCCATTTTAGGATTAGTCACATTCTGGTTTAGATTTAAATCACAGTGGACAGGCATGTGGTTTGATTTCTGGGTTATTACATGGCTGTAGTGTTTAGAGCTAATTTTAGTCTACCTTCTGCTAACTTCTAATTGCTTGAATTGAAGACAGAAGATAAAACTAACCTAATTATTTTCACATGCTCAGTCTAGAATAATGATTCACTTGTATAGAAAAATTATTCTTATCACAGCAGAATGATTTCACCTCTTGATCGTATTCTTCTCATCATAGTTAGAGACTTGTTTATGTTTCATAATGAATTTTCATTTGCAAGAAGTTCAAGCTTGGCTTCAGAATTGCGCTCAGAGCTAGAGCCCTATTTATCAAATCTCAGCTTGGAAACAAATAATCATTCAAAGATTTTAAAGAAATACAGATGGTTGGAGGTTAGCAGTTGCCACAAAATATGTTGTGCTTCTGCTCTTCAAAAATACAATCTATAGTGCCCATCATCTCTCCATAATTTGAGGGAAACTATCCACCAATCAATGAAAAGCACCTGCTCTTGAGCTGCTTCACTGTACAGTAACAACAGTTTATACCTTGTAGTGGAATAGACTATGTTGTGCTAATGAAATTAATTCAGACATATTTAAAGAACCCTGCACCCCCAAAGCATTCTGGATGTAACTGACCTTTGAATTGCAGACATGTGCTGCAAAATGTGTGGTGTAATTGAACTACGTAAGCACAAATGTTACTGTAACATAATCTAGATATGTAGAGAGAAATTTTAATTAATGTTTTCCACTGATACATCAACTAAATATATCTTAAATAAAATAAAATGCAATGTAGCTTCTCTTATTACTGGTTTCAGAAGAACTCTTGTCTAGTTAGTGCCAAAGTACTTTGCTGGACTAGGTTTTAGATGTCTCAGGACTTAAACTCCTTAGATGGGTGGAGAGGAGGGAAAGAAATTGTTCAACACAGAGGACAGGGATGCTCCAGGAGGTCTTCTGTGGCTCTTAATGTAATGAAGAAATCACTCTAGATCTAGAGAATACAGTTGTGGCTGTTTTAGTAACATCTTTGGTAGAGAATAATTAAAAGCTAAAGAGAAGAAGGGGTAACTGGACTGTTACAATAATTCTCTCAGAAGTGTGGAAATATTCCTTATTATATTAGTCTTTGGCTGTTTGTTACCTGCAATCCTGTACTCAGACCTCATGCTGCTCAGGCTGGCAGCTGTGGCACTCAATGCAGCTGGTGCCCATGAACTATCTTGCAAGAAACATCTCACCTCCAACAAGTCTGCAGTGAATGTTCACCTCCTCTGAAGAAAGATGTGGCTTTCTACTGTCACAGACCACTCTCAGGTCTAATGTTTCAATATACAAATCCTCCTCCAAGTTAAGGGATTGCCTGGAGCCCAAGGGTTTCTAGAACTTCTCATTTCTTGGTGCTGGGTTTTCCACATCCTAGGAGGCTCTGCCCCAGCCCTGTCAGTGTGGCACCCATTTCACCCCACGCTTTCCACAGGGCTCGGTGTAACAGGCACCCATGGCATGATTCCCTCTAGCAAGCATCGTTCACCCTGTTACACCAAAAGAAGGGAGGGCTTGGGACACTGCCTGGAAGGACAGGGGCCTAGCACAAGGTGTCAGAGTGATTTGTGATATGCTGTTAGCAGTGTGTATAGTAGGTGTATATACTGGTCTTGGTCTGCCTCATTTCTGCTTTTGATGGTCTCTCCCTCTAATCTGGAAAATATGTGTTGTTGACCTAAAGAAGAATATCTGTGGGGGGAAGAAACCACAGCTTTCCTGAACTAGTATAGGAAGATGCTTTGTAGGCAAATTTTGGGGTAAAGCCTGTCAAACTGAAGACTGGCCTGGACACAGTTTCTCTGGCTCTAAACAAGTGCCCTGACTGTTTGGCCACTGAATAACAGAGAAGCACATTTTCCTCCAGTTGTTTGGTTTGAAAGAGTCTTTTTTATGCCAGTTTTCCTTAATGTGTGATAACCAAGTCCCCAGGGAAAATCTGGAGACAGCCCTGTATGAAGGGAGGAGATGACTAGCAGCCAAAAGAGACACTGTTACGTTGTTTAGCTCTGGGGTATTTTATACCCAGGCATTCTCCACGTGTAGAACTTGGCAAAAGATACTTTCCTCCTATTTTTTAGAACAGTCCATTCTGTTCTGCTCTCTCTCAGTGTCCCCAGTCAGATAATCCTTGCCTGAGGGGTGTGAAGTGGTTGCAGGGCATTGCTTTGAGCCTGAAGAGCAGACAGGGAAAGTACTGGAAAGCAATGGGCACCTCCAGGGAAACCCACCAGACCAACATCACCCTGAAAATGGGCCAAGGTAGCTGATGGCTGCTGCCCTTTTCACCATGGGCTTTGTGGCAAATGGTGTTTCAGCAGCAGGAATGTTGTGAACTCCATCCACTGTGTCCTGTGCAGGGACTTTTTAGGTTGTCTGTGGCTGGTTGTCTCCACAGTGGAATTGCAAGGTGGCATCATTCAGCCCCAGGTTGACAGATTTTGTAGAAAAGGTGGAGAAGTTTGTGTTGATCTGTCTTGGTGCTTACAGGCAAGGAAGTGTGTGCTGGGCCTTTTGCAGCTGTATGCTCAGGCATTGTCTTTTGTCCCCTCTGAGTTTCAGGTTGTCGGTTGCAAGAAACAGATAATAAAATTGGCAGTTCAAGGTTCCTGTTTTTTTCAGCCTTTTCTTCTCCAGAGTGCTCATGGCTGATAAAAGAATTTTATTTTTTTTCTTTATTTACAGAATAAGCCCTGTTCCTGCTCCCAGGTTTAAGACAGCTGTTTTGTAAGTGTCAGCACGTATCTGTGGCCAGCAGAAGCCCCTTGGCTGAAGAAGGGTCAGGCAGGTCCTGCCTTAGCTCATACAGGTTTTCAGGAAGCTACTTCTTCCCAGAAAGGCACTTAACAATGAGGAGGGGCAGAGCAGGGGCTGGCCAAAGGCTATGTGGATCTACTTCTTGAGCACAATTCAAGTTATTCTAAACTGTGCTAAGGGGATTTCACATGCCTGCCAAGAGCTCGTTCTTGCTGCCCTATTGTTGCACTCAAAATGAATGCAGCAGCAAATTTTCTCATCAAACCTATTTTTCCTTCCAGTGAAACTTGTGCATGTATCATTCAGCAAAAGTCGGAGGAGGTGGCAGTCAGTGGGAGGTGTTCTTGATGGGTCCTCTGGGGCTATCAAATCATATAGGATTGAGAGTTTTGGACATTTTTATATTGAACTTCCTCAAGACCTTTTCCATCTGCAAATGTGCAGTCTTTCCCTGTATCTTTGAAAAATGCTTTGTGTAATAGAATATTCTAGATGGCAACAAATGAACTTTCAAGCAGCTCTAGAGAATGCAATGCAAAAAACAAAGTGCTGAAACAAAGTTTCTTTCTCCTTCGAACCTCTCATGGTTTTTGATTGTCATTGCCTATTTGCTTGCTGTTTCTTTTTTTCTTTGGAAGAAATTTGGTTTGTTAACCAGATTATCTTCATTGTGAAATGATAAATGACTGCACCTCTGCTGCCAATAGTCCATGCTGCCTGGAAAATAAATCTGTGAGTCCAAGTTGTTCTAACAATTTGCTGATTTCTTTGGGGAAATATGAACAAAATTAATATGGTGCTTATGTAATCACTTATTAAAGCCATGACTAATTTGCATCCTAGTGGTGAAAGGAGGAGATAAGGAGATGTGGCATAAATTACATTACCGTATTTCTCTGTATGTCTTTCTGGAGCCTGAGGGTGCCTGTTGGCAGCTGCAGAGGCATGCCTCTGCCCTGAACTGCAGTGGCACTGTTGGAGAGGTGATAAAGCTGGGCTGATGAGTCTCGATAGACACGTGCTGGCTTGTGTCAGGCCAGCCCTCCTTCCCCATGCCCCTGATCTCTCCCTTGCTATGAGGCTGTTAAAAATGGCCAGTAGGAATTTCTGTGGACTTATTCTGAAGCAGCTGTCAGAGACAATCCAGCCTTTACTGCTCTAGTGCAGAAACCCTGTCCCAGCCTGGCAGGAATGTCCTTGGCATGTGTAAGTCATCAAGACTGAGCTCTGTTTTCTACACCAAAGTATGGTATAGGTATATATATTCCTCCTTCCTAAACCCTTGAAGTCTGAATTGTATTTGTTTGAAGTTTGTGCGCAAATGAAGGTACCAACATTGATAGTGGTGAGGCAACACTTTAAGCTCTGTGTCCAGTTGTGAGCTCCTCACTACAAGAAAAATATTGAGGTGCTGGATCATGTCCAGAGAACAATGGAACGAGTGAAGGGTTTGGAGCACAAGTCATATGAGGAGCAGCTGAGGGAGCTGGGGTTGTTAAGCCTGGGGAAAAGGAGGCTTGGGGGAACCACTTGAAAGGATGTTGTAACCAGGTGGGGGTCAGTCTCTTCTCCCAGGCAACAAGTGACAGGAGAAGAGGAAATGGCCTTAGGCTGTGCCAGGCGAGGTTTAAACCGGACATCAGAAAGAATATCTTTATGGAAAGGGTTGTTAAACATTTGAAAGGACTGGACAGGGAGGTGGTGGAATCACGATTCCTGAAGGTGTGCAAGAAAAAACTGGATTTGGCATTAATGACATAGTTTAGTTTATAAGGCTCTGATCAGCCAAAGATTGGACTTGATGATCTCAGAGGTATATCCCAATGTAAAAGATTTTTCAATTCTGTGGTTGCTGGCCTCTAGCTGCCTGCAGCATTGGGACCAGAGACACCAAGAAGCTTGCAACAGCAGCTGGGGAACATGACTCTCCCAAATTTGCTGCGTGGCATGAAAACAATGTGAAAAGCACAATTGTTTTTCAAGCTAAGTAATGAAAGCCTCTGGCTTCTAGTGTCGTTATCTTAAGTGGTGCTACTGGATGCTGAAAAGTTAAAATGTGTGGGAGGAGTGTTTGCTTAAAGCTCCACACTTCTCTTCAGGGCTGCTCTTTGGATTTTCTGTCCCCAGCCACCATGGAGCACTGTCAGCCTGCTTTCCTGGGTCCCTCTCCCCCTCATTCTTCCAGCCCTTCAAAACTGGACATAAACTCCCACTAGCAGCCCTTCCCTCACTGGTAATATTTATTTGGGTTTTCTTCTTCATATGTAGACACCTGATGCTCTTACACCTGAAGCCTCCATCTCTGTTAAATTTCACTGGCAAGGATAGAAAAAGGTTCAAAAGCTTTTGAGAGGCATATAGGATTGACAGATATAAACAGTGCCGTTACAAAAGAATATTTTTCTCAGGAAGTCAGGGTAAAAACAAGACTAACATTATTCCACTGTGTTGTCTGTATTCTGAATATATCCTGTGCAGGGTGGTATGGTGCCTCACTGGGACCTGAGCAAGCCCAATTGAACCTTCATGCCAATGGCACAGCATGTATGGAGTTAAGTTTGAATATAGGCAGTATGTCTTCTGTTTGGAGCGGCTGTGATGTTTCTGGTTTGGGAGCTAACTTATCTGGTGTTAGACTGAGTAAGCTCTCCAGTACATTGCATTGTGCAATGCAGACAAACAGTTAATATGAATTGTAGAATTCCCTTGAAAGCTGCTCTCCAAGTGTGGATTAGAGGCCAAATCTGGGATAATTTGAGCAAGAAACTCCTCAGATGCAACTGCTTTTTAAAAAACTCATATGCTATTCAAATGTTACTGCTGTTACACTACACCATTTACTGTCTGCTTACATCTGGACATCACACTGTGCCTCTGATCCTCTCTGGGCTGTTATCAGGTCACCACTTGAAGTTTGGTGGTTGACACCCAAGAACATTTAGGGAGAGAATATCAGGAAAAATAAAGGGGGTACAGACTGATTCTCTTTGGATTAAGGTGAGAAAGTAAAGGAAATCAGGGTTGCATGCACAGCAGGACATGGTTTATGGGCAGCTGGGGGCATTTCTGACAGCTCTAGGAATATGGACTGTAGCATTGCTATGTTTCCACCTGCTTTTTTCTTGTCAAAATTCAGTCCTAAGAGTAAAACTGTCATTCTCAGAGTGAATGTTTCAATGGGCTCCGAAACTCCCACACATGCTCCATCTGTTCTGAAAGTTGCTATGCCTTAGCAGGGAGAGAGGCTAAATTTATTCTGGGGTCACCTGACACAGCGTGTTCTGTAGATATGGCCTGCCCCACACACATATGCTTTTCATATGCAGATTGCTATAAAACTCCAGACGGCCCAGCCCTATTAAGCCCAAATACTGATTTGCTGCAGCAAGTATGTTCTGCTGAGAGGCAATGTCCTTCTGTCAAAGGGTCCCTGAGGTATGGACCACAATAAGAGGGTGTGTAAAGCATTTGTTGGACTGTCACCACTTCTTCAGTGCACAGCAGGGGGGAAAAAAAATCACCAAATTCCCCACAAATAGGCTCTCTGACTTTGCACCAGTCTTCATGCATGTCATACTATCACTGTCCAAATCCTTCACTGCCTCTGTTCAAGTGGACTTGACATCTAGCATTTGTTCAGAGATTCCTTGCTGAGGGTCAGTGATCCAACACTGGACTCCCTGTGGAGTCTACTAGGCCAAGGTGGGCAAATGTTCCTGTCTCAGTGCAAACTCACCTCATGTTGCTCTTGGCTTGTCACCCACTCTCCTTCCCCAAAGCCTGCCTGTAGTGGCTCGCAGAGTGAGGGTTGCCCTCTGGATGCTCTGATCCTCCCCATGCAGAACATTTCTGTTGGCACCAGCAGCACCAAGGAGAAGTGTGAATACAGGAGGAGTACTCATGTATGCAGGTTTTGGGCAGTTGTCCTGCATGCTGATGATGGCATTTCCCCAGCCCTTTTTCTGCTACTGTTCTTTTAGGTGATGCTGGGATATGATGACTGATTGGGTGGGAGCCATCATAGTACATAGGAAAAGCAACACTGTTGTTACACCTTTGAAGCTTCTGAAAAATGAATGCTATCGGGTAGGGAGACTGATGGTTCCTGGTACTTTCCAAAACATTAATTCAGCACATAAAGACGTGAAGCACAATTGACTTAAACTTCTCAATACTGGGAAATTTGGGGCTTGCCTTCTGTAGTATCACTTTCACAAAAATCTTCCCCTATAAGAAGTGCTCCTCTAGCCTTTGTGGAAGCTTGTCAGAATTTCCCATTCCCAAACCCATGTACAATGAATTGGGAGGCAGGAGTCCTGTGAGGGCACAGGGAGACCTTGCCTTGCTTGGAAGAAGGCTGAGCTGAAGTCAGTTGTGAGGAAGAAGGAGCTGAGGCCTTGCTCACTTGTCCCTCCCCAGTGGAGAACGGACTCCATAGATGCCCATAATGAGGGCAGAAGATGAGGGTATAATGAAGTGCTCACACCTCTGAACTTTCCATTCCTCACTAGGCAAAGAGATGGAGCTCTTCCAAGTAATTTCCATTTGTTCTGGAGCAACCCAAATGCAGTGCAGCAGTGTTTAATGATGCCCATAAATCATTAAGCGAGCAAGCTATAAAAAAATACATGCAAACAAACCTTGTGCTATGATCTGCATGTAGAGGTTGAGGTTATAAAGCTAACAACAATGAGTTAGGTACAAAAATATAGCCAGCACTGCACTGGACATCAAGATAATCTGTGTTGGGAAATACTACTCTTTATCCCATGGGCTATTGTTATTGGCCTAAAAAATGTTCATTACCATAGTTACATGGAAGTTTTCAACCAGAGCTAGTTCAGGCAGCCAAGGCTTAGAAATGCTGGCACAGTCTGTGAAACAGGAATGCCGATTTCATCCCTATTTATTCCAGTGGTTTTGTATTATATCCTAGCAGTCTTTATAATTTGAGAGTTTTGCCAATTCCCTTCACTTTTCCTTGTGTTTACTGGAGTGTGTATCCTCTTGGGTCTTTGGCAGAGTGTGTGAGAGCAGCCTGGCCTGGTGGAGCAGTAGGACAGGAGCCAGCACTGAGGGCTGTGGCAGTGGGCACCTACCTGGGGTCTTTCAGAACATCTCTTCCAGCTGTGTGTGTTTCCATCTACCACTTACTTTGCTGTTTGCAGCACTTTACCCCGTCACTCCTCAGCTGCTTTGTGCTCTCCAAGCTGTAGTAAACAAAAGATGTCATCAAGTGAAATCATACATCAAATATTTTTTCCCTGCCTCAGCAGCACCTGTAAAGTATGGCAGCATCTGGGTGTCTCCAGTAAGGCACACTCCTCTGGAGTGAGAGCCTCCACGTTAGTGCTGGATCCTGAGAGAGCAGGCCTTCCACTTTGCCTTCAGACACTGAGCTTTAGAAAACAGATATATTTTGATTGACTCTGAGATTAAAGAACTGTTACAAGTTTATATTACTTGGAGGGCCTTCCCAATAGGGCTATTTGATTTCCTTCTTTGATTACTCTTGTACAATACTGTATTACCTCCTGTGGTGAGTGCGCATGCGGCCAGTCTTCGGGAGCCTGGTGAACCAGCTGGAATGTGATTTCCAGAGCCTTTGGCAGGGAGACAGATGCAGCCTTGGGGCTGCTCTCACTGCCTCCCATTTTCACCTCCTGCTTCATAGATCACAGCTGAAGGATGTCCACAGTTTGGGTTTGCTGTTATTTTTCCAACACTGTAGTAGCATAGAAGAACACAGGGGAGATGGTGCTCTTTGATCTGAGACTAGGGAGCACTATAAACAGGCTAGCAGAAACTGTTGTTATACAATACAAATGTTTAGAAAATGTGCAAAAACCATGAAGGTGGGATTAAGATATACCTCAAATGAAATGGTTGTGTTAGACTGAATGGACTTTGTTTGTGCCACAGACTTTCCTGCCTCCAGCCCACAAATAATATTGCCAGATAGTAAGAGGATGAACATTTCTGATAGTGTTTGTAAAAGCTATCACTTTGAGAGCTTTGATGTGGCCCAAAGAGTAAAGGTATATTGATACCAGTGAATTGAGTCTTCTGCTAGTTACTAAACAATTTGGACCTGTTTCCTTATGTTACAATACACTGAAATATTTGGTAATGTCTGACTCATGGCTGTTCTATGGATTTATCTCAAGACAGGAGATGCAAGAGTGAAAGGGAATTTTCTGTGTCGAACCAAAGGGATGGCTGAAGGGAAGCCTGCAAGGATTCAGTGTGGCAGAATGGGTGGGCTTTGGGTTTCACACCCTTTGGAGCAGTGCTGTTTTGTCAGATCTGATTTCCATGGATGTAACCCACATTGTGTAGCAAAAAAGATTTGTGTAGCAGCTTGAATGGGGATGCATTTTTAGCTTTGGCTGTCTGTAGATTAAAAGGTCAGCTTTTGCATCACTGGGTACACAAGTCATTTAGTACCATGAAATGTTTCACCAGCTTATGGTTTAAACATCAGCTTCCAGCCCTGAAATGGGTTCAGCAATATTGCCTTTGATTAAATGGTGCTAGCAAGATTAAATTTGACCCCATACATGTAAAAAGTTAATAAATTAAAGTTTCCATTCAGGATAGGGTGGGAATAGGTAACCTGGTTTTAGGGAGAATGATGATTGCCTTCTTTCATGACTTAGAGTTTGGAATAGGCTATGTGCTTCAGTGGCAAAAGGAGAAGAAATCCAGGTCTGAAATATCAGCCCACCCTGTGATAAAGGCAGGTTTATTAAGGCCCTCTTCACTGGAGAATAACACTCTCCTAGGGGGTGATCATTCCAGAGACATGTTGGGGAAAGACCCAACATCTACATCCCAGCAGATATCTCATTGAGGAGAGCACTGGAGCATTACTTCACCCAGAAATTCTCCCACTAATTAAAATTTCTGCAGAGTAACACAAGAAAGAGATTGTGTTAAATATTTCAGAAGCTGTAAAAAATGCATTAGAGGCTTTTGCAGGCTACAAGTCTTGTTCCAGCCACCCTGCAAACCCAGGTCCTGTTTTAAGTCCCTGATGCCAAGAGGTGAGTATGTGACCAGTTCCCACAGACCTGTCACAGGAAAAACAGACTCATCTAGGGGGAATTAATTCACTTTATTACCAATCAAATCAGAGTAGGATAATAATAAATAAAAATTAAACCCCAAACCACCTTTTTATGACTTCTTTCTTCTTCCCAGGCTCATTCCCATTTTCTCTGACCTCTTCTACAAGCCACACTAGGGGATTGAGAATCAGGGCTGCAGCCAGTATGTCACATGTTGTCACTGCCATTCCTCCCTCCTCAGGGCAAGGATTTCTTATGCTCACTGCCTGCTCCAGTGTGGGTTCCTCTCTTCACAGGATCACAGATCCTGCCAGAAGCCTGCTCTAGCATGGGCTTCACACAAGGTCACAGCCTCCTTTGGTCACACACCTGCCCCGGTGTGGGGCTGTCCATGAGATGCAGGTGGATATCTTGGAAAAGCAAAAATGCTGTGGAAAACTGAAGATCCCAGGGGGATGAAGTCTAAGTCAGAAGGCCGTTCAACTGAAATACATTTGAAAAATTTGTTAGCTGGTGATCTGTGGGAAATAAGATTTGAAATATACTATACTTGAACTCACATTCACATTGGGAAAAGTATGTGTGCATGCAATTAGTACACTATATTCAGTAGACTTTTCCAGAAATATGCACTTGCACAAAAGTATTTTCTGGAAGAAAGACCAGATAAAAGGTTATTTATGTCTGCTGATGCAGACAGAACGATTCAGGGTAATGAATGCTCCAATCAGAACAATCTCTCAGAGACATGCTACTTCAATAACTGCAATAATACAAGAAAAAATGGCTTAATTTTTCTGCTTGGAAGAGAAAGCAGTAGTCTGTGGGGAGGTTGCTCAGCTAGAAATATCTTCTTGATAACAATCATATCTGCTCAGGTTTCTCTTGCACCTTGCAGCTGTCTTGGCACAGCTAAGAGATCTCCTGATCTGCTGAGTGAATGGCAAGATTACACTTTCGCAAGCAGTGGCAGATTCAGACATGCTAATTGCACTGTGGGGCCCAGGGTCATAGGGTAGCCTAAGGCTGGGAGCCCAAGGGGAGTCTGGCCTCCCTGAATGCAGAGCTTCTACTTACATGGAAATGAATTAGCTGCAGACCTGAATAACAGATGTCTGCGTTTGTGTTTGATTATGGCTTCATATCTGCAAGGGATGTTGCAAGGGAAGCTGGATCATCACCTTTAGAAGCAGGTATATAAAAAGACTCTATCAACACCTTGTGGTAAAGCAAATAGAAATTCACACGGGATTTCCTGTCAGAAATTAAATCCTGACAGAGTTCAATCCCGTGTTTTCTTTCAAATAGTTTGTATTTTTTATATTCCCTTACTGATATAAGGTGAAGAATGAGATGTTCATGTAATGAAGATGTGGATTCTCTTTTCAGCTAGTTTAGTTCCTTCTTGCTGTTTCAGTTACTACTTGTAAAGTTTGCTTGTCTGCTAGAAAATGTGTTTTCTTGTGTGTTTGATCCTGGATTCCCTGAGAGAACTCAGCACAGCTGTGCAACATGAAAAGAGCCTACAGGTCAGAAAACCATGTCATCTTCATGAGCTGCCAGCACCTCTCTGCACATGAGTACAATTTCGAGAAAGCAGTGGCCTTTGCCTGGACAATAATTTCAGCAGAAGTGAACCAATTTTTAACCAAAGTAATATTCTATGTTATATTCAGTGTACTTGCGGTTAATAAGAGGTTTCCACTCACTGTCTGTTTTCCTCTTCTGTAACTTTCATGTCCTTCTTTATAGAAGGCAACCTAACCTCAAAATATGTGTGCCATCATGACGTAAAGTAGTATGGTAATTCCTAAAAAAATATTGTATTTGGACGAAAATTCTCATAAACATCTCTTTTATTTGCTCACCGTCAGACAGATCAAGCTGTTGTCTTTTCAAGCACTTCGGGAACAATGCCCCTCCCTTTCAGCATTCTTCAGTTACCTGCATGTAATGTCACTTAAAGTACATTAATGACACAGAAGCGGAGGAGCAATCCTTCACAAACTGTTCTTGAGACAACATAGTTCTGGAATTGAGTCCTCTTTAGGTCTCAACAGAATAGACTAGCTGCAAACTCACTTCTGGAAAACCATAGTATGAAAATGGAAGTTTCCTTCCTCTTTAGCTCTTTCACATCCCTGTCCTTTTCCTGGTGTGAATCATAAAGATACAGATCATTTACAAACACTCAATGACAAACATACTTCCTGGAAATCAGTAACAGTATTTATTCTCAATAAGCACTAAATGCATATGATTGCAGGTTTTACATCGAGATAACTCTTGAACGTGTTTTCCTCTCTTTACAGTGAAAGGAAACTTAAAAAGGTGCCAGGTCTAAGTCTAGTAATAAAGACCATGGGTCAACATAAAAGAAGAGAAATAACAAGAGAAAACAAGGAAAGGAACTGGGTACTTCAGGTGGTATTTCTAACACTTGACACACAGGGTAGTTTAACCAGCAGTTTAAAAGATTGCATAAGAGCAACTGCCTTTATTAGTACAAAATGGATCCTTACCCTTCCTGAGAAGCAGCTGCACAAGGTGGAAAGCAAGACCATCTGAATTGTGGAGAAATAGGAAGTTGATAACTTATGCATATCCCAGGCTCCATACCTTTCATTTACCAAAAACAAACAAACAAAACAAACAAAAAATCCACCACAACAACAACAAAAAAAAACCAGAAAACATTTACTAGAACCTAGGATACCCTAGGAACATTCTTCTTAAAGCTATTCATTTCTGCACTGGTAATTTCTGCATTCTGGTAACAAATGTCCCTGAACTTGTGATAAATATAACTTCACTGCCATCTTAACAGTTTGCTTTAAGACCTGAGCAAAGTAAGCATGCTCACATGGCACTTCTGGTGCAAAATCTTAATCATTCAACAGTGTGATGGAGTTCATAATGCCAACATGAAATGTCTGTGTTTAACCTCCTGTGCAAAACCTGATCTTCCCACTAATCAGTTCTTAGTATGAAATCCTGAGCCCCATTAATGTCAGCGGCAAAACTCACAGTGACCTTAACATATATGTATGATGGAAATAATTGAATCAGAGCAAGCTGACCATTTTTTCCATGGAAGCATAATTTATTAAATGATTACTTTATTCATTGTTTCTATGACACAATGAAATTTAAATATTTTAAATTTATTTTGTCCTTGCCATCATGACTATTCAGTGGAAAAACCTATGAAAGCTAATCCTAGTCATTAGGTTGGTGATTCTTTTGAAAACTGAACTTAAAACTACCTGTGCAAGCCTAGTGTATAGATGTTAATTGCAAGCTAATTGCAATGGAAATGCACATAATGCTTTCACTCTCCTTACTGTTGGAAGATTGCTGATAAGCATATTGTGAAGTCTTTGAATTTCACTCTTATTCTAATCCAGTCACAAATTCCAACAAAAATTGGTTTGGGGCTATGAATGACTTATAAATACTCCCAGTTCACATGGGGAGGCATGTCACAAGATTTTCTTTCACCTCAGTGAAGGATTTGGATTTGTCCAACTTGATCCCAATGTGGTTGATATTGTGCCACATGACATTGTGCAGCAGCAGGTACACGATGCAGCTGCTGCTGAGCAATGTGAACTTTTGACTAACAGAATCTAAACCCAGTGGGTGGATGGTGATGAATTCAAAAGATTGTAGCCTAGTCTACAATTCACTTAGGTGATTTTAGAGATCTCTTTAAAAATCCTTACAGAAAAGCCTTTGTAGAGAATGGCAAGGAAATGTCTAGGAAGAAATACCAATTTTCTCCACCAAGTTAATGTGCTGAAATACATATCCTTACATGTAGGAAGGGCCTATTATATGAACAGAATTAAAGCTACATGTGAATAGGAAGAGAATAATCTCAGAAAATAATGTGTGCTAGGGTATCACTACTGTTTATAAATAAAATGAAGTTTACTAATTTTCTTATACATGTTTTCCTTTATAAAGGGGTGTAGGGGAGCTATCCAAACATTCTGAAGCTGTGGAAAGAAAATATTTCCCTGACAGTCCTCTCAGTCTTTTTTCAGTGCTGAAATGTTAGTTCAGTGGATTTGTCCTGACCCCTGCAACAGCACTTGTCTGGTCTGGTCTAGTCCAGTTCGTTCCCACAACTGAAGCTCTCTGGTCATCTCTCCACATGCTTGTTACTGTATTTGTCATTGTTTACATCTATTTCATGTAGCTGTAAACGAACCTTTACTTCATTTAGGGTCATTTGGGTATGGTGAAATGACAAACAGTGTCCAGGTCTTTCAAACACAGGAAGCCATGACCAGAAGAGGAGTGTTTAATGGGGTCTAACAGGAAACAGTCTCCTTGGAAATGGAGATCTATTTACAAACACATCAAACAAGAGGGACCCTCAGGCCCTGGGGCAGAGAAAAGGTGCCTTTTTTTCCATAAACATCATCTCAGTATCTCATATCAGACCACTGGCAGGGCTAGGGTTGAACAGAGCTGTCCAGTGGATCCGCTTTGGCTGACTCATTATGGGTAGAGTGGTGGTGATGTTGCTCCTGCCAGGATGGATGCTGAGGGCTGGCACCTTGTGCCTTCCTCATGATATGGCTTCAGGACACTAGGGGAAACCTTTGCTGTCTGGATCCCAGGTATCGTGGAGGATGTCTGTTTCTGTGCTCATGAAAAATATTTGGAGAATATCTGGATTCAGTTTAGGCAGGCACTTGGTGAAGATGGATATTTCAGAAAGAACATATATACTGGTGAGATCTCTTAAAAATAGAAAGAGAAGAATCTTAGTCCAGACCAGCCATTCAATAGCTTTGAATTTTGAAGAAGCTCTAGTCATTAGCTGAGTTTTGCTGTACCAGCTCTCTTCTCAGCATTGTACTTTACTGATTTCTTCTCCAGGAGCATCCAGAGGAGTGGAGGTGCATGGATGGTTTAGAAACAGAGTGACCATTCATCTGGTGACTGGTCATCATAAACTGCAAGATGACTGGACACACTAATTGAAAACACCCAAGCTCAACATACGTAATAAACGACAGATAAAAGAAAAATCACAGTATTTAATTCTTTCCTGCCCCCCAGGGTTACAACGAGCATCTTTTGCTCTGTTCTGCCCCAGAGGAGAGGGACATCAGGCTTCAGGTCACCAAACAGCTGCGTGTGGAAGGCTCTCTGTTGACTTCTGAGAAAAGGCTCATCTCTTCTGCCTCTGGTGTGCAGCAAACCCTGAGGGTGTGAATACTTTCCATGCATCACTTTTGTGTTTTGCCTTTTCATTGTGTTTTGTAGCTGCTGTTTTTTCTCCAGGTGTTGACAGCAGCCAGGCCCTGATCACGGGAGGTGACTGAAGAGGATCCCTGATCTGGGTGAGCTCTGGCTACCACTGCCTGCAGCAGCTTCCTCTGCCTGCCATGAACATTAGCATTCATCTTTGCTGGAAGTAGTGCTAGGGGTCTTCCAACCGGTGCCAAAGTCGCTTGCCACAATATTTTCACCTGTGCATCAGCTGGAGTGCCTGTACCCATCTTTGGGGCAGTTGCTAAATCTGGATATACCAGCTCTTGGAGCCATAGCTGTTGCCGTAGAAGGTGATGGCTCTTGGCTCAAAATCTTTCCTTGCAAATCTCAAGATCTTCCCAGCCATTGGCTGCAAGGAGAGTTCTGTTTTGCTGGAGGCTGAATAAGGACTCCACCGTATGGGCCTGCATGCGAAATTAATCAGGCTGTGACAGCTCAGGTTTCCAAGTGTTTTGACCACCTTCCTAGAGCCTTTCAATGTAACATAATCTTGTAATGAATTTCACACAGAGATGCAAAGGATGCAAATAAGCAACTCCCCGCCTACTGCTACTGCCTATATTCATTAGTGAGACAGATTGCACAGGGTCCGCACAACCACAAGAAAAATGTAAAATGCAAGCGGGCAGGAAAGAAATAAAGCAAGCAAATTTATTCCATACTTCTCTCTTTTAGGAAACAATCAAAATAGCAGTACTTATCAGTTATTTGCCATTTTCCTTTCTCACTAATTGCTTTTTATAAATGGAAAGAAGAAGATGAATCACTTAAAATTGCATTGTGTAGAGAATAGGGACATTTCAAAGCTGCATTCCAGGTGCAGGGGGACTGATATGGAGTGTGATTCCCATCCCTACTGCATACTGCCTGCAGGACTGATTGTTCACCTCCCAGTGGCAGTCCCTGAAGAAGGACCAGCTGTCCAGGTGCCTTCCAAGCCCCTAGGGATGTGCAGCACCCAGCTGGCAAGGGTGTGATGCCCCCAGGGTCAGTCTCTATGATGGGTTGCATCTTGGCCTCCAGATGCAAATCAAGATCAGGTATCACATTGATGTCATGACTGTCTCATGAAACCACAGCAGTGGTTTTCATTGAAAAACCGTCATGTATGAGAGTGATTTTTGTATTGCAGGTGAAAAGTATTAGGGCTTTTTCGCCAGATGGGAGGATCACAGAACAGGGTGGGGATTTTTGATGAGACTCAAAATGACTGACATGTGAACGTTGCACATTCAAATTAAAAAGCTTTCAAACGAATCAGTGAAACCCTCCTCCCTTCTTCTCCCCCTCCCCCTTTCCAGTACAGATTTGCACAATCTGGTCAACAAGAGTGACCTGATCTGGTGCTTTCAGCCATTATCCTCTGTGGAATTAATGGGTGATTGAGCCATCATCATCCTGCCAAGACTTAGTGAAGTATCGTTGTCAGGAGCTAGTGGCCATCTGTTCAGCAGGCTTATAGTAAAAAAGCATAAAGAAATTGAAATAGAATAAACCCACAACATTTAATTACTTCATATTTTGATATTTTGAACTTAAAACAATTACATGCTTATGATTTTCATCAGAACATTTTTCCTAGACTATTTTAAAAGATGGTGTCATAAATAACCCTAACAAGATTTTCAGAAAAGGCACTTTCTTTAGCTGGTCTATAACCTATAGAAACAAACCACAGACAAAACAAAACTGTGTGCTTTCAGTAATAAATTTTCTTTCTAAGAGGAATGTGGAATTGTCTACATCTCTGCCTTTCAAAAAATTTTTTTCTAATAAATGCCCTGCTCAAACTCTACTGAAGAGTGGCTTAATGGTTTCCCAAAGACTAAACCCATTGCAGAACAGTATCCATCCCAACCCAACCCAAGATACTTCCCAAAATTTAGGCATATGATTTAAAATATGTCTGTCTTTGTAAGGGAAACAAAATGACAGGTTCATTATGAAGTGAAGGTACCAGCTGAGGTAAAACTTGTTGTGGTCCTTCCAGGTAAGCTCGCTTGAACTTGTTGAATCAAAACAGAGTCCACAGTACCCTTAAATAAATATTATTTACATCTGAGGAGCAATATTCAGGAATGTCAGCAGTTCTAACTGACAATTAGAAAGGCATTGCCAAATCTGGGTGACGAATCAGTTATTAGTAGAGGAGTCAGACAGTGCTAATCTGTTCACCAGCTAGTCAGCACTTTCAAACAGCCTGTGGAGATGGCAGATGTTGTTTAATTAGCACAGACATCTTGTCTACCCTTGCACTGATGCTGGGAACAGTCAGTGGTCAAGAAGCCATGTTTGTCCCTTTGATTAAGAGAAGTGTTTGAGAATCCCCCTCTTCTCAGCATGCTTTTCTCTGTTTATGTTGTCTTTCTGAAGTGGCATTATTTTGAATGTCAAGCAGATTTCACCTTTTTCATTGACTTGGGAGATTCCATTTTGAAAGTAATACCAAAATACCTGTCACTCTGTCTTCCTGGGTGGAGAAAATGTTGCAATAATGTGGTTGGGACAGTGCAGTCTCACTAGGTCTGTAAGCCCACATGCAGAGCACTCTTGTCCCAGACACCACTGCCTTTAGATGTTGCTGCTGAAGACAAGGACAGGGTCTGGGGATGCTGCTGTGTAGAGGGACATCCTGGGCTGCACTAGCCAGTTGATGCAGATACAGCCATTGTTCACATCTGGAAAGAAATTCTGGGGCTTCTCAGCACAGAGAGGTCAGGGCTCTGGGAAGGTGAAAGCATGGCTGTGCAAGCCCCCACAATGACCATGTGGGCTCCTTAATCAGGGGCAGGGCACACCTCCACCTGTGCCAGGGCTGAAGCACCAGCGAAGCCTGAGTGCCAGCAGGCCAGCACTATCTGCCACAGTGGCTCTGTTGTCTCACCAAGTCAGCCTCTTAATAGTCAAGGATGATTGGATTTATTCTTGACTCTTTAGCCAATGCTCCCTGCACCAGCAAGGCAGGGTCAGTTTCTGCACATGAGACTTCTCCTGAAATCAGTGTTGCACCAGCCTCTGGCAGCAAGGGAGCATGGACATGGACATGCAAACACACACATGCAGGCATGCTACACAAAAGAGCCAGGCAGGGGTCTTCCAGGAGCAAGGAGTTACCCCTGTATCTGGGGAACTGAAGAAAAGCTTCTGGTTTGGGAAAATAGCAAAGTCAGGAATTTAATTGCTGTGTTATGTAAATGCAAGTTGATAAGTAAGTGGTGAATGAAAGTTGCTCCCTGGTCTCCCTGCACTCATCAGACAGTCCATCCCTGGGGCAAAGTTGCACAGGGGTGACTCACTGACTCCCTTGCTAGGGAACAATCCCCCCACTCCAGTTTATTTCCTTGCATACAAGTTTATTTCCATGCAATACAGCTGTATTGCATCACCTGGCTGCAGACTGGGGTCTTGCACTGCATGTTCACTGTACCTTATGGCTGACAAGAAAAATAATTTCTTCTAATTCTGGATTATCTCTGGCATGAAATGTGTTGCTTGGAGTTTAATTCTCACTTCTATTTCCTGTCCCACTGCTGAGACTGCTACCCACTCCATCACATGCATGGTTGGGGTGACATTAGGTCACCAACAGTGACAAGTGTGTCATCAAAGCTGTCTCAAGACAACTTGACAACTTCCTGACAGCATGTAGCAGGGCTAAAGGTGCTTCAATTACATCCATCAATTTTGAATCCATGATTTCTTTATCCATAGTACAGTTAAAGCAATTCTGACAAATCTCTTCAGTTTCAATCCCATTTTTTTCACCCCTCAACTCCCTTTGTTTTCATTACAGGTACCTGGGATTTTCAATCACCTGGGTTTTCAGTCAGGTACCTGGGAGAGCTTAAATAAGTAGAATCATAGAATAGCTTGGACTGGAAGGGACCTTTTAAAGATCATGTATTCTACCACCCCTGCAACGGGCAGTGACATCTTCCACTAGATTAAGTGGGTCAAATGGTGGGTTAAGTACAACGTAATGTCAAGGTCATCACTAAAATATCCTTATGAAGCCATTACCTGGCTGAGAGCTCTGCAAATCCCTTTTCTGTCCAGCATGGCACAGTCTCTCTGGTGCAGAGCTCTCCAGAGTACTTCTATGACTTCTTTGGTGTGATACAGCTTATGGTTAAGTTGGCCATAAAGGCTGCAAGTGGAGGACACCCAGTATAATTTGGCTTGGAGCTAACTGGACTTGCAAAAGGCTGTACATGCATGTGTGTCTGTCCCTGGGGCAGCTCCGTTCACCGTTACTCTATCTCAGGGCTCCTGCAATTCAATCGAGCAGCTTTGGATTACAGATAATCATGAAGCCTTGGAAGCTAAGGTCTTCAGCAGTGTCAAATGCACATTTAATTAAAAGTAATAACTCCTGCAAGCTTACTCATGAGAACACATTACATTCAATAACACATTATCTTCCAAATGTTCCCTGTGCATTTATTATTCTTATTTTAACAGATGGATCCTTTAATATTTTAAACTTGGAAAGACATTTATTGGAATGCATATTTAAGATCTGTATCAGCTAGGAGATTTTTTTGAGGTTTTTTTTTGGTTGTTTTTTTTTTTTTTGTTTGGTTTTTTTTTTTTTTTTTTTGTTTTTGGGTTTTGTTTTTTTTTAAATTGAAATCATGTAAGTTCATGTGCATAAAAGATATTATTAATTTCCCCAACAAAACCTGGGGAAAAAACCAAACTCAAACCATAGGGTAGTAAATGGATTCAGATGGTAACCAAGAAAGTTTCTTGTGCTGTCTGTGTGGAAATAATATATATATATATATATATATATATATGTGCACTGTTGAAAAAGCTCTTTGTCCAGAAAAGGATTTATCTCTTTCTGACTGAAGGCTAGACAGACATAAATTGTTTCAGTGACCTTTTGCCCCTTGATATTGCTGAATTATGTTGGAGCGGAGGTGGATTTGGGATTTAGTAAAATGGTAAGCCCCTCTGACCTTAATTACTCTAATGCCTCCTTTAATCCCATCATAGCTATGCAAATGAAATACACTTCCTGCCTTTAGAATGAAGATTGCTTGGTCAGTTTGAAGCTGCAACCAGAAAATATAATGTTAAAATTGCAACAGGAAGACATTCAGGCCACCTGTTGGTCATTCCTGCATGGGTGTGATCAGCACTGTGCTGGGGTGTCTCGCTTGGCCAGCCACAGAGGAACTGTGTGGCTGCTTCATCGCTCCTGCTCATTGGGCTCATGGGGTGCATGCCACTAGAGAGCCTGCTGGAGTGTCAATGCAAGCTTCATTTCTTTTGATCTACTTCCACACAAATATTCAGGGCTAGCCTACAAGCTGATAGTGTGAAGGGCATATACTTACATGTGTATATTTGTCTGTGTGTGAGCAAGGCAAAGGCCATCAAGATCTAAGTGTAGCTGCATGGAGACTGAGTGCAAGCATTAGCTTTGTTGCTGTTTTGTGTATCTCAGACTTAAATGTGTCATCCTATATGTTGCAATTTTTGAATCTCCTCCCAGTCCGAAATACTTCCACTCAAAAATATATATACAGTTACCTTAAGTATTGGGCTGTTACAAACACTTTAGTGGATGTCCAGAGATGTATACATCCCTCACCTTTTCTGGAGTACCACCACAGGAGTCAGTAGCCCAGGCTCAGCCATACAGGGTGATGGAAGTCCCTTGGCTGCACATGTAAGCATGTGTTTAACTCCAAATGATTGCCTAATCTTGCTGGCTTCAAGATCAATGCACCAAGCAGCAGATCTGCTTGCACCAGCGCCAGGAAGGGCTGCTGCCATCCCTACACCCTGATGTTTCTCATCCCTGTGCCAAACAAGCGTGACAGACCCAAGGGTTCCTTGCCACATACCCACAGCATGCCAGCAGTGCTCAGGGCATAGGCCCGCTGTGTGCTTTCTTCTTTCTTTAACAGGCCCATGTCTGTGTTCCTGCAGCAAGAGCTGAGGCATCGGGCAGACATACACACGGCACTCCTCCTTCAGCTCCTGTGTGCTTGGAGAAGGTAACGAGGCAGAGGCAATGCTATCAGTACCGTGGGACAACTGCTTCATCACAGGAGCATGCTTGGAGAGCAGTAAATATCTCACCTGTAGGCCAGACACTTCTATTTAGTAGGCACCATTTGTGGCTTTGATATGATTGTGAATTCATCCATATGAGATGTAACCTGTAGTTCATGCCTTTTTAGCTACATTTTATGCCTATGGTTTTGCTGAAGGCACTTACTATTCAAAATTGGTTATAGAAGAAATCAAATGCTACAAAAATTTATTGACCTGGTTATTTGGAATTCCTTGTTCCAAACATACAACATTCAAACTGTATTGGTAACACTTAAGTAATCACAAAGCAATGCACAGAAAGGTTTCTGCTTCATGCAGGTCTTGCTGTATATGCATAATTCCTAAAATAAGATTTTAGCTGCAAATAGCTGCAATTATGAGCTTATAATTAACTTCAGCAAAAGTTCTCTGTGATAATGTGAGGCCAGTACTTACTGGAAAATTTCTTGCAAAGATCTGAATGCAAATGACACTAATTTTGCTTTACGGGGACTAATTTTTTTGCAGGATTTTTCAGTCATTACTCCAATTCTATGATCATGTTTAGCTTTGAAAAGGACAGCAAAGAAAATTGGGAAATTAATGCACTACTGAGTCTGACACATACTATGATCAAAGAAATACAATCAAGGCAAGGCAAGGCAAGGCAAGGAATCTCCCTGTGTTGAATACATTTGGGCAAAGGATTTCAAATAGCCAAACAGCAGCACATACAAAGCTTTGCTACACCTTACAGCAGGTATTTAATGGCTGGATAAGGGTTCCATTCTTATGAAAACCATTAATTTTTCAATGAATGACATCTGAGATTAATTCACTTGAAGCTTGCGAAGAAGTGACAAATCTGGAATTTCAGTTATGATACTTCTATCAGATTAAATGAGGACAGTCAATATATCTCTGAAGAAAAGGTTAGCAGTCTGTGGCATCTGGCTGCTGGGCTAGGTCACCAAATTGGAAAACATATTAGGAAGCACACACTATTTCCCAAATTTACACCTCGTCTTTGAGAAACGTTCACATTGCTGAGATATCTTTGATAAACCAGACTGAGTAGATTGTCTGCAGCTTCAGAAAAGCTGAGGGACAGCTGAAAGCCATCGTGGCACTTCTTCACTGCTTCACCAGGCCACCAGGTAGAGGTGTAATGGTGAAAATCGGCATAAGAGTGATGCTGTTAATCAGCCTGGAGCAGATGGGGAGAGGGGCGGGGGGAAGCCCGAGATACCTGTATCGGGGTGGGACAGCAGGGGGGAACACCAATGAAGCACAACAGTTTAACATATCTAACTCAAAGACCCCTGGGAGTGACACATTGTGTCTCTCTTACAGAGAAGTATCTGGTCTCCAGGGCAGAGAGAGGATCTCAGGCCCAGTGGGGTCCTCCATACCCACAACTTCCCCTTCTTTACTTATTAACAAGGCATCCCCCAGAGAGTTAGCTAATAGCTTCTTAAAACATGAAAACATACTTAGGAAGATAATAACAATCAAGAAAACCCAAAAAATGTTCTTGAGGACGGAGGCAACCCATCTCTCGAGTCCCCAGCTCACAAAAAGGTCTTCAAGCCACTGGGGTTCCTTTTCAGTCTGGAGTTCTTGGACTTCATGTTGGAGTCTCTGGATGTGGGTGTGGATGCCTTCACTGGGGCTGGAGAGGTTAAAGCAGCACAAGCCATCTGATTCCTCGCAGCCATGTCCATGGGGCAGGAGCAGAAAGTCTATGGCAGCTCGGTTTTGTAGCGCGGCATGCCTAACAGTCTCTTCATCTGTCAGGAGGTCACTCAGGACAGAGGAGGTCCGGTTGGCCTGCTTACCAAGCCAACACTCCAGGTGAGAAGGCTCACCAAGGGCTTTAGCAGCAGCTGCCCATGGCAAAAATGCTGACATCACCACCCTCTTTGTGTAGGACCGATCTTTAATTTGGCTATCGCAATTTTCATCTAATTGGGTGAGATTTTTCTTTTGGTGGGCCAATTCATTCCTTTTCAGCCAATCATGTATTAGAGTTGAATTTGGACTGAGGATGGTAAGCTGTCCAAGCGTCCAAGGACCTCCCCAGAGTTAGGAAGGGATTCCTGCCCACACTCTATCCCCACAGATCAAGAACACTCCCTGGGGCAGCACTCTGGGATAGTGAGAGGAGGTGGATCATGTGCTGCTGGTGTAATTGCACCATTTGGACTGATTGTAAATTTTACTGTTGGGAGTCACATTTTTCCTTGATGTAATTGCCTTTTGGTATTTTGAGGCAGGCCATGCACTGGTTACTGGGTGATAATTAAAATTCATGCAATAGGTAGCTTGGAGGATCCCAAAAGCTCTAATTCCTGGGGTTCCTCTGGTGCATGGGGCAAGATCTTTGTCCACTCATCCCAAATGTCTACCGGGTTGGGTTCTTTCCCTGGGAAAGGATATTCATGGGGCTTTAAAGGAATCCCTACTAGGCAGGATGACAGAGGGTTGGTGGCGCTGCCCATGGACAAGCACATGTGTTCTTGTTGGACCATCTTTGCGAGGGTGATCCACACGTTCTCCTGGGGCTGTGCTACTAGCCAGGCCTCTACGGCTAATGTTTTCAGGAGCATCCAGATAATCAGGAACATCAGGAACTCAAGGATGGTTTTGCTCTCCATTTTCTACAATAGGACATAAAAGATTAGCTCTGATTTTTGGAGGCGGGGGAGGGAGATATTTTCTTTCTCCCTTTCCTGTCTCCCCCCTCTTTAAAAAAAAACAAAACCAAAAAAACCAAACAATTATAAGCAAGGTTATTCTGTGTATTGGGGACACATGACCCAACACCAGCAGCAGCACAGAGGTGCACTTTGGTGCAAACTAGCAATTTGGGCTAGGCAACGAGGGCGAGAAGGGGAAGGGGGAGGGAGTAAAGAAGACTTGTGTACTGTCACGGTGTCAGGCGTGACGTTGGCAGTCGTCTCATTGCAGCCCTGGTTGCAGGATGGTTTGGCCTCTGTCTGGTTGTTGGTCTGGTGGCAGGTCGGTTCGGTGGACTCCGACGATGTCTCCGCTTCCAGGCTGCAGTGGACTGCTGTTTTTCTGGACCTGTGTGGGTCTCAGGAGACTTTGAAAGTTCTGAGTCTGTTGCAGGGTTTGTAGGGCCTAAATAAGGCTTTGCATTTTTCCCTGGAGCCACTTAGGTCCTGATGGTGTGGACACACACGCATACCCTCTCCCCCAGGTAATCAGTGGGAAGGGTCCTGATGTCAGTTGTGATTCAGGATCCTTGATCAGCACCGGCAGCTTCTCTGTGAGTTTGGCATGGGTCGAGTTAGAGAAGTGCCAAATTACAGGGGGGGTCAGGCTCTGTAGACGAGCAATTTAGAAAGTTCATGACATATAGAGCCTTACAGAGCCTCTCAATGGGAGGAATGATTTCTGTTCCTCCCTGCTGGTGATCAAGGACTCTTTTCAGATTTTGGTGGGTCCTCTCTACTATTGATTGCCCTGTAGGGGAATGAGGAATGCCCATGGTGCATACCCCCCACTCAATGAAAAAGTCTCTTAATTTGTGAGAGGTGTAAGCAGCTCCATTGTTTTAATTTGTTCTGGGACTCCCAGGGTAGCAAAAGCAAGGAGAAAATGTCAGATGGTGTGCTTGGCATTTTCTCCTGCATGGGCTGAGGCAAACACTGCACCAGAGAAGGTGTCTACGGAGACATGTACGTATTTGACTCTCCCGAAGGATGGGACGTGAGTGACATCGGTTTGCCATATCTGGCAGCTGTTAAGTCCTCGGGGGTTAACCCCGGAGTTAACGATTGGTATTTGGAATGATTGACAATTAGGACAGGTGGCAACTATTGCTCTAGCCTGGTCTCTGGGTAGTCTGAACATCCTCATCACTGCAGGCATGTTTTGGTGGAAGAACTGGTGGGACAATTTTGCTTGTGTGAAAATGTCAGGGACATTGGCTGCTCCAGCAGGCATGGCTAAGGCGTCTGCCCTCCTGTTTCCTTCAGCAATGGCACCTGGGAGATCAGAATGTGCCCTCACATGCATGACATAGTAAGGTTGCTTTCTGTGGGAGATAAGATATACTAATTCAGAAAGCAATTGATATAAATTTGGGTTAGAGACCTCTTTTAGAAATGCATGTTCTGCTCTCATAGCTATTCCAGCCACATAAGCCGAATCAGTCACCAGATTGAAAGGTTCTTGGAATTTCTCAAAAGCTCTGACAACGACTGCTAATTCAGCAATTTGTGGTGATCCCTCGACCACTTGGACATCAGATGCCCATTTCTGTGTCCTGGGGTCCTTCCAAGTCATGACTGACTTGTGGGATTTCCCCGAGCCATCTGTGAAAACCGTCAGAGCCTGGAACAGTGTTTTGCTCTGTAATGATTTGGGGACCAAATTAAATGTGGTTTTGAAAAGTCTGTGGCCAGGTGGGTGTATAGAAATTTGGCCTGAATAGCTATCGAGAGCGAACTGAAGGCTCTCATTGGTTTGGAGCAAAGGCTCCAAACTTCCAGTTGCCAATGGGAGAAAGATGCATGTGAACTCACAGGCTGCAAGAATGCGGAGATGGACTCTAGCTCTTTTAATGAGCTCAGCCATGATTTCCTGTGGAGTGGTGATAGTCTTAGTGGGCTGGTTATGTGTAAAGATCCACTCAATGATAAGGAGAGGATCCTTCAATGCCATGTCCCATTGAAAAATGAGCGCGTGTAAGCGCGGGGCCTTACCCAGGATAACCAGCTGGAAGGGCAGGCTGGGCTCATAGCAGTGGGCTTGCCGTGAAGACAGGGCCTCCTGGACCTTGGTGATGGATTCCTGGGCCTCCGGCGTGAGGGAGCATGGTGAATCGAGGGCCTCACTGCCACGGAGCAGGTTGAAGAGGGGCGCAAGGACTTCCGTTGTTACCCCAAGCAGAGGCTGTATCCAGCTGATGGACCCGCAGAGCTGATGCAAGTCCCGCAGGGTCTTGGGGTCGTCTTTGATGGTCAGCTGCTGGGGCACGAGGTCCGCTCACAGATCTGGAGTCCCAGGTAGGTCCAAGGGCAGGTGTGCTGGATCTTGTCCTCATGGATCTCAAATCCAGCATCCTCGATTGTCTGGATAGTTTTTTGTAAAGTCCGGTGCAGATAGTCATCGTCAGCAGCACAAACCAGGATGTCATCCATGTAGTGGAGGATGACGGCATCTAGGAACAGGGTCCTCACAGGTGACAGGATGTGGGCCACGTATCATTGACAGGTGGTAGGAGAATTTTTCATCCCTTGGGGAAGGACTAGCCAATGGTATCTTTTTAAAGGTGCTTGTCTGTTTGGAGAGGGAACCGAGAATGCAAATCTGGGGGCGTCCCGAGGATGGAGGGGTATGTTGAAAAAACAGTCCTTTATGTCAATGACAGCCAGCTTCCAATCCCGGGGGAGCACTAAAGGGGAGGGCATGACAGGCTGGAGGGATCCCATATCCTCAGTGACATCGTTGATCTTCCGGAGGTCATGAAGGGGTCTCTACCTGTCCTTGCCTGGTTTGCGTAGGACAAAGACAGGGGAGTTCCAAGGGCTGTTGGACTCAGTGATGTGGCCCTTGGCAAGCTGCTCTTCTACGAGGGCTTCCAGTGCACACAGTTTGGTCTCAGATAGGGGCCACTGATCAACCCACACTGGATGGTGCTGTTTCCAGGTGAGTTGGGGGATGGTAGGCGTGGCGCACTTCTCAGTGACCCCCACTAAAAATCCCTGCTGGGAATCCGCAGAGAAGCTCCCCATTGGGACAGGAGATCCCGTCCCCAGAGGGTGATTGGTGCTCTCACCACAAATGGCCTGATGGTTGCCATTTGTCCCTCAGGTCCTTCGATGACAATATTCCGTTTACTCCTCATGGAAGCTGTCATCCCTCCAATTCCTGAAATCATGCTTGCCACAGGTTGTAATTCCCAATTGTGTGGCCACTCGGAGCAGGCGATGATGGTAACATCTGCTCCAGTGTCTAGCATTCCTGGACGCTGAATCCTTTCCCCATAACAAAACAGGCTACAGTCCACAATGGGTTTGCAGGAGCCCACGAACTGAGTCCACATAGCACTGGGGTTGAGTGGAACATGATCTGGGCAGTCACTAGGAAGTAAAAAGGCTTGTGCCACAGGAGTCTGTTCCTTTAAATAATAAGGAGGGTCTATGCAGGTCAGAGAGATGGAAATTTCATCTCCAGGGTATATAGTTTGGACCTCAGGAACAGTATGAATTTGCCCTGGAGAGTTAGTTGGATCCCCAAGTATTAAGATGTTAGAGGGACCACCTGGTGGTCCAGGTTTCCCTGTGGGGGTTTTCTAAATACAGTCACCTTTCATATGTGAAGAGAGTCTAGTTACCAGTTGACACCGGGTTCCCATCTGAAGCGCTCCACCTGCTGGGCTTGATATCAGGGTCCCCGTGGAGGCAGGATGGTGGGTTTGGCAGGAGGGGTGGAGCGGTGCGGCATTTGATTTCATGTCGAAGCGCAGGGCCGTTCCGCGCTCTGCTTGAAGTTTCCCGAATGCCAATTCTGTCTGGGTGACTGTTGGTGGGCTGGCGGTTGTACAGAACGTCTCTCTGGACAGTCTTTGAAAAAATGTCCAGGCTCACCACAATTAAAACAACGATTTGTGTTGGGGTCTGCAGCATAAGCTCCAGATATCCCCTCTACCACTCCTTTAGCCACTGCAAGTGCCATTGTATTCTCACTTGAGGCAGAGGAGTGTTTGGTGCAGGCTTCAACCATCTGATCTATGGTTGGTTCTGGGTCCAGTGGGAGGGCTCACAAAACTGCTTTGGACTCTGGATTAGCATTGGCCATTGCTATTTTTACTAATTAATTCCTTTTGTGCCTGAGGGCTCTCTATCTGCTTTTCAATGGCTACTTTTAACTTAATAAAAGACTCAGTTGCCCCTTGCTTAATATTGGTGAAGCACTGCATTGGCACTTTATCATCAGTGGTGGTAAAAAGAGATATCTTAGCAGCATTAGCTATATCCTGTAAGGCTGCTTGTCTTGGTTCTAGAAGACAGGTGTCTGCTAGGGAGAGCAGGAGCCTCCCTTGAGATGAAAGAATGTAGACCCCCTCCCTCCGAATTATTATAATTTTGAAATCAAGGGGCTTTCAGGCAGAGATCTGGGGATAGGAATAACAGTTCTTTACTAGTATAACCAGGCAAACAAACAACAATAACTACAGCATTAACAAGAAAACAGAACTAGGGGCTCCAGGACAGCTTTCTCGGCTGAGACAGGATGGAGGAGAGGCTTTGTTTTCACAAACCCCTCGGGCAGTCAGTCCCGGTGCTCCTGCAGGGCTCCGAGGAACAGTCGGCTGGAACAGCAGGGACGAGCTGAGATCCTAGGCTGGTGGATGAGGTGGATCAGCAGGGATGAGCTGAGATCCTGGGCTGGTGGATGAGGTCGATCAGCAGCTCCGTGGTGGTGCCTGGCAGGACAGGGGATGCGAGGCCACCAATGAAGAGGGAAGGAGAAGAAGCAGCAGCTCCGTCTGAGTGATGGCAAAAATTCCCTTCTCCCCACCGCAGCAGCTCTGCGACCCAGCAAATGAATGTCTTTCCCTGAAGCCGAAGAAAGCCAACTAAAAACTGTCCCCACTCTCCTTTCCTGCCCCCTTCCCCCCCTGCGCCCGGCCACTCTTTGTCCTTTATCAATCACCCACTAAATACCCACAGTTAGGTTGTCTCCGCAGCTAATGGGTAAAAATTCCATGGGCAGGCCAGAACGACAAAACAAAACAAAAAAAAGGACACTTAATCCTCAACACTGCTTCAGGCAGATCCTGGGCCTGATTTCAGGGCTTTTGTAAATCTCCTTCTCCTGCTAATTGCTCTAAAGTAAAATTAGGTCTGTTAGCATCTTTAGAATAAACATCTGCCAATTGCTTTAAATGTTTCTTCCGCTGCCTTTCCCACAACATGTACTCTGCTGGGGAGAGGAGGAAGTTCATAATATTTTTGATGTCATGCGGGACCATGACATGGCAGAGAAGGAGGCTTCTAGCAAGTGTTTAAAAAAATGTGAACCCCTGCCATGTTCCCTGGCAGCTTTGCAAAGTTCTTGCAGTTCCCTATAGTGAAGGGATTCCCATGCAGCAACTTGTGCCCCTGTCCTGTCTCTCCTCATTATTACAGGAAAGGCAAGTATTTTCTGGGACAGAGCTGAGTTCCCCGCCCGTGTGGCTTCCCTCTGCACCTCAGCCCAGTGGTCTTCATACTCAGAATCTGAATAAGAAGATTCACTGCTCTCATCTCCTAGTGGAGATGGGGGGCGCTTGCTGGCAGCGCGGGGCCGGCTCGGGTGTCTAGAGCTGGCCCTTTTGTGGCCGGGTGGGGAAGCCGGGGTGGCCCCGCACTGGCCGGAGCCGTCCTGACCTCCGAGGCACTGGGACCCTGGAGCGGGAGCGCCGCTGGGGACGGGGCCCCGGCACAAAGGGACAGGACCGGGGTCCGCGACGGGGAGGGGTTTCCCAATGGATTGGGGGGGGGGCTTGACGCGGTTACACTCAACGACGCAGTGCGGGGGGAGGGGGAACAGGACACGGCAGGAAGAGAAGGGGTGAAGGCAGGAAAGTGGCCATTTTGGGCATCGAGGGCGGGAAAACCGAAGTGTGAGTGGGACAAAATGGCGGGGCTGGCCACACTGCCGGTGCCATCTGTGCTAATGCTAGGATCTGGGGGGGACACAACCGGGTGTGAGGGCATGGGAGAGAGGTTAGAGGAAAGACCCAGAGCGGCATGGCCATTGCCACCCTGGTACAGGCAGAGAGACGGTGGGAGGGTGTCAGGGAGACGGCAGCAGCCCTGTGCCCGGGGGCAATGTCCACCCGCCGACTGGCTCTCAGATAGGGAAGAGGGTTTGGGGACACTTGGAGAGGTTGACGGGGTTGGCGGGTTTAACTGGGGACCCAAAACTCCCTCTTCTTTTTTTCCCTCTTTTTCCAATGAGAAAATAATATTTTGAAACACAGGAAAAAACTTTGCAACAGAAAAATCCCCTTTAGCTTGAACTGTATATAACTTTCTTCCCACGTTATCCCAAAAAATTCCCGATATAGCAGAATTCGAATTAATTTTAAAATGTTTAAAAACCCAATGAATAAATCTTTTTAAATCCCCTTTAGAAAACTTAAAATTTCCCACTTTTAGGGTATTTACAACTTGGATATAAAAGTCCCTCTCAGGTGGCGTCAGCCTCAATACAGAGGGATTGATTTCCCATCCTTTTTCACTCCCCACCCAGCAGTAAAACAGCAAAGAAAAAAAAAGAAAAAAGCCCGAAAAAAACTCAAAAAAACCCAAAAAACCCAAAAAAATCTTCACGGGATCGACTTACAATTTCTCTTCAGCAGATGCCGGTGGGCAAAAAAAAAGCTGCTGGGTGGGTGGTCACCTGGCGGCCGGTCCTCAGGGGCTTTTCCTTGCCCCAGATGGTCAGACGAGGGTCCCGGTTGCAGGCTCTTGGATCGCTTCTTGCTAAAACGCAAGAAAGGCTTCCTTGAGGCGGCGGCTTGAACGGCGGCTCGCCTCGCAGTTAAAGGTGCGGGCGGACGTTTCTTTGGGGCTTCTTTGAAGGCCCCACATTGAGACGCCAGTTGCCGCGGCGACGGAAAGCCCGGAGCACCGCGACTTCTCTAGAGAAATAGCCCTGAGAAGGGCTGGGCCGAGCGCGTGCCAGCAGCTTCGGGCAGGCAAGTGATTCCAGCTCAGCTCAGTGGTGGCGGGCAGGCAGCACAGGAAGCACGGATGAGAAAGCTGGTCCAGCGTTCCACTAAGCAATACCTTTATTCAGGCAGAGCTTCGGCAAAGGGTGCTGGCAACAGCGAATCTCCCGAACAGAGGAATACCTGGGATATTTATATGAGGGGAGAGGGGCGGGGGGAAGCCCGAGATACCTGTATCGGGGTGGGACAGCAGGGGGGAACACCAATGAAGCACAACAGTTTAACATATCTAACTCAAAGACCCCTGGGAGCGATACACTGTGTCTCTCTTACAGAGAAGTATCTTGTCTCCAGGGCAGAGCCAGGATCTCGGGCTCAGCAGGCTCCTCCATACCCACAGATTGCATCTGGCAGAACGCAACAGCTTGGAGGTGCCACTTGGAGAATAATTCTGATTAGACATACCCAGCTTGCCTGGACTAGGAAAAGAAATGAGAGTGCTCAGACACCAGCAGAGTTGGGGTCTTCAGTCACTTACTGCTGAACAATGGTCAGGCTGGATGACTTTATCATGTGTCACAGGATTATGGAAATCCCTGCGGAAACACCAGTCACAGTCACAGCCACACGACAACGGAAAGGTGAAGTTTACCCATGCTAAGCATAAAATCACAGAATTGCTGGGGTTAGAAGGGATCTCTGGAGATAATCTCATCCAACCCCACTGCATGGTCACATAGAGCAGGTTATATAAGAATGTGTCCAAGGAAGTTTTGAATGTCTTTGGAGAGGGATATTCCAGGACCTCCCTGGGCAGCCTGTTCCACTGCTCTGCCACCCTCAACATAAATAAGTTCTTCCTCATATTGAGGCAAAACTGCTTTGATATTGCCTCTTGTCATGTCACTGGACACTACTGAAAACAATCTGGCACCATCTGCTTGGCACCCACCTTCGAGATATTTATATGCATTGATGAGATGCCCTGTCTTCTCTTCTCTAGACTAAACAGGCCCAGCTCTCTCAGTCTCTCCTTGTAAGAGAGATGCTCCAAACCCCTCATGATCTTTGTGACCCTTTGCTGGAGCTGCTCCAAGAGCTCCTTGTCTCTCTGAGGAGCCCACAGCCGCACACAGCACTCCAGGTGTGGCCTCACCAGGACCCAGTAGAGGGAGAGGTCAGCTCCCTTGACCTCCTGGCCACACTCTCTTCCCAAAGCAGCCCAGGATCCCACTGGGTCTCCTGGCCACAAGGACGCACTGCTGGCTCATTGGCACCGGGTGATCCACCAAGACTCCCAGGTCCTTCTCCACAGAGCTGCTCTTTAGTGGGGTGGCCCCAGCCTGTGCTGGTACTTGGGGTTATTCCTCCCCAGGTGCAGGACCCTGCACTTGCCCTTGTTGAACCTCATTAGGGTTCTCTCTGTCCAACTCTCCTGCCTACCAAGGTCCAGCCAGAAGGCAGCAGAGCCTTCAGGTGTATCAGCCACTTCCCCAGTTTGTATCATCAGCAAACCTGCTGAGGGTACCTTGGATCCCTTCATCCAGGCCAGTCATAAACAAGTTGAGTGAGACTGGACCCAGTATTGATCCCTGAGGAACACCACTGACTACAGGTCTCCAGCTGGATTCTGCTGACCCTCTGAGCCCTGGATCCTGACCCTCTGAGCTCTGCCATCAGCCAGCCCTTGGTCCACCCCATTGTCCATTCATCTAAACCATGCTTCTTCTGCTTACCTATGAGGATGCTGTGGGAGATGGTGCTCAAACCCTTGCCGAGGTGAAGGCAGACAGTAATCACTGCTCTCCCCTCCTGCATCTACCCATCCTGCCCTGCCATCACAGAAGGCTGTCAAATTGGGCAAACATGATTTTTCCCCCTGGGGAATCCCTGCTGTCTGCTCCTGATGACTTTCTTTTCTTCTGCAAGCTTGGTGATGACCTCCAGAGTGTTCTGTTCCATCACTTTTCCAGGGATGGAGGTGAGACTGACTATCCAGTAGTTTCCTGGATCCACCACCTTCTTGCCAGTTTGGAAGATGGGAGTAACAGTGGCTTTCCTTCAGCCATCGGGCCCTGTTCCTGTTTTCTGTGACTTTTCAAAGATGGTGGAGAGTGGCTTAGCTACAGCATCTGCCAGCTCCCTCAGCACCTGTGGGTGTATCTCATCAGGGCCTGTGGATTTATGTGTGTTAGAAGTCTGCCTAGTAGATGTGTAAACCAACCCTCAGCCACCAGGGGAAGTTTTCCTCTCTCCAGGCTTCTTCTCATACCTCTGAAGTATGGATCTTCTGAGAGTCTTCCTCACCAGTGATGACTGAGGCAAAGAAGGCATTCGGTAATTCTGCCTTCTCTGTGTCTTCTGTTACCAGGACACCCATCTGCTTCATCAGTGGCCTAACATTTTTCTCAATCTTTTTGATGCTGCTGTACTTGTAGAAACCCTTGAGTGTTAACACAGCCAGTTGTCAAGAACAAGCAGAGATCTACCCATCCAGGGGTAGGCTCTCTCTGTGGTTTGCCCTGGGGGATATTTTTCTATGTAACTGAACATACAGCACCATGTATTTTTTGTCATACCTGTGGCAGATGGAGTGGTATTTCTCATTTAAGCAGGTATTCCTAGCTGCATCACACCATGCTGGGTCAGAGCCTTGAAGCACACTTCTGTGCAGAGCTGCCTGTGCCTTGGGTCTGGAGAAGTGAGAAATGCTGTGAGAATAGGCAGTCTGCTCTCACTGGTGGTGCTGACACAGAAGTCACCACTTCACATAAGACCAGGCAGTGAGCAGAGCAGGATGTGATGATCAGAATGCAGGAATTATGGGTGAAATTAAGAGATGCAATTAAAAACAAGGAGCAGAAGAGAATTTCAGATGAGTCAAAAGTAGGAACAGAAAGGGTTAAGATCATTCAGAAAATGCCTATACATTTGTCTTGGTTTGAAAAGACGGGTGTCTGCTAAGGAAGGCAGGAAGGCTCCTTCCCTTGAAATGGAAAATGTAAACCTCTTCCCTCTGAATTATTATAATTTTGAAATTAAGGGACTCTCAGGCAAAGATATGGGAGTAGGAATAACAGTTCTTTACTAGTATGTATAAAAAAACCCCAAAAATACAACTTAATAGGACAATTAAAATAAAATACAGTAGTACAAGAAAACACTGACAGTCAGAATACACCTTCACCCTTTCGTGAGGGTGTTGGTAGCAGTCCAATAAATGGTGGCTGCAGCCCTCCTGGAGTGACAGATGTGGTTCTGTTTGAAGCAGTGATCCTGTAGAAAGGTGTTTTCCTCTGAAGGTCCAGTGGGGATGTAGAACAGTCTGGTCTTCTGGAAATCCAGCAGAGAAAGGCTGTCTGTGGCGTTCCCAGTCTCAGATTAGACCCAGGTAGGAATGCTTGTCTCCTCCCCCTGGGTGATGCACCTCACAATGGGATGATGTAATTTTTTCAGTCACGAAGTGAGACTCAATGGACCATTAACAGAAGATATCTCCTTGGAGGGAGGATGGGTCATAGAAGAGATAAAGAACACTGCCATACCTGGCTTTAACAGATGGTAATAGAATACATACTTTTGCTTACATCTTGCATTGCAACCTAAGAGAGCACTTTACATTTGTTCACTTTAAGAAACAGCTCAGTAGAAGGAATATGTTTCACATTGTCTTATCTAAGATAAAACAATAAAGAGCAATTGCCTTGTCCCACCAACCAGATGTGCTGATAGGGCCACTGCTACATGACCAGGCTGTCAATGGATACTTGCACCCTTACATGACAGTTTCAGTGGAAATAAAGCAAGAAATTCATGCAAACAGCAACGGTGGATCAAGAGGACATGAGAAAACCCTGTGATGAGGGCCTATGTCTGAAACAGCCTCCCTTGGCAGTGCTCCTGGTGAATGAAAGCATATTGGTGCCTTTTCAGCCGCACAAGACCAGGAGCCATGCTGCAGGCATGCTGATTTTTTGACGAAGACAGCAGGGCTCCAACACAGGCATACATGCATATGGGGTGTGCATGCCAAGAAGTGGAAAACAGAACCAGCCCTTCACTTGTCACTGCAGATTTTCTTTGTGTCCTGGCAGAGAGAGATGCCAAATAATGTAAGTAAATGTCAAGAGTTCCCTGGCCTCTCCTGACTCGGCAGAGTAACTGCCTTGTGTTGCCTGTCCTGTCTGTCATGGCTGAGTCCCCACCAAAGATGAAGCCTGGGGGTAGTTGCAATGTAAAGCCATGGGTTGCAAGTAGCCATGCCCAGCCCAACCTCATTACCAGGCAGGGTAGCTCTCAGAGACTGAAAACACTGTCTCAGGCCAGACCAGCTATTCCACATGAGTGTATTTAGACCAGTATCTTTAGGCCATTCTGCTTTAGCAGTTTCTAGACATTGGAGGGCTTTTGCATGGGACCTCTGGTCCCTGTCACAGCATCCTGATGACCTGGTGCCCTTTGGGAGCCTCTGTGCCAAGCCCAGGCCTCTGAAGATGACTGTTTGCAGAGACACACTGTGCCAAACCTGCCTTTTAGCCCACTGTCCAGGCAGCATATGCTGGCTGATGCAGGACTGTTCAGATAGTACAAAGCAGCTGCCTGAGCTATTTTCACGTTGCATGCAGACAGCACATGACAGGTACAAAAAATCAACACCACTTCAGCATACTTTCCCTAGTTTGCCTTCTAGCCCCAGAGCTGTATGGGAAGGTGGCAAAGTTTCTGCATTCTCTCACTTCCTCTTACCATTTGGTCTTGCCTTCATGCCATGTCTCAGCAGATTTTGTGTTTCTATAACTTCCAGCCCCCTATGACAGGGGGGCTGGAAGTTGTCCCAACTTCTACCCATCAGATAATTAAAGGCTCCCTCCATCTTTTTTGTACTTAGACAAAGTTAGACATAAGAGACCAGATTTAAAACCAATTTCTTATCTAGATGGCAGCAATTTAATTGTTCTACTTGGAAAACAGTCTGTTTAATGGCTAATTGTTTTTAACACTTTGCCAATTCAGAGACAGACTTGCAGGTGCCAATCTTCCTTCTTTTCCTGCAGATGAATAAGATAGTAAGGCTTTCCACAAGACAAATGCAGCACATGCCAATTCTGAGAGTGAAACCAAGTTTGTGAGCTGTATATATATCAACTGGTAGTCAATATACAGAAAACCAAAGCCAAAGATCTAAGAGTAGATAAATATCTTCTATCATATTTAAATTGCAGAATCAATTTTGACTTTATCAGTTGTTGCTAGGGGAATACCTTAGCAAAAAAAAAAAAAAAAAAAAGATGCCTGCTTTCACTGTGTTTCTGATCATTTTCAGTAAGACCATAGATGAAGTGACAGATGACTCAATGCTGGCAACAGTGGTGACATCTGGCCTAAAGGTCTTCAAGTGTAACAAAATGGGGAAGACATGTAAACCCAGGTTTTTCCAGTGCTGCTGAGAGAGGTTCAGTAACCTCATTGGTTAGCTCCTATAGGATTCTATTCAGAACATAAATGTAATCTATAATTATAGGTTTACATTTGCATGTAGATTTATTCTTCAATCTTTTCACTTTTTAATTTAAATTTTAAATGTCATTTCCCCCTGCTAACTCTACAGGACTCAAAAACAATTGCCCTGGGGAGTCAGTTGTTTTCTGTGTCTCTCGTCATCCATCAGTGATCTCAAGCACCTTTGAAAATCCTCTGGGAACCTACTGGTTTTTGAACTGACTTTTGTCTTTCTGATTTCTGCTTCTAGTCAGTTAAGAGCTGATCTAGAGTCAGCACAGCAGCTGGAGTATTTTAGCTTGAGAGAACAATGCATGATGCTGACACCCCGCTCCTATTATCCAGAGCTGCTGAAGCATAGCTCCTTCTCTGCCCAGCAAAGCGCAGTTGCTTCTTCCACAGAAGGGTGCATTCCTGTCATGGTTTGCTCCCCAGCCATAACTGAGGGCTTTGCTAGACTAAAGAGTCTCAGTAATTTTTAAAGTTATTATTATTTCTAAGTCTACGTTTTGTCTTTTCTCAGTAGAGCATGACCACAGTATCATGGGCTGGTTCTGGACTTCTTATTTATCAATTGGCAGCTAAATCAGGCCTTCTGAAAACAGCCCATGGCCATTTTGCAAACTGTAGACCTTGCCTGGCCCCATGTTCTTTCAAATGGACAGGCCAGCTATTCTGAGGAAGTCTGAGTAGAGCTTGGAGAGCCACTGACCATGGTGACACAACCACAGCTCTGTCTGCATCAGCATGTCTCCTCCCACCGTACAAGTCAGTGCATTCAGTCCCTGCCTCCTTCCTTCCCTTGCAAACATTTTTTTCTTGGAAGAAAATGAGAGAATTTAACCCTTAGAAAATTGTGTCTTCTCAAGATCACTTTTAATTCACATTTCTTAGTGATTGACCTAACAGTCTGAAGTATGGCTTTATTAGATTAACGATGATGTGAACAGTAATCCCCTGGTTCTGTGTAAACCTAGCAGAAGAAAGGCTCACAAAAATGTACCACCTATGTGTCATACCTACTCTTGTACGTAAAGGACATAGGTGGATGTCACATGACTCATGAGAAAATAACATTTTATAAAAGCACTGTTTGCATACCTGTTAACAATGTTATGGAGGCCACTGGAAATGAGAACTGACAAAGCTGGTAAGTTCAGCTAGGCTATACAATGCTCTGGTTTTAAAGTTTTTATTTTTATGTTTTCTTGAAATAAGTTAAGAGGCCTTTATATTTACCTGGCATCTGCCTCCACATAAATCCTCTTGCAAGTGTTCTCTCCCTCAGAGTGACCACCCTTGTTTGTGCTGTTCCACTTCCTGATTTCTTCAGCGCCTAGAGCTGCTGTGGGGGTGTAATTAAACCACACGTGAAAAGGAATCCAGTGAAATAAAATCCTGAAAAAACGGAGCACGGCTAAAGACAACCTGAAAAAATGCTTTAAAGCACAGTTGGCAAGTAAAGAAGGATTCTCAGGCCTAATTATGTTGCAGAGCTTCGACTTTTTTGCATAGGACCTTTAGTCAGTCTACACAGGATTCAACTGACTTCTTACTCAAAGTTAGGCTTTGTTCCTGCCTTTCCACAGACATGAAATAGCTAGATCTGTTCCTGTGATTTGTTCTACCCTACATGGAACTAAAAAGGTTTCAGAAACCTCATGCCGAGATTCAATTTGACATTTGCAGAGCGGAGGACTGTCTGGGGACTCTGTAGCTTTTAATTAACAGCTGCTGAATTTGGGCACCATGGCAGTCTTGAAGCTTCAATTTATTGTAGTGGTGTACTGCTCCTCAAGTCTGCTCAGGTGATGGAAAACTGGTGGAAAACCAGCTAGCTTGTGAAACTGGTGTGGAAATGAAGCTTGACACACAGTGCAACTCAAATGTCACAGGACAGGCTGATAAATCAGTCAGCAAGAAGGGGATTGAGCTGGGTAGCTGTTGTGTTCAGATGACCATTTGGACTGCAGCCAGCTTGTTCCTTGCACAACCACGCTCAGTGCTGCTGCATAACAAATAACCCTTTTGTACCACACTCCTAACCCAGAATTTGTTGTACTGGAGATGGAAGACAATTGACACTGAAGTTAGAAATGGGTGAAGCTAAAGGTAGCCAAAATCTAGCTACCTTCAGAACGGCATTGTGTTTGGAATGGTGGAATTTTTAGGTTTTAAATCATGTTCCTGTATAGAGTGAGCTCTTGTGGCCCATGTCCACAGTGCTTATATGAAGTTCCAAATAAAAGGAGAAAAATGTATTCATATCTGAACAGACAGGACAAGAAAATATACCTATTTGTAATATACTTATATACAATAATTTGTCTAAAGATTTTTCAGCTAATGAAAATTGTAGAAAAAATTTGGTTATAAGAAAAATCTGCAGGTAATTTTTCTTAACATCCTGCTTCAAGCAGAAGGTTCAGTTAGTATCAGAGCACACAAATAATACACCCTATTTATCTGGCAGCATTTAATTTCTTAGGAGACAAGAATTTCATAAAGCATTCACATGAATGACTATATCCACTACAAAAAACTCCTGGGGAAGATATCTCTAGTACAGCTGGGCTGAAATGCTATAACTTATCACTTAGGATCAGTGTGAAGAGAAACTGCAAAAGGTCATTAAAAAATGATGTAATTTGTCTGCTCCCTAAACCACTCATCTCTCACCAGTGTGTGCCATCTTACTGTTTATTGTACCTGAAGTGCATCACAAAGCTATCTTTTTCTCTGAAATAAGAGGAAGTCAGCATTTTGGAAAAGGGAAATTTTCTAAGAAAAATTCTGAAAAAAGTTGCTGCTTTGCTCTGACTCCAGACCACGTGGTTTTTTGATAGAACTGAAGAGAAATGGGGTATGAAAAAGATCTTGCCAAAGCTTTCAAACGTTAGCTATTATACATGGTTTTAGTATATCTCAGCTAAGAAAGGACATCAAAGGTCTCACTCTGCCCTTCAAAACCAGTTAAAACAGTGCTATTTGTCTCCACAGACTGCTTTCCCCCCATCCCCTTCCACTGATTGTAATGCATTATCTAATTACAGTGTTTGTTTGTGAATTCTTATTTGGCATACAGCCTGTCATTTCAGAGACAACACTTGGTAGCTTTGGCTTGCAGCAAAAATAGAAAACACCCTTCCCCAATGTGAAAAACGCAGCTCAAACTTGTCAATGGCAGAGTGGCCCAGGTGGCCCAAGCACAATCCCACTGTAAGGGGAAGGTATGTGGGCTTCATGGATTTCACCAAATTATAATTTGAGCAACATAAGGAGGGTGACTGCTAGCGAAAAAAAAAAAAGTTCCAGAAGCATTTGAAAACAGTCAGGCTTCAATCAAAGAGAGCAAAGCTATATTGAGACATGTGCTCAATAGCCACAGAGTGGGAAGGCTTATCTGAGCACCTTCTGTCAGATAAGGAAATCTGCTTGGATAATTCCTTAGTAAAGAAAAAATCTGGCCAGTTATAGGAATGCTGTAAACACCAATGCTGAAATTGTGTGTTGTCACATTTTCCTTCCCAGCAAACAGAAATACTGGACAGTTTCTTCTGAGTTACTGAGCAGCTAGCCGAAATGGCCAAATGAATGTTTTCTAGATGTGATTTATTGATAACACATAACTGGCACTCAAACAAGCCCACGCTCTCCTGGGCTGCGAGGCACGGGCCCTTGTGGGTGTGGAGGGCTGGGCAGCCCCCAGCACTGCTGGCAGCTGAATGCCAAGATTGTGAAAATGGGGGAGGCCTGTCCTGTCTTGCTATCTGGCACGAGGGCCACAGTGGAGATAGGAGAAGCTTCGCCTTCCAAGTACAAAATGATTGCTGGCAGAACACAGTGAACATGCCAAACTTGGAGGAATATATTAAAAAAAGGCCCATTGGTGGTTTTCTTTCTTTAACTGGTAGCCACTGAAAAGTTATGCAAACACTTCATCTATGGAATATATAATTTGATATCTGGCAGTTGTGTTTTCTCCCCTGCCCCTGCCTCTGCTCTAAATGGGTCACTCCTACTAAATAAACACAGTTCTCTGGTTTTCTATCAATGAAACACTTCTGGCAGCCATAGACTAGAGCAGAGAGAGCTGCAAAGAAAAGCTGGTGAGGGAACTTTAAGTCTCACATGAAACATGAAAACAAGCCCAAACCAGAGACAACTATCTGAAACATGCACCCAGGCAAACGTGGTTGGTTTTAATAAAACAACTCCCTGTTCCAAGACAGTGTATTTAAGCAACTGGCCAAAGCAGTGTAGCTACACCAAAATTATTCCTGGTTCTATTAATTTCTCATAAAAATGGAGATAGTCAAAATCAAAGACTGTTCATGGAGCCTGTGCCAATTGCTGCAAACCATGGGGTCCTGGTCTGTCCTAGTCTAGGGTTTGATATTGCTTTCCTCTTCACCCTCTCCTCTTTTGCTGTCTCTTTCCCCACAGCTACCAACACCCCCCTCTTCACCCAGCCTAAAGAAAAATCTTGTGGGGAAAACTCCTAGGTCATGTCTCAAGAAGTTACTCACGTTTCCCCTCACAACCTGATGAGGTGTAAAGGACAAACAAAGAGACCACACTTCCCACAGAAGCCCTTTTAACAACTGATACAATACTCTGTCTGTGCATCTCCTGAGGAAATGAAACTGTGCTGACTGTGTGCATTATTTTTACTACCCTTTGAGGGGAAAAGGCCCGATTAAAATAAAATATTAGGTTAAACTTTTCAACATGTTTTTTCTTTTCTGTATTTCTGTGTGAATATTTACCATCTGATTCAAAAGTTTAACCCTCTCTAAATTAAATTAATCATAAGTGTAGAAAGTAGTCATGTGGCATCAGATGTCTTATATATATTCTCTAAAATAAAAAGGGAGAATGCACTAAAAAAATACATGCAGAGATGCTCAGTAAACAAAATAAATATCTGTCATATATAATTTTTACAGGAATGACCTGCTGTGTGAAGGTAGACCTTTAAATTATTTGAAAAATAAAAGGGAATTTGAAAAAAAAATACTTTTTTAGCCTGAGAAGAAAGATCAGTGACTAAAGAAATATATTAAGACAATGTCACAAAATGCTTTGAATATCCTAGCTGAATAGATACAAAAATTGGAAGCCATGGAATAATTTTCTGATCTGAGCTGCACCTTACAACATTTTCTACTATTTGAATTTCTGCTTGCCCATGCACCCACTATTGAGGGCAAATAAAACTGTCTTGGTTTACTCATGATGGGTGTCTCTTTGGTCTTTTTATAGTACTCACATTTTTCAAATTACATAATTTTTCCTGTTAATTTCACACTACTATGATTCTAGATCCATGGTCAGGCAGAATTATTTGCCAGACATAAGGAATTTGGACTAAAATCACAATCAGTATTTTTCTATTGATGTTGGATCACTTGGTCAAGATAATGATACAGATCTCCTTTGAGACTTCGCCCTTGCTTTGGTCTATCTAAGAAGCCCATTGACATTGTTCTTGGTCTAAAAAGCCCATAGCAGCTCCCTTTTGACATGCCTGATGTTAGCACCCACTTCAGTCACCACAGCCTTATCCCTAAACCAGGACTACTTTTGTTCCGCTCTTTTGTAAAAATATAGGGGTTACTTGATTCTTCCACAAAGCCTTTTTGACATAATAGGTCTGATGTGTGAGATGGGAGCCTTAGGCCCCATGTAACACACCAGTTTGTGCTGTATTCCCTCTTCTGATTTTCCTTTTACATCCTAGAAATGGACTTATGTACCTACGGAGGCATCATATCTAGCCTTTTGGCTTTGATATACTGAGGAATATAAAGTATGTGGTAGCCTTGTGGCTGAATGAAGTTATGGAAATAAATCCAACCCAACCAGCGCATGATGACTTTGAATGAAATATTCCCTAAAGTAGTCCTGATACTTCATAGCGTCTGCTGAATCAAAGTGAAATGAGGGAAGGAAGCCATAATTTAAAATACTTACAGGAACAAATATGTTCAGGATCAGACTCTTCCTTTTGAGAATGAATTAGATTTCACATTCCTTCCAGCATTCTTCACTTATTCAGCTATAACCAAGACATCTGGTCAAGGGCTGCAGCATTGGTGATATTCATCCCACAAAGGAAAAGACATGCATAATTCTATTAGCTATGCTGGAGAAAAATTACATTCTCAGTGTTCACTGACAATGAATGACTGGGTGATAAACTGCCATGATGAAATTTAATGGTAAAAAAAAAGCTTTTTGCATTATGCATGCAGGGAAAAAAACAGCCCTAGCCTTACATACATATGAATAGACTATAAATGAGCAAATGTCTCTCAAAAAGAAACCTAAGAGCATTGAAATCACAGAAGAAAATTCTTCATACTAAGAAAGTTTAATGTAAGGATCTGTTAAAATGTATAAAAAGCAAAAGAGAAAATGTCACACTACACTATAGAAAAAGAAATATACCTCTTCAAGGAATACTGCATCCAGTATCCATTATCCCTGCTCAGAAAGGAAAACGTTTTTAAAAAGTGTATTGGGGAAGATACAGGAGTACAAAGTATCTTAGGTGTAAAGAGAATTATCATTGACAGGACTCTGGCATGGAAAGCAGTCAATAGTAATGATGTGCTGGGCTTCAAAATCCCCGCCCAACCTGAACTGTGCTCTGGATCCATGGGGTGTCTGCCTGTGAGTGGTTTGTGTGCTACACAGGATGATGTGGAAAACTAGGGGTGCTGCATGCAAGCAGCTGTCATGCCCAGCCAAGATAGCCAAACAGGGAAGAATTCAAATCCTGTCTGGAAAGGCTTGATATGAGGACTGAAGCTTGGAGAGGAGGGAGGGAGAGGGAGGGAGAGTTTGCAAATGCACCACCTGGTCTGGGCAAGGGCTAGTAGGCAGCTCCTGGCAGGGGGAGCACTCCTGGCAGACGTGATGCACTCCTGCATCACACCACTCACAGTGGTGAAAGGTGCTTCACTGTGTGTGAGACCTGTTCTGGCTTTTGGTTGGGGTGGGAAGAGAAGGACCAGACCCTCTTCTAGCCCACCTCTAGAGAGGATTGAAAATCAACCCGGTGGAGATGGTCTGCCCTCCATGCACTCTCACCTTTGCATCTCACTGCTCTTGCCTCCTTTCCCATGCTGTGCAGCAAGGGCAGGTCAGCATTCTGTCAGGGTTTGGAGGCTTATCAGAAATGCATCAGAAGAAACAGCCTCTGGAAAGTGGTCTGGAGCTCCCATAAGAAAAGATTTATTGTGTTCCTTTCTTCCAGCTGGGCTGGAGTAGCTGTACAAACATTTTTTTCTTTCTCTCTCCCTTTTGACATCTGACAGTTTGACTTCTGCCTGGAGCCTGGGAGCCTAGAGGTTGGTAAAAAGTAATCAAGAAGTAATTACTCTTTCAGAAATAATTCAGTTCAGGTTTGGATTCAATTTTAGATGAAGGCTTGAGGGCAGTGGAGAATTTTTATTGTGTTGGAGTATTCTGGCTCTGCCTTTAGCAGCATACACGAGGCTGTGTTTCAGCTTGCTCATTAGGGCAGAAATAAGCTGGCTCTCAGAAGCGCATGGGAACTTGTGTTTGTAACACAATTACACTAAAAATCAGTGTTCATTAACCTTCTTCTACTCTGTTTTTAAAAAGAGAGCAATTTTGAGTTTCCAAGCCCTTGCTACTTGCCATGAACCCTTCATTTTTAGGGAAAGCATTTTCCTCTTTTATATTCATGTTTCATCAAAAATATTTTTTCTGTTGCAGAAATGGTGAGCTGGGGTCAGTTGTGATGCTCACACAGTCAAAACAAGGCCTGACAATTGCACACACACTCTTAATACCAGCCAGGATACACAGCCTTCTTCTTTGGGTTCTGGAGCAGAAGGAGACCTCTGATGCCCCATCACAGTTCCCTCCGCATTCTAGATGTTTGCCTGGAAGAAGAAGGAGGAGGACAAGGACAAGGAGGAGGAACTGACCAGCAGGCAGCACCTAGGTGCTCAGCCACTAGTGGTAGTGCTGAATGCTGTTTGGCATCATGTCTTTTCCCCCAGGCAGCAGCAGCAGCTGGCTGGCCTCCAGCCCACTGCCAGGAACAGACACAAATACTGAGGTTGACCTTATTCTGTAATAAGTTGTTCTTCAGTAATGCTAAAATGTCTGCTTTGTGCCCACTGCATGGACCACCGACTTCTCCCCATCCACAGTGGAGGACTCTGCTGGTCCAGAGATACTCCTGGTGGTCCACACTAGGTGGGGGCTGTGGGAGTAGATCTCAGGCACTTTGAGACTCCTGCACAGTGTGCTGGCATCCTTGCCAATTCACAGATCCAGTCTGCACCACCAGGAGGATGGGCTGCAGAGAAACATGGAGCTGCAGAGAAAGACAGTTTGGAGAGTAACTGAATTACAATTCAGATCCTAGTTTGTCCTGGTAAGTAAGTTGTCCTTCACTCCAGACTAGAGAATGAATCCATGGTTCAATCCTCAGTGAGCCCAGAGAAGGGAGATAAAGCAAACTAGATGTGTGATTTCCTGACCCTTTGGCATAAACCTTACAAATGGAGGGGTTGCTCCTGGAGGTAGCTATTATAGTTATACCACTGTTGAAAACAATTATGTTTTCATCTTGTTATAGCCTAAATTCTGTTGCAGTGCACAAGACACCATGTAAGACAGTGTGACAGTGTGTTGAAGCTGGAGTCATGCAGCAGCTGCACTAGTGCAGTGACTGGGGGCAGAGCAGGCAGGAATGGTTTGGCCATCAAGCCCATCTGAGCATGGGTCTGTAAAAGAGGCCATGAACAAAGGTATACCTTTTCCAGCTGATCCACCAGCTTTCTTGTCAGGGCGCTGTCATAATGCCAGTGCACACCCTGCTGTAGCAGGACACCTATTGGTAGGAGAGATTTCTTCATGAAGACACCAACTGCCAAGCTAACAGCATCTTGCTCACCAGGTCCTCTGAAGTGGATGCGAGTTTTTCAACAACCTCTTTTTACTTCTTATTTGGGTTGTTAAGTTGGCAGCCAGACCTTCAGCCCGGCCTCTCACCAGTCCCAGCAGGACTCTGGCCTGGGACTCATACATGTGCTTTGAGGGTGGTGTTTTCTCAGGGAGCCTCCCTCCAAGTCCGACAGCCACTCATTTGTGAAACAGCTCAAGCACCACCCTTCCCCACTTTTTATGGGCCAAAAGCAGAAGAATCTGGCTGCAAACCAGCAGAGCAAACTAGAATATGCTAGTTTTTAAGCATGTTGCAAGCACCAGTGATGCTGACTAGGGGACTCTCTCCATTCTGCCTCTCAGAGATCTAGACGGGGTGTTGTATCCCTGCATCTACCATAGTCCTTGATATGACATTCCAGAGAGGCTCCAGATCCAGGCCATTCCACTGGCTGCTTGAGAAAGCATGCCAAAGCAGGAGCTGTGTGCCTAAAGGCTCACCAAAGGTACTGAAATCAGCACTGCTCTCTCAGTCCCACCTCACTCTGAAGGAGGAGCTGGGAGCATCACAGGCCCCAGGATGTACATGATAATTATGTCCAAATGCCTCTACCTTTCCTCTTCCCTCTCCTTTAATCTGTTATTGTAGGGGGCTCTCAGCTCTCATCCAAATCTGAATGAATAAGACCAAAACTAGTGCCATAGCCCAGATTTGCATCAGAGAAGAGGCAGATGTTACTTTTCCTGGAGCTTTCAGGGATGTACATCCACTTCCTGCCACTGCCAACCATGCCAGCCTAAGGAGGCACACCTCACTGCATGTGTGCAATCTGCAATGAGGACACTCCCTGGGACCCCAGACTTCCCAGCTCCCAGGTGTGGCTGGGGCCTCGCTTCTGCTTCCCTTTCTGGCCCACAGACTTCAGCTGGTAGATGCAATCCTACATTTGGCTAGATCCTAGATTTGACTTTTGTGTTGTTTACATGCAGCCAGCTTGTAGTGCTTTGCAATCATTTAATGGCTAAACCCAGGCTGCTCAGTGTGCCAAGCAGCTCCAAGGCAAGAGAGCTGGCATGTTTCCATGTGTATTGCTCCCCATGTTTCACCAGGCCTCACTAGCAGACCTGCATTCTTCTGCTGTATTCCTGTATCCAGTTAGACAGCTTTAAGTCTTTCCTCAGGCTAAACCCACACTAAGGCAAAGGATTAAATTCTGAAGACTGTTCCTAGAGATTTGAATTTTGCTTCCTGCTTTTTGTTTTGAACAAAGATCCATCATATCAAAATAATTTTTTTGCAAACTTCAGCTACAACCAACAGGAGTTCACCTAACTAAAGACCCTTGCATTTAAGACAAGCCAAAGAAAATTAAATATGCTTTGTATTAAGTATAAACTCATCATCCTACTGGGAATTTTCCAATTCTGCTAGTAATGTGATTCATAAAAGAGCAAAAATAGGGAGACAGACAACTGTTTAGAAAGCACAATTCACTAGAGCACCCCCAGTTATTTGAAGATATCATCTTGGGTCTGGTTGAAGTTTTCAGATAAACAAAAATACTCCATGGCTTACTTGTCTGATTTGAGTGTAGCTCTGTGGTAGATCATTCACAACTCAGTTATCAAAATCTATGTGTGCATTTTGTATGCTGGCAGTTATTGCAACATATATGCCACTATGGCATGGTACAGCTACTAAATGACCCCACTTGTCAGCAAGCATCCTCATGTATTTGCAGGGCCCTTTGTGCCATGGTTGTTGACAACACTTTTATTTCACAGGTTTAGAAATGGTGTTCTGTGGGGTTTGGGATTTTTTTAGGGAATGGAGCAAAATTCCAACTTTTATCATGGAATGCTGCAGCCATATGGAATCTCTGTTTCCAGGCTGTGTTTGCAGACTACCACAACTCACAGTGTGGACTTGAAGTAAATTAAATCATCATTATACCATACTCTCCATAATTCAGACCCTTATGCCTACTACATTTACAGTTAATAGTTGGTCTGCATTAGCTACAACCCTGTAGCAAAGTGATCATGCATAATTTTTTGTGCATCTCAAAAGTTCCACATATTTTAGCATGGTGGATTAGGTAACTGAGATTTTTTTATCAGAAGCATATAATTTGTACTCACTATCCATAACCTAAATTTCTCTTTTGAATATCTTCACTAGATGAGATGAATTTAAAGGAATGTTTAACAGATTAGCAGGGGAAAAAAAATCCATAGGGGACTGAAAAGATGAACGACTCTTGAAGAATGTTAGCAAAATAATTGAATAAAAAAATATTTCATAGTAGAAAACTTGAATTACCTGTGAATCACTGAGTTTTAGCCTAGAAAACCTGTAAGAAATAAAGTCAAATTTGACACTTACAGACTTTGGTTTTACACAGTGCTGGTTTCTTATGGCTTTGGTACCACGTTGTTTTACAGATACTTTACCAGAGATGATGTCTAGTCAGCCACCTGTGCTACCAAAGAGAAGGATTTTCAATGGACACGCTTAAATAATGTTATCGTCTACCATAAAATGAGAAAGCATGTAAAGATAGTTTAGGAGCACTGCAGAAAGAAACAGAACCAAACTTTGTATGGAGTAAATTCTGCACTTGCTTAAATCCCTGTCTCTAAAAGACTCCATATGCTTAAAAGTAAGGGCTTGTTTGAATTACTTGTGAATCTGAGCGAAAGAGTGCAAAACAATTTATTTTGGACTTTAGTTCCCCCCTTCATCTTCAGAGGTTAATGAAAAACTGTAAATGTTTTCTGGCTCAGTAATACAGTGTTATGGATTAGAAATTTCCCAAGGGTATGGCCAGATGATTATAAGTGATCAAATTGCTGCTTGCACAGTTTTAGCCCACCCTAGTTGTGAAGCTAAACTTGTTATTTAACCCCTGAAAGTGGCTGAAGCTACAGGGTTTTATCCCCTGTGAGAACTGGAAAGGCAGTGTTTGGGAAGGGTGTCTGTTCCCCACAGCTGGCCGCCAGGCAGCAATGAATTATGGCAAAATGAAAAGCTCTGTCCATGGAAGGAGACGTTGTTCACTGGCTCTACCTGACAATACTGAGAGCAGCTGAAAAAAGGATGAGAAGGAAAGTAGCATTAGCCCATTAGAAGAGTGATTGGGCTTCGCAGGACATTTTGCAGTTAAATGTGAGTTTTCTCTGGTTTAGAAATACCCCTTCAGCCTCTTGCTTATACATCAAGAACAACTTAGGAAGTGGAATATTTCAGACAGAGACCAAACAAACCCTTGCCACATGGATTTTCCCTAAGGGGTGAAACTCTGATATCTGTCATGCTTCACTCCAGTGACTCAGAGAAAACCAGGTACCCCGTTGCATTCAGTGTTGTAAGGAACCCTCAGACAGACCTTCCCAGTTACTCCACTTTGGGTTCAGACATGGGAAAAGCACCAGAGAAGAACCAATGACCACAATTCATCTCACCTTTGATAGCCATCATGTCTCTGAACTTTACCAATAGTAGATGGGGGTTGAAACTCAACTTGCTTGACTGATTCTTTGACTGTTTTGCCAAACTAGTTTAAATTACCCACCTTGTTCTGTGCTCTGAAAGATGGGTGTCTTGCCGACTTTAAAATTAACTGAGTCTTCAGAGGTATTTCTCTGGCTTTTATTTAACTCTACCCACTTCTGAAAAAAAAAGGTGTGTAGGCATCCCCTAATGCTTCCAGATAGCATCTGATAGCATCTGATCATTGTTGGGAATGTAATAGAATCATTTAGACCACTGGCTGATAAAGGTTTCATAATTTTTTCTTTCCCTAAGGCAAAAAACTCCAGAGAAACCTTTTTGAAGCATTTCCATTTTATGGTAGTTCAACTGTTCATGGAAAATTTTTGGTTGGTGATTTTCCTTTGTAACACTAAGACTGTTGTCAAGCAGTGAATGATGGCCTATTGCCACTTCCATGTTCCTTACAGCTGTGACTTATTACCACTCAGTGCTTCTGATTCATTGCCTAAGTTCGTGTGTCAAACCAGAGCAGAACCTATCAGTTCACACATGGCAAAAGCATCAGCTGACAACAGCTGGAAGAAGACATGTGAAAGCACAGTTTACTGAAGTGTCTTACAGCTTGCAATTTTGTTAAATGCACATGCAAGCTTTTATTTTGCAACAAACTCTCTGTGGGTGTTTCCATGTATTGCCTTATTTTAGCAGCAGTCTTTGCTTAGATCAGTTTTAGAGGATTTATTTTCTGAGTTGTTGGGCTTATACTTCACATACAGTTCAAAACTTCCTGCAAAGTTTCTCCAGTTTCATCCCTTACACAGTAGCCTTTTGCACAGTTCCTTCCATATCTTTGTTCATTCTTACTAAAATATGCCAGACTCCTCATAGGGATGAACCATGCAAGAGAGAAGGATTTTTAACTTAGTTTTTAATAAAGCTAGCAAAATCTATGAATTAAATATAAATTAGTTTCTCCTCTGTTGACATCATATATAAACTGTTCTTCCAGATGTGCAATGACAGAAGAAAAAATTATGTGTTTGAAAAAGATTTGGTGTGAGTTTGCAGATGTATTCAGTGACAGCATTTTTTCAATCTGCTTTAGCAGCAAATGGAAACAGAATGAAAGGTGCTACATTTCAGCCAATGCTGCCATGTGGAATCTTCCTTTAGGCCATCAAATGTTTGGTTGTGACAGACATTACAACTTGAAAATATTCCTTATCTAAAAGCCATTCTGTGTTATCTTTCTGCATGTTGCCACTGCCTGCAAAGCTTAAGGAGCCATAGCTCTTTTGAACTGCAACAGGACATGTAAGGTCTGCTATTTCCTTCCTTCCTTCCTTCCTTCCTTCCTTCCTTCCTTCCTTCCTTCCTTCCTTCCTTCCTTCCTTCCTTCCTTCCTTCCTTCCTTCCTTCCTTCCTTCCTTCCTTCCTTCCTTCCTTCCTTCCTTCCTTCCTTCCTTCCTTCCTTCCTTCCTTCCTTCCTTCCTTCCTTCCTTCCTTCCTTCCTTCCTTCCTTCCTTCCTTCCTTCCTTCCTTCCTTCCTTCCTTCCTTCCTTCCTTCCTTCCTTCCTTCCTTCCTTCCTTCCTTCCTTCCTTCCTTCCTTCCTTCCTTCCTTCCTTCCTTCCTTCCTTCCTTCCTTCCTTCCTTCCTTCCTTCCTTCCTTCCTTCCTTCCTTCCTTCCTTCCTTCCTTCCTTCCTGCCTTCCTGCCTTCCTTCCTGCCTTCCTTCCTGCCTTCCTGCCTTCCTTCCTGCCTTCCTTCCTGCCTTCCTTCCTTCCTTCCTCCCTCCCTCCCCTCCCCTTCCCCCCCCTTCCCCTTCCCCTCCCCCCCTCCCTTCCCCTCCCCTCCCCCTTGTTTTGGCTCCTTCTTTGATGGTCTCACTTTAGTTAGATTAGCAAAAAATGATAAAGCTAAATTTCTACTAATATGCCTCTTGGAATACCAGCCAATTGGTTGAAGGGCTGAGGATGTTGAAAATACATATCCAATTATGATCTGGCTGCGGTCCCTGTTTGGCTAATGTATCAAATGTCATTTCCAACTGAAAAAAGCACACCCTGTCACTAATGTTGTTTTATACATAGCACAAAGTGTACTCTTGTGAAACAGCTTGGTCTTCTGATACACTGCAAAGCTTTGTCAAAAATAGGATAATCTCTCCAAAATACAAACCTAGACTAGGTTTCTATTTCTTTTCCAAATCTAGGAAAAGATTTATGCAAGGTTCTCCACCAAACTTGGTAAAGTACAGACGTGCATATTACAAACCATTATTAATTCCACGCCAGAGATTTTTCAAGATATGGAGCACCGTGTGCCCAAGTATCACAGATTGGCACAAAAATCAACATTGAGAGCTGTTTTCTAATTGCAAAAAAGGCACTAATGTGTGTTATGCACCATGGAACAAGGCAAGAATTAAAGAATATAAAGCCATGGACTGAGGGAACTGTGGTTAGGTAAGGAAGTTGTTCAGGGATTATGTATTACTTTGTTCCTCTGCTCCCAAGCCTTTCTGTTCCAAGCTGTGTGACTGCACTGAGTACTGAAGAATAAAAGTTCTGTTCTCTCCCTTAGGATATCATGACTGCTTTTCTGTTCCCTTTCTCCCTTTCTATGGAAAGAATTCTGTAGCGCACTGGAGTTTTGTGTAAGAGTCAATATTATTGTTTAGTTTTCCAAGATGAAAGACTGCTGGACGGAAAAGATCCTCCCCTCAATTTGTGCATTGTGCTTAGTAAAAGTTTATTTACTTTTTTATGACTTGGAAAGGAGACAAGTGCTGTGGTTAAAAAAGGTTCTCTTTCCTTTGGTTGCTGGGAAAAAAAAAAAAAAAAAGATAAGACAACTACAAGCTGTGGCAGGAAAAACAAGAATATGTGAACTTGTTCCAAAATTTTAGTCCCAAATCAGTCAGCTATAAATAAATGCATTAAGTCTTCAGAGAACTGGACTCCGTAGTCATTTGTATATCTCATAAGCATGGTTTGATTTTGCAAACACCGGACCTTATGTGCTTTTATTTTTGATATCCACTAATACTTGAGCACACAATGTACTTGTACTTTTCCTTTTTTCTATAATACTTTTATGAGAAAGAAAGAACATTAACTATACAAGACTGCCTCCATCTAAAAAAGCCCCCGCTTCCCTGCCCTAGTAATTTCTGTGCATACATTGTTTAAAAAGAAAACAAAAAAGAACTCTATTAAACATCAAGCAATTGCAAGGTCTTCCTTAATCCTGAAAGGATATGTCATTCACTTAAGCCCAAGTATCTTGTCACCTTCTAGTGGTATTTAAGATGTCTCCAAAAACTGGTTGTAGGCTTGTGTCCTACATGAATTTCTACGCACACAAAACCACCTTTTGGTAATAACCTGACTTTTAAAAGTCCTGACTTTTGCAAATCAGCCCCTGGATAAGCTGGACCCTCAGACAGCCCATGGGAGTGGGAGCAGTGGTGAGTGCTGCTAAGAGGATGGTGTCCTGAGGGAAAGAATTGGGCTGCTGGATCACAGCAGCAGGCTCTGAACTAGCTTTTCTCTCATGCTTTCTTCCAGATGTGAACTTGCACTGCTGCTTAATCCTGGGGGCTTGTTTTCCTCCTTTTTAGTGCCCAGCAGAAAACCTGCAGGACACACAAAGGGAAATTCCAGAACCTGCAACTGCTGCATTTCTCTAGACTGGCTCACACAGGAGAAGAGGCTGGAGTGTGTCTCAGATTTCCTTCTATTGACATTTTCCTGACTTCTGCTATGTCTCTTCAGAGCCATTGGCAATGTACCAGTACCAAGGGCTAGGCAAGGGCAGTGTTTTGTCACTGTAAAAGGGTTTGAGGGGAGCTTAGCAAGCTAGTTATGGTTTCAATTTGTCTTTCTAAAACTAGGCCTCTAGGGCCTGGCAAAAGTCCTGGAAAAGTCTGTATAGACCTCGTGCTGTCAGCTTGGTTTTACAGATCTCATTTCTGTCTGGCAGTTTTCAGGCTGCCCAGGGAGAAATTTGGCCAGTGGCTTGCTAGTGCAGAGGACACCTTCCAACTGGGAATGAAGCCAAGTTATCATGAACTTTACTAATGGAGGATGGAGTACACTGGCTCTAGGTTGGAGATGATTTTCCAAAGATGAAACCAAAATCCTGAGCACACAAAAGGGAAAATATTTCAACAGACAGAGTGAGACTATGAACACTTAGTCAGGCCACCAGTCTGTTAATGGCACCTCATGCACATTCATGAGCAAGACTCACACATATATTTTTTGTTTTCTGTTTCTCATGAGTTGGTTTTTAGGGTCTCTCTAAGTCCCGAGTGGTAGGAGTGAATCCATAGCAGCTCCTTATTTTGGAACCTGGTAGCTGGCCCTGCTGAGATGGGATGGGAACTAGCAAGGCTGGCACTGGCTGGGTAAGAGCTCAAAAGCCAAGCCCCCATTAAGCAACAACCCTCTCTGTGCACAAGTAGTAACTCCAAAGGGAGCTCTGTGCCAAAAAGAGCAGCAACCTGACCTTACCTCCTTTCTGCATTTTTTTAGGCAGGTAATTCCACTTCCTTTCAGTGACAGCACTGTGTACTTCTTTAATTTTCCATTGTACCCATATAAATTTGCAATGATTGTATTTGTGTTGTGTTGACCCTGTCTGGATGCCAGGTGCCCACCAAAGCTGCTCTGTCACTCCCTTCCTCAGCAGGACATAGGAGAGAAAATATAATGAAAGGCTTGTGGGTTGAGATGAGGACAGGGAGAGGGATCAGTCAGCAATTGCTGTCATGGGCAAAACACATCCAACTTGAGTAAATTCATTTAATTAATTACTGATCAGAATCAGAGTATGCTAATGGGAAATAAATCCAAATCCTAAAATACCTTCACCCCATCCTACCCTCCTACTTGGACTAAATTTCATTCCCAATTTCATCTACCTCCTCCCTCTGAAAGGTGTATAAGGAGTGTAATGGTGGCTGTGGTTAGTGCATGACACATTGTCTTTGCTGCTCCTTCCTCTTCCAGCTCTTCCCTGCTCCAGTGTGGGATCCCTCTCATGAAGAACACTATTTCACAAACTTCTCCATCATGAGTCCTTCCCACATGCTATTGTTCTTCATGAACTGCTCCAGCATGGGTCCCTAAAGGGTCAGAGGTCCTGCCAGCAAACTGCTCCACCAAGGTTTTCCCATGGAATGACAGCTTCCTTCAGATGACCACCTGTTCTGTTGTGGGATCCTCCAT